>NC_136925.1:85069931-85545790 GCF_949752795.1 Hyperoodon ampullatus | reverse complement strand
AAAGCCAATAGTTGGTTGCATTAGCTTTTCTATTTCAAGCTGTCACAGCTGCAAAATCGCTCGATGTAACTCCACAGGGAGTGCTAACCAGCTATGCAAATGAATTCCAAATGTGACAAGTGCCAGCATGAGCGGTGGTGACTGTGGAGGCTGAGTGACTGCCACCAGTCTGTCTGATGGATTGACTCAGACCACCAAGGAGCCAGCGCCATTGATTTCTGCTCAGCCATCTCATCTCTGTGACCTCTCCCTGGAAGGAAGGAAAGGAAGAGAGAAAGAGAGGTACAAAGAAAAAATAAAATTAAAATGTTTCTTTATCTACTTGTCCCTCCTACTCTTAATTACTTTCATCATCATGGCATTTCCCTTCACCACCACATACTTTACTCATACCAGAACCAGATTAATAACTAGTCTTTATTTCTCCTCTATTCTAATTATGTGACTTGCTTTAGTGTTGCTTAATTGATATTTGTGTCATATTCTTTAGAACTTACTAATTGAAGAATAGAGATAATGTAGAGTTGTTCTGGTATGATATAAATTCTAAACCATGTAGGCAGAAAATGTAAAATATTGTTAGTACTCTTTCACAAAGAAGCTCCAGTGTTATGTTATTTTCCATTTCATCAGGGCTCCCTGGCTTTGGTGAAATAATCCCTTGTTCCTGCATTGAAACATTTTGGTGGATGAGAGGTTACAGGGGAGAGGAGAGGTGTAGAGTGAGAATATCAAAAAAGGAGATAGAATTAAGAAACCACAATGTCCCAAAGAGGCTCATGGAACCTCTAGAAAGCAGTCTAGAATGTATTTATTTCAAAGTGTTTTTGTTCTCTTAATCTTCCTCATCTGAACTATTCTAAGTCATTCTCCTTTATGAAAGCAGATTTTTCACGGAGAAGAATTGTACCCTCTGTTTAAGAGTTTAAGAGCTATCCCTCTTGTTTAAAGAGTTACAGCAAAGGCAACGATGGGATGGTAAAAGCAGGGCAGATGTACAGACAAGTTTCTGCTTATTTTTTCCTTGGGGATTCACACTTTAATTCCCATGACCTCTTTGAAATTCCTAACTGTGTTTGTTTTAAAAATTCCTTTCTTCACTTGTGTTCAGTTTGCAAGCAGAATTTAGTGGCAATATAAAAGATGGGGTATATGGTTGAAGAATTTTTTTTTTTAATGGGGTTTCATCTTTAAGAGAGTCTTTAAGCAATAACAGACATCAGAGGATAGATGACATCAAGATGTGGCTATAAGATCCACTTTCAAGGATTCAGAGAGATTTAAGGAAGTGGAGAGTAGAATCAGCTAAAATTGACAAAGTGCTTCTAAGAATCATCAGCGCTCTGTGCTACAACTGTCTCACACAAGGACCAGCATATAAAAGGACGTGACTCAAAAAGATTTATGGATGATCCTTTTGGAGCATGGTATAAGTCCCTATTATATTCATAGGAAACCCAGAAAGGATTTAAGAAGCTGGTATGAAAGAAAACTCCACAAGTAGCTTGGACTAAAAGGACCAGAAACAGTTTGTAATAAAAGGAGGGGTCTGAACTTCCTAATTTCTAGGATGAAGAAGCAGAATGATAGCTATTCAAGAACAAACTTAAATCATATTTTTCATTTTTATTTTTAATCAACTTTATATAAAACCTATATATGTATAGTGATTGTATAGTTCACTGAATTTTGAAAAATACATGTACCTATGTAACTGCCACCATAATCAAGATACAAAACATTTACCTTTTCCTAAAAAGTTTATTTTGCCAGTTAATCTCCATCCACTCCTGTGCTCCATGCAACTACTGTCTCTTTTATATCACTATTGATATAAAAACATAAGCTATCCAATAGCCTATTAAAGTCTGATATCTATTAATATGTAGCCCTATTTCTATTAAGATTGTATAAGTAATTTTTTTCCTACAAAATAAATTTCAGCCTAAGATGTCAGTGCTGGTGAATTATATCACACATTTAGGGGGAAAAATGTCAGTCTATACAATCATTTTTTCAGAAAATGGAAGCAGAAGGGACACTTCTCAACACATTTTATAAGACAAGTATAACCTTGCTTCCAAAACCAGATAAATGAATTGCAAAAAAAATTTAAACCAACATCACTAATTATATAAAAGCAAAACTCCTTAACAAAATGTTAGAAAATAAAAACTGGTGATATATGGAATGGACAATATGTTATAATTAAGGAAGTTTATCATAGGAATGCAAGGTTTGTTCAATATATTTTTTAAAAACTCAATAAAGGCAATTCACCAAATTAAGAGTTTATAGGAGAAAAATATAATGAGTGAATAGATTAAAAAAAACACATCTGACAAAATTTTAAGTGAATTCATCATAAAAATTCTCAAAAAGGTAATAATATAAAGAAACACCCTTAACCTGATAAAAGCTATCTACCAAAATCCTATAACAACATTATATTTATGAGTGAAAGAATGTTTTCTTCTATATTAAGACAAGACATGATGTCTCTCTTTACTACTTCTATTCATATTGTACTTGAGTTCTCAATGCAATATGGGAAGAAAAATACCTCAAACTTTACCAAATACAAAGAAAGAAATCAGTTTTCTTTATTTATTGGTGGTACATACGTATGTGTAGAATATCCTAACAAATGCACAAAACAGCTACCAGAACTAAAAATGTGTATCCAGCAGTATCAGATGTTACAAGTTCATTATATAAAAATCAATGTATTTTAGTATACTAACAATAAGCAGTGGGAAATATAGCTCCCTTTACACTTCTAAGAATAATTCCCTCCCAATTTTTCTCTCCTCTTTTTCTAGTCTTTTAATTATATGTATGATCAATAATCTGATATTTTTATATACTTCTGTACTCTGATCATGTTGTTTAAATGTTACCTATGGGTTTCAATTTTGATAATTTCCATTTACCTGTCTTCAAATTTACTAATCCTCTCTTCTGTTGCATTAATTAAATCTATTTCATGATCATTTACTTTCTGATATTGTATTAATTATAGAATATCTGCTTTTTGTTTAAGAGATTGCAATTATCTCTTAACATTCTGCACTTTTTAAGATCCATGACTTCCTTGTCCTCTTCTTATTAAAAATATGTATTTGAAGTAAAGATATCATCTATTAATTTCAGCAGACTGTCTGTGTATCTACTTCTATTTTACTCTTTTCCTCTTGACTATAGGTTTTATTTTCTTGCTGTTTTCTTTGTCTCAAAAGTTCTTCCTTTGTCTCATAATATCTAGTAATTGACATTGTCATTATTCTTCCCCAGATAGTGTGTATTTTTTTTTTCTGTTAGGCAGATAGGATGAGGAGCTGAATCTGTGAACAATTAGTAATACATCTTGTCTGCAATTAGGGTGAAGCTTTGCTTAAACTTGGTCTACCTCTCGTTTCAAGTGTCCTACAGGAAAGAACTGTAGAATGTTTATGGCAAACCACTTCACATAATGGAGTTTTTGTCTTCTAAGCACCCAAAGTGTATGAGAGATTAGCTTGCTTTTCAGCTCTGCCTTATTCACAGGCATGGGATGCTCTGGTTTTTAGCAAAGAGCCTAGCAGGGCTCTGTCTTTTCTATCCTGAAAGTTCTTTCTTTCAGAGTTTTTGAAGTTTGCTTTCTCTTCCTGCACCACTCAAGTTCAAAATCTTGGGATTGTGTTAAAAGGGAGAATTTTTGTCTATAATATGGGAGTCTTCTAGTTTGTCTCTGACTCCTATGTCTGAGTTTCTGGTCCAGCTTACAGATTCTTTATAGGCCCATACTTCAGATAAAGTTCCTTTGAGATAAATGATGATGGCTTTGGGGATTCTCTAGATTTGAACCTGTCATTCCACTCATCCAGCCATCAAATACTATTATTGTTAATATAATATGAATGCTACTGTTTTGTTTAATTATTGTTTTTAATAATTGCATATATTGTTTTGGCATAAAACAATACATAATACAGCAGAAAAGAGAAAAAGTGGAATTCAGACATGGATTATTTGAAGGATGACTTAGCCAGGATTCTAAATTTTGCTAAATTTTGTACTCCATGAAAGCTCCCACATTTATTAAAAGGATACAGTCATCAATCTTGCCTATTCAAAATGCAGCATTCCATGACCACTGAGCCACAAAATAAATTTCACAGTGTCCATTCCCTTGAAGATTTGCTTGTATTTTTCTTCAGGTTTTTTCACAAAATTCTACTGGGTTTGCAAATCTGTTTGAAATCTCAGAGTACAACTGAAGTTATAATTTAAATGTAGATAATGCCCATAGCAAGAACTGTAATAAGAACTACTAATTATTGTGCACCTACTGTGTACTAAGCTCACTACTTGTATTACATCATCTAATTATCTCCTGGAGTTTATAAAGTAGGAATATTTGAAAATGCAAAACTGAAACCTAGATGAGAAATAACTTGCCCAAGGATACATAATGATAGCTCTATGATCCTGACAGTAAAAGAAGGAACTGTGATCATGAGCACAAAGCAAAGTACTTTCAATAATAGAGCAGCAACTTAAGGTCATTTGTTGTGACATAATAGCTCCCTCCAACTCTGTTGGGCTCCTGAATATCACAGCACAATAACTGTTGTTCATAATGATGTTCCTTACATATCAAATGACAAGATAAAATAATAGTTATTGTTTAATAAATCGGGGAACAATGAAATGCACTTTAGAAATATGTAGCTATTTCCAGAGTAGTCAGTTATCATTATGTAGTACTTAATAACTATTTTAACTTATATGTGAAAAATGAAAATAAAAAGCAAATTCTGTAAGAAAACATACCAAAATATGTAGACATCAATAGGAGTAGTATGGCTTTTTATTTTACATTTGTGTATTTTTTTCAAATTTTCTATTTGAAGGCAGGAAATAAAACCCATAAAATATTTTTTTTTCAGTTAAAAAATAAAAGATGCATTTATGGACATTGTGGACATCTCAATCTATCACTAGAACACTTCTGGTAATACCCTTATGCTTTTCAAAACCTGTTATTTTGTCACAGGTAATTACAGCATGACTTTTCAAACATATAATTATTTCATCATTATGGATTGTAAATAAAAATAATGAGATTCCTAATTGTGTTTTCAGACTCTGTAAGGATAGGCCAGGTTAAGCTACAGTAACAACACCTATATAATCTCAGTTAACTAAGAGAAAATGTACTTCTCACCACCACAGTCTGTGCAAGTTGGCTACTCTCCATGCATTTGTTAGCTCAGCTTTGCAGACTGCTTTGATGTTATGGTATCTCAGGGCCAAAACCTGTTCCCACATGCAAAGGTAAGAATGTGCTGGAGAGTCCAGAACTAGCAGTTCAGTGACATGTCAGTTCTGCCCACTTTTCCTTGACCAGTAAAGTCACTTGGCCATGCCTAATCTTGAAATGGTGGTGAATTTCCACAACCTTGTGCTTGAAAGGAGAGGAACAGGAAATGCTGTTGAGCAACCTTAACATCTACCACCAAAATACATACATGAAAAACAAAATACAATATCTTCTTGATGCTTAGTCAGCAATTATTTTAATCTGCTGAAATGGATTATGCTATGCCAAGAACAATTAAAGTTTCCTCCAAAAAATAAGATTTTACAAAGACCTTCAGAAATTTGTTATAGAGCTAAAGGTCTGAAAATTAAGAAATTAAATGTCAAATTTAATTTAGTATAGACTTGATATATTAGCATAATATTTAAAATTTTTTATTGATTTACAATATCATGTTTGTTTTAGGTGTACAGCATGGCAATTCAATTATATATACATATTCTTTTTCATATTGTTTTTCCCTATAAGTTATTAATATAATATTAATAAATAAAATTAAAATAATGACTAATTTGATTCTTAATAGACTAAAATTTGTATAACTTTTTTGGATTACGTTAGAATTAACAGACATTTTCTCTCATATGAATATTATAAAATATTCAGTAGCAAAGAATCTTTTAATAACATACTGACCGCTAATGTGATGGGGAGAAATAGTTATAGAACCCATTTCTATAACTAGAGAAATAGTTATATAAACTATTTCTATAACTAGAGAAATAGTTATAGTTTAGCAAGGCAATTTGTTCCCATTTTTATGTGCATGCAATATTGAGAAATATTGCTCTAGTCATTTAAAGACATAATAAGAATGGCAATGTAATAATAATAAGCAGCAGTATCCACTACTTTAGGTAATAGTTCATTTCTTTTAACTGTATTAACATAATTGATATGTTTCAAAATACTGTAAGGACCATAGATTACACAAGCATACTAAAATTTTGGAAATCTTTATTTAACTTCAGATAAGCATTCCCTGAAATGTAGAATAAATTTTAATTTGATGATATTTTAAATTAATTAAAATATTCATTTCAATGAATTTAATGAAAGGTCATTACTAAATTAAATGAGAGGTTATTCTCCATTTTTATCTTATCAGAGAATTTTTAAAAGCAAAGCTTGCTGCAGAGGTTGGGGAAAAATGTTTACAATACACATATCTTTTAAAGAACTTACATTTAGAACACATAAACAACCCTCACTGCTCAATAACAGAAATAAAAATTTAATCAAAAATGGCAACAAATAGAAACTTCACAAAGATGATATAGGTATAACCAGTGAGCATATCAAAAGGTGCTCAATATCACTGGTCATCGGGAAAGAGAAAATAAAACTATCATGAGATGCCATTTTCCAATCCAAAAGAATGTCAAAATTAAAATTAATGTCTAAACAAAATGTTGGCAAGAATGTGGAGCAACTACAACCTGTATACATAACCGATGGGAGTGCAAAATGATACAGCAATCTGCAAAATTCTTACCAAGCTAAATATACACTGAGGTTATGACCCAACAATTTTAATTTTAAGTACTATCTGTCCAAAAGAAATGAAAAATGCTTACCTAAAGACTCATGTAAATTTTTTCATAACAATGCTATTTTAACAACCCCAAACTGGAAATAAAACCAAATTTTCATCAACAAGAAAACGATTTTTAAAAAGTCAAACATACAATGGAATGCCTACTCAGTAATTTTATTTTAAATGAGCTCTTGGCATATGCAATAACATGGAGGAATCTAAAAAAATGTTAAATAAAATGTTAAATAAAAAGTTAAATATTTACATAAAGTTGTAGAACAAACAAGATTAATTTATAGTAATAAAAATCTGAACAGTGAGTAGAAAAGTACTGAAGAGGAGCACAAGGAAAACTTCTAAGGGGATGGACATATTCTCTATCTTGTTTGGGTGATGCTAATGTGTATTTGTCAAAATTAATTAAATTGTACACTCAAGGTGTGTGCATTGTACTATTTATAAACTTTCCCTCAATTAAAAAAATGGAAAAAGTCCAGAATTACTGTTTACTTGTATTTATTTTTATGTCTTTGTATCTCTGGTAGCTATTGGTTTATCTAATGTGTTCTCCATTTCTGCAATTTAACGTTACAGTGATAACAAAATGTTGAGGTCTGAGCATTTCAGCTATTAGAAAGAGCAAGTAAAAAACTCAAGGTACTGGCAAAGGCCATATCCAGAACATCAGAGAACACTGGGGTGAGTGGGCCATGATGAGTAAGGGGAAGAGGGGAGGATGAGGATGAGGGGCGGGCAGGCAGAGCCAGATATGCAAGGACCATTAGCTTTAAAAGCACATGTAAACATGTCCCGATGAGATCCATTATTTTTCTTTGCCTCGTCTTAACTTTAAACAAAGCTTGCATAAAATGAGTTGGAAATTATAATTACTATTTTGACACAGTTGGAAAAAGTCTCTGAAAGTAAAGGCTTGCTTCTAATATTCCCTGGCACAAGCCAGCATAAACAGTACACTACCTTGTGTTTGAAATCACAATGCCACATTAAAGGAGAGTTCTTTGAGGGATTCCATATGGTTTGTAAAAATTTGATTACAGCAGCTATTTCTGAAGGTTAAAGTAAGAGCTTCCTTTTTCAAAAGTTCGAGCATGAACACATACAACCCCCACCAAATAGACACACACATTTAAACTTATATACCACACTAAATCCTTGGTAGACATCCAACTATCACAAATTAAATAATGTTGTAAGCTTCGCTTGGAGAGTGGAGGAGAAATTAAGGATGTATGTTTGTGTGTTTTAAATAATACATTTTATATTTACACCAAGGTAAATATATTTCTTTGCATGTGTGTGCCTCTCTGAGTCTATCTATGTGATGACAGTTAACATTTACATTAGTGATTTCTTTGTGCCGGGAACTCTTCTATGCATTAACTAAAGCACACCACGGCCTTATGAACTAAATATACTATAATGATTTCCAGTTTATAGTTGCAAGATGTCTGGTTTTCATGTTTTTTTTATCTTAGTAGTGTTGCTCCTTAATTTCTATATCCTCAATTTATTGGGGATTGCAAAATAGTTATTATTTATAAATTTATTATACTTTTTGTTAGGTAATTTTCTAATGAGACTCTTTCCTTCATCTTTTTGGTTGCCCATTGGTACAGTTCATATAGGAAAGTCAAGATAAATGCCCAATTTTAATGCAAATGTATTGTTCCTCTAACATCTTCAGAAGGTAATGAATTCATTTTACTATATAATTTATTTAAGTATATTTAATGAGATAAAATCCTTTACACATATTATCATTATTACATTTATGATAGTCCCATATTTTTGGCAGTAAGTGCTTTTTCAAACTGGCTCCTTTCTCCTTTTGACATAAACCCAATAATCTTTGATAATTTCTTTGTTTCATTGTTCTTGCACATTTCTTTCTCAAGATTTAAGTTAATCTGTTTCTTCAAGAAGCCCTGGTTTCTTTAAACAGAAAATTGTATTTAAAGACTCAAATCTAAAATCTCTGGGCATGAGATATGCCTGTGTCTTTGGACTTTCATTAGTTCTAGGCTCTTGGACTGAGCTTCAGGGCAAAGCTTAGCTGGGTCTTCTATATAGGGTCTTACAAGGTGCAGTTGAGTGTCACCTGGGCTGCATTCTCATCTGGAGGCTCAAATGGGAGAGCATCTGCTTCCAAGAGCACCAGGTTGTCAGCACCCTTCAGTTCCCTGAGTTGTAGGACTGAGATCCTTGACCTCTTGCTGGCTCTTGGATGAAGACTGCCCTCAGGTAAAAGATATGCTCAGAGTCCCCTGCCCTTGAGCTTCCCTATCTTGGCTGCTTACTTCAAGACACAAAGGCCAGTTTTTAGAGCAAATCTACTGGCAAGAAGGAGTTTTACACAGTGCAATTTGAATTCTGGATGTGACATCCAATCTCATTTGTCATACTCTGATGGTCAAGAGCATAACATATGTTCAACCAAAAATTAAGTAGTGGAAATTATACTAGGATGTGAACTCCAGGAGGTGGGGATCATCAGGAGTATTCTAGAGTCTGATCATCACATATTTTAATTTATTTATACACACAAAAATTTATTTACTTAATACCTATTCCATATCTTGTCTGTTTATGCTTATACATCTAATTCCCAGGACAACACAGTTTCTATTTTATTCCTTCTACATCTGTGTCTCCTTTCATTTACACAGAGATTTCTAGTTGTCAGTGTCACAGATGATAGAACTGGAATATCTCATCATTGCACATACAAATGTTTCAGAATAATGATACCAATACTAATAACTGAAGTAGGTTATTTTTTATACTCTATCTTCATTCTCTCCCAAGTTTTATATTTGTACTCTATACTTTCAGATCAGAGAGTTTTACATACTATAATCTCCCACTTTTTCTTCCATTTAATCTTAGTTCTGTAAGCAGTTCTCTATTTAATGCTATCCACAAGTCCTTATGTAGGTGACTCTTCAGCCACTTTAATTTCCTGATGCTCATTCTTCAGTAGACTGATTCCTCATGCAGAGTCTGATGTTGTATCTTTCACAGGAAACATGAAATTTATCTGGAAAATTGACATATTTTTTAACCAGGATGAGCCTAAGTGTGCATTTTTCTTATCAATTCAGTTTACATTTAGGTGGGTCCTTTAAATTTACAGATGTAGATATTTCCTCAACTCGTGGCCATTTTCCTCTGTTCTTTGTATAATTGTTGTTTACCTTCCACATATATATTTTTGTCTTCCTGGAACCTCAACTACTTACAATCCTTTACATCTTCTAAGAATCTTACAATTTTCATCACTTTATATTTTCACTCTGTACAATGAAATATTAATTTCATGTGATTATTCTAGAGGCTACTAACACAGGTATAGACAATGATCATCCCTATCTATATTTCTTCTGTTGAATTTTAACTGATAAGTCATGTTTGTTTTTATCTCCATCATATCTTTTTTATGATCCTCCTGAATCTCCTTTTTCTTTTTTCACCTGCTGAATGCATTGTTTCTGTCTTCATTTATTTTATATGTCAACTCGGCTGAACCATGGTGCCCAGATATGTAGTCAAACATTATTCTGAATGTTTCTGTGAGGGTATTTTGGATGAGATTAACATTTAATTGGTGGACTTTTAGTAAGGCAGATTGTTCTTTATAACATGTGTGGTCTCATCCAATAACTTGAAGCCTTGGCTACAAAAAAAGACCGATGTCCCCCAAGCAAGAGGGAATTCTGCCAGCCTAATGGCCTCCAGACTAGAACCACAATATCAGCTCTCCCCTGCATCTCCAGCTATGGGTTCTGTTTCTCTGGAGAACCCTAACTTATATATACACTTTCCTCTAACAGCCATACTTTGCTGACTGTTGTGTTTGTTCCAATGTTTTTCTCTCTTGTTGCTATTGGATCCTCTTGGATGTATTGTCATTTTTCCTGTATGGTTCCCTGTGGCTCACATCTGTTTGCTGGACTAATCGACTCACCTTAAGAGTGGAAGTCTCACAAGTGGTGAAAGACAAAGAGAAAGACCCTTTTAGCTGAAAGGGTAAAACGGGCAGGATGAAAAACACTGCCGAGGCATTTGGAGAAAGTTTCACTCATTCCCCTCTTCTTTTCTTCTCTTGGTCTTACAATGTCCAGCCCAGTTGATGTGGAACTTCTTGGCTCTCCAAGGGCAATGTTTGGTCAGATTCAGGTGGTACCAGTATAGACCCTGCACAGGGATTTTCACATTTCTGTGAAACATGCTTTTTCCAGAGTCACTGGTTTTGCACACTACATCTCAAGTCTGCCTTTGGTGTTATGCAAGTTCTGTAGATCCTAACATTCCTCAGAATCAGGATAAGTATACAGTTCAAATTTGACAGAAGACAGGGAGGAAGCTTGTTCAAAATTTAACTTCAAAAGTATTTCTTACATTCCTTGAGGACATCCTTTGTTTTTTCCCCTCAAATTTTCTATTATAATAAAAGTATGTTCTAAAAATAGGATACATTTTAGCATTATTCATTCATCTTTCATTCCACTATTAAGCAGCCATATGGGAATACTATGATTAAGTAGACACTGCAGGAACACACAGCACAGAGTAAGAAACAAGTAAGTTAACTAAGACTTTTAAAACAGTGTCATAAATCCTCTCAGAACTGTAAGCTCACAATTCTAAGGAGAACCAAATGATCTTTCTAAAACTGATTTTTTAATCTTTCAATTTTGTATTGTGTTCTTATTTTGATTTATAAAAATTGCTTTAAGTCATTTTGTTATTAAAGACAGCAATATTTTTTTATTTGGAAAATAGGAACAGAATATTTTTAAAGAGAAGCTACGCAAAACACTGAAATTTAGACTAAATGTTAGTTTTGTTTTCTGGAAATGTCTGAAAAATAACATTAGGGAATGATAAGGGTCTTTGTAGCAGATCAGCACATGTCTAATATATTAACCATGAAATATCCCTTTCAGGTGAGGGTAAAATACGGAGCTATAATCCAAAGTGTTGGCTGAGAGAGTTGTGTTTGCTAAATTTCCTAAGTAAGTGGAGTAGAAATAATTGGAACTATATGGGAATTGCTCTGGAATGCATTAAATCCTGGAGGAGGAGATGGGAGCAAGAAAGACTTAATACCTCACTGGAGAGAAGCTTTCTAATTATGTAAAATGTTTCTGTGGAAAATTTATCCCTTCAGGAAGTAACATGAGTTCTGAAACTGTGTTCCTGACACAGGCAAGTAAGTTTCTATCCAAAATTCTATAACTAAAAGGGAACTAGTATCTCAGGAGAACCTATTTACCAAACTAGGAAGCTGTACTACAATAAACAATATATTTAAGTAGATATTCTTTAATTGGGTTTTTCAGATAGAAATTACCAAGAGGTATCTTTATCTATAAGGGTGACACAGAGACTCAAGGAGAAACCTGGATTTCTGTCTGCTGCAGTTCTGAACCAAACCACTTTCAAGACATGAATATATTACTTATAATGTAATAAAAATAAAGTTGTCAGAAGCTAAACACGATTGTTAAAAGTATATTTATAAGAAAACTAAATTTATATGAGGGCTTCCTATCAGTAATCAAGATGTTTGATGAGGTGGAAAATTGGAAAACTACTTTTCAGAACAAAATAGATTTTTCTCAAAATAATTTCACAAAAGTATACAGAATTCAAAGGTTTTTAAAAAAATTCTTAAGATTTTGTAAGCGATAAAAATTGTTTATGATAAATGAGAAATAATACATAGACAAACATTTATAACATTTTTCTAGCACTTTTAAAGGAAAATGTAGTGTATAGCTGAGTTTTTGGTCTCCATTTAATTCAGTCCTCATCTGATCCTTCACATCCTGATTTTCTGACTCCAGTGACTATAATAATCTCTGCTGGTAAAGGGCTGTGAAAACCCAATAATGACACAGAGCAGGACCTCAATAGATTAAAATACTCTCTCTCATGCTCTGAGTCTTTTGAGAAAGAGACTTAATGAAAACAGAGTTTTCTCCCTTTCTTTTCTTCACTATGGTAAAAATATCACAATTATTTTTTCTCATTTCACCAATATATTTAAATATGAACCACAAAACTGCTTTTCTCTAGCTTTGTCTTGGTTAAGTCATCTGCTCAGTGATTTTCCTCAATATCACAGGTATAAAAATCACAAAAATGTTTCCTGATTTTGCGACTGATTATGTAGATAGAGAACTAATAGACTGAAAATAAGGCAAAAATGCATGTTGTGTGTGGTGTGTGAAGTGGCCTGCATGACACAGTCTGTTATTCAATTAAACCTCTGGATAGCCTAGTGAAGATGGAAGATGTGTTTAATCTGAAAATACCTATAATCCAGGAACAAAGGCAGAGTCCAGAGGGACAGTCTATCTCTGTTCAGAGGGAAAAGTGTTCAATTTTTCAGTAGAGAGCAATCATAATCATTTCTTCTTTAAGAGACTGAGATTGACCAGCTTGGAAAAGTTGAAGTACTTCCATTTATAAAAGACTGCTTTTTATTTTTATTATAGACCATGAGAAAATGCACACATAGTATATTTAAAGGTTTACATTTGTTCAATAATTTTATTAATTTAAGTTTCTAGTTCTAAATTCTATGCTCTATCATATGAAAAAAGTAATGGATTCTTTTTTACAATGTAAAAGCAAACAGTCATTTTGAGAAACTTTTCCTGTAACATTGCTATATGAGGTCTACTCTTTTAATTTCCATATTTTCAAGAAACATGAGAATGTCTCTCCTTACCTGAACTGGCCTGTGAGCCTTTTATTATAAACAGGGACATTAGCCTATATATCTGAGGAAGCAGGTTACACAGGACCACCTTAATCATGAACTATATCAGGACTTGTTTGTAGGGACATTTTTAGGTGCCAGATGATCAGAAAATTGAACTACTTTTACTAATCCTTCCTTCCAGATTAGTAAATGTCATTTAAAATGTGGAAATACACTTAATGTACTGGGTGACTCATTTCAGCTGCACGGTTACTGTCGATGTTCTAGAATTTCATTGGCTTCTAATGTACTGCTGAGGAGGAAGTGAAAATCTGGGGGACTTCTTTTTAATTTATAGCTGGGGATTTTCTTAACTAAAGGGAAAACATTGGGAGGCCATGTTTGTGCTCCGTTTGGTGCACACACACACACGCACACACACACACAGCTTTGATTGCCTTGCACACTGAGCTTGAATCTTTCATTTCATTCTCATGCATCATTTACAAATTGCTGCCATGATTCCACTAAGTCAGCATATCTCACCGAGTTAAAACAAGGTGAATTTGAAGGGACAAAATATGTTCTGTGGTATCTATGCATGTTTGCTTCTGTCCATTGATTGCGTTTAAAACACAAGTCAGTCAGGAAGAAAGATGAATACCCTGGGTAGGTGTTGGAAAGTGCGCAGGTCTACACTCAGAGGGGATATTCACCGAGATCAGGTTACAGCAATAATGAGGCAGGAGGTGCTTTATATTCTAAACTTGGAACATCAGGAAGCAGATTTTACAATCTTTACGTAAACACCTGTGAGTAAGAGCATACCTATGAAACAATTAGGTATAAAGAACTTTCATGACTAAAACACAAATGTTTTCATTTGTGAAACTAAAACTAAAACACACATGCTCCGTGGCATGCGGGATCTTCCTGGACCAGGGATTGAACTGGTGTCCCCTGCACTGGCAGGTAGATTCTCAACCACTGTGCCACCAGGGAAGTACCAAGAGATATTTTTAAATACTCCTTATTTTGTCCTTTTATCAATGGTAAAGATGGAAGTGAGGAATCCATATAAACAAAAAAGCCACCAAAGTAGTTTCTTAATACCTTGATGGCATTTACACTTAACACACACTAAAAGTTACCTTAATCATTTCTGTTTATTCTTTAACCTTATCTCAGAATTTATTTTTTTCCAGTATCCAATTTTTTCCTCAGATCCTCTTCCCACTATATAATATATAAACCTAGGCTTTAAAATCCAAAGCCATATGTGGAGGAGGTGAGTATCCACACATGACCTTGACCAGCTGGAAGGATGTTGTCAGACTTTGCCATTCAGGCCAGACCAAAAATCTATTAAAACCAATCAATGTTTTACATCGTTAAATGGAAAAAAAAATATTATCCTTCTCAAATAGTGTCTTTGTTCTGTGCTCAATTGAGTAAAATATTGAAATGCTCAAATGGATATTTTATAGAATATCTCATTGGAGAAAATTAGATTGGCACTTAATTTTTGTTCAACAGTAAACGAGCAACTATATTACATATTGTAGAAGTACTGTATGTTGACTTCGCTTTCTGTCTACAGTATAATTGTTTACTGAATCTTTATTGGGTTTGTGTTTTTATTTGTTTTATTTACATGAGTCACTGACAATCCCACAAAAATTTAAAAATCCATCTTAAATGGTCTTTGGCCCTCAGCATCTTAGCTGGTTACTACAAATGCCTAGAAAAGGCTGATCTGATATCTCTGCAAGACGAACAACTGAAATAGAGTTTTATAATAGATACCTACAACCTGGCTAGCCAGTGGAGATACTTAGACCAGAGGCCAGGCTGCTCATCAGGAAGCCACAGCACTGAGCTTAACTGCTGTCAGTCTCATCCGTGACACAGGATCCTTGTCTCTAAAGAAAATCAGAAGAACAATTGTTGGTGGAACCGTGGGTGGCACTATTTCCTCTGAGATCTTTTTAACTAACACCATTTACAGTGGGTAACCACTTCTAGAATATGGAACATAAAAGCCACCAAGTGGAATAATAAACGCTGCCTCATTTCATTAGATTTTTCCAATTGAGTGAAGGTCTCAGAGTTGCATCCTTTTCACCACTTAGGAAAAATACAAGAAAGCTCTCTCGTAATACCCCTCCCCTCAAAAACAAAACAAAAAGGAGCATCAAACACACACACACAGATGCATCTACTAACCAGGGACTGGTAGATAAGCACATAGCCTTGAGAATTTAGCTGCAGGGAGTGGTCTTTTCACCTCTTTTCCTTACTGACTTTTTCTTTAGTAGATGTGATTCATTAATAATTCCATGGAGTGAGTGTTGGAATATTAAAAAAAAATTTTATCATGTATCATAGATTCACAGAATTATAAGGTTGGAAATAATCCTAAAACTACACTTGTTCAGCTTGGATTTCTTCCACCATGAGTGTCTCATCTACATTTAATACCAGGAGTACTGGAAACAACACATTTTCTCATGAAATTCAGTCAGAGTGCATCTTCCTATATGTAAATCCTAACCCGCAGTTAACGACCCTACCTCTTAGGACAATGCCAAAGGCTAATTCCCTTTTATGTGACAGTCTTTCATATTTCATATTCCCCCAAAGTGATCTTTTTTACAAACAAAACTTATTTCAACAGCTTCCTGTAGGAAGAATGTGTTGCTTCATCATTCTGGTGTTGGTATTTAAAATATGTTCCAATTTTCCTATCTTCATCTTCAAGTGTGTCTGTAACAACAGTCATTGGGGATGCCAGAATTTCTAGGAAAATATTCACAAGTTCTGTTTTAAATCTCCTCAATGATCTGATAATTGGTGGTTCATCTCCTAAGCTGCATTCCTATATAGAAAAAAACAGAGAGAACTGAGATAAAGATTTTATTTTACAGAATAAGACATTGCATTCCCTTGGTGTATGTAACATTCTTGTGACCCCTTCACTCCTTTATAAGTTTATGTACTCACCAATGTATTCATTCATTATAAATGTACAGGGCTATATGCTAGGTTTATAAGATATATAAGAAAGAATCAATCATCGATCCTGGTACCAAGAGATCACATCATTAAAAAACATAAAATGCATTATGGAAATAAGAAATATGTTATAGAATGTAATTTGTGTAACCTTATTCCCTTAAGGTTGAGTGTCATGATGATTCAGATATTGGGAGATTATTTTTAGGTGGGAGTCAATTTTATTATTTTATGTTATGATTGTTATCCAATTTAATATTTGAACCATTATATATGTATGTATGTGGATATATGTTTTTTTGTTTTGTTTTGTTTTTTGTTTTTTTTTTTGCGGTACGCGGGCCTCTCACTGTTGTGGCCTCTCCCGTTGCGGAGCACAGGCTCCGGACACGCAGGCTCAGTGGCCATGGCTCATGGGCCTAGCCACTCCACGGCATGTGGGATCTTCCTGAACCGGGGCACGAACCCGTGTCCCCTGCATCGGCAGGCGGACTCTCAACCACTGCGCCACCAGGGAAGCCCGGATATATGTTTTTTAAGTATTTAGTTGTCTTCACTTTGGTAGTAAATTATTAAAGCTGGAAATTTTGTTGTAAAGGGGAAAACATATTTTAAAGTGTATTGTAGTATACTGTGTATTGACATTTTTATAATCATGATCTCCAAATATATATAAATCTAAATATAGAAAATTTATGAAATGAAATATTAAATTCTACTTTGTATAATACTTTCACTTCATCATTAATGAGATGTTATCAATGCTGGTATTTGTACTGGTCCTAACAAACCCTTGAAATTTATGTTCTACAATCCAATCAAACAAAACCAAATTGTATTGAGGATTATTTGGTGTATCCAGGCATCAAGATAGGTAGATTTACATTTATTCTTCTCAAAAAGCTTGCAAAGTAGATGTTATTAGTTCCAATATTCCAGAAAAAGTAGTCAAATTTTAGATGTGTTGAATCATTGACATTGACATACAGCTAGTAAATTTCAGGTCCTTTTGTGATGTTACTTCATACGGACATGGGTTAAATGTTTTACATTTTTCAGACAGTATTTTCATTGTCATGTTTACCAAAATTGCTCATTTTGCCAAAATTACTAGGGAATTGTAGGATATGTGATCAGAGAAGGGACCATTTACAGGTGCTTCTCGATCATAGTGATTATGATGATCAGCATCTGTAATTATAACTAAGAAGCTTAAAGAAGGCACAAGGAATGGACATTCCTCCTTCTCTGGAGTTTCTGTTGAAGGCATCATCAAAATTAGGCTTTTTTTTAAAGACATAAATCTGAAATTCACATATCGATCAAAGTAAATTGGGGAACTTGATTCAGATTCTATCCTAAAGCAGTTCCAATGAAAACTTACTGTAAAACGTCTAACATCCAGACATTTTTAAATGTTAGCTGTGAAAATAGAAGTATGAATTTGATATAGCTTCAGTCTCTGCTTTCTTTAATGTATTAGGATAATGAGGTTAGTGTCTATGTTTCTGGGAAATGGATGATGACATTCATTATTGATCTCTGGATAGGTTGAGAACAATATTATAATAATCCATACCAGTCAGCTTGACCTTTTACTGATTTGGCCTTTACCTTGAGTGGGAGAAAAAGGAAGAATAAAATAAAGGTGTCTCCATGAGTGAAGTATAACATAGGACTTGTCACATCCCTGGACTTTATTATTATTTATCATTAAAGCACAGTGATCTATCAAGCCATTAGTCTCATTAGAGACCTGTAAATCCAGAGGACAGACCATGATGAAGCTTCAGAGGATCTGCTCAGCAATAAACTATAAACATTTTTCAAGGTCTTTATAAGAAAATGGACCTTGTCACAGCTCAAATATCACCACTGTAAAATTTTCTGGGATCTTCCCACTTATAATCGAATTCTCCTTCCTACATACTGTGCCTCTATTATACATCATAGATTATAATCAGAGAATATTAGCCCTGTGAAGGCACTTAGAATTAAGTGATGGCTAATGACACAAAGCTCATTAGATGGACAGGGACCTTTGTTAGAACATCTGTCTCCCCCAGTAGAATATAGCTACTGGACATTAAACCTTGTCCTCCCAACTATGTCTGTAACCTGCACTTCACATCACAGAATATTAGTGAATAAGATGGTCCAGGTGAGAAAAGCAGATCAGGGAAAGAACGGAGAAGTGCACAATTGTGAGCCACATTTCAGTCTCTGAAATGGGTAAAGAGGCTATTGAAGCAGGAGGAAAGAGTCTATGGACACACAGGTGAGGCAGCATAGAAATGAGAGAACTGGCAATCAGAGAAGGAGCGTTCATTTCGCATAAAAGCAGCTGTAAATCTTCAACACAGGCTCAGGATTATTTAATTAAAACATTTTAAATTAGCTTTATTTCCAAATTCATGAAAAGCATGGTTGTTCATTCTGCCAGTCCCTAAACTGCACATCTTCATGATTACTGTCACTTTTGAGTCTCAAGGATGTCATAAGCATGCATAGAGCAGATCTATAATAAGCATTAAGCAGCATTGTGCAGTGTTTAACAGTGTGGAAGCTCGTGCCAGCAGGCGAGTTTCAAGTCCTGGCTCCCATGACTCACTGTGTGATTTGGAGCTGTCACATTATACCTTAGAGCAAAAATTTTTTATGAGAAAAATTTCAAGATTGTGCATTGGTCAAGAATTAGATATAACACCAAAAGCATGATCCGTAAAAGAAAAACAATGGCAAACTGGATTTCATGAATATTTAAAACTTTAGCACTTTAAAAGACACTATTGAGAAAATGAAAAGACAAGTTACATACAGTAAGAAAATGTTTACAAGACATTTCTCTGATAAATAACTTGTATCCACACTATATAATGCACTTAGACAAGTCAACAATAAAACAAGACAAATAATTCAATTAAAATGGGAAACAAATTTGAATGGATATTTCACTAGAGAAGATATAGTATCGCCTAATAATGCATGAGAATGGGTTCAAATGTGTTTGCAGGGAAATGCAAATCAAATGAAATACCACTTCATGTCTGTCCACTAGAAGGGCCATAATCAAAAAGACAGAAAATGCCTACTGCTGCTGAGGATGAAAAGTGGAAACCCTTACATATTTCAGGTAGAAATATAAAATGTTACAGCAGCTTTGGAAACAGTGTAGAAGTTTCTTAAAAAGTTAAATATAAATCACCAAAAGACCAAGCCATTCTATTCTTAGGAATCTACCCAAGAGAAATGAAAATATATGTCTACAAACAGAAATGTAGCAGCATGATTCATAATAACCCCAAACTGTAATAATCTAAGTGTCCATCAACTAGTGAATAGACAAACAGAATACAGTAAGTTCATAAAATGGCATGTTATTCAGCCTCAGAAAGGAAAGACCTATCAATAAATGTTACAACATGGATCAACCTCAAAACTATTATGATAAATGAAAGTGATAGAAACCAGAAGTAAAACATATATATGGGAATGGATTATATGAATCAATTTATATGAAATATATGGAAAATATAAATTTATAGAGACAAAGCTGATGAATGGTTTCCTTGGGATTAGATTGATAGCAGATAACTGAAAACAGATTCAAGGGAGCTTTTTAAATGTTCTAAAACTCTTGTGATAATGTTTGCACCCTTTATAGTTTTACTAAAATCATTTAATTCTACATATAAAATGGGTGAATTTTATACTACGTAATTTATCCCTCAATAAAGCTCTAAAATATACATTAAAGTAAATAAAGTAAACAATACTGAAAAAAGCATTACTTACTCTTAAATGTCTATTCAAGTTCCTAAAAATAGGAATATACACATGGTATAACCTATAACAATAACAACAAAATACTACCGACTTTACGGAGATTTTACATTACAAACTAAGAGGTTTCATGTAAACTGCCCAGCACCATTGCATGTTACATGGAAGGTATTTAATAAAAGTTTGCTTGTAACTAGTTATTATTTTAAAACTATGTTAATACTCATTTGATATGCATATATGTACAAGCATGTTTATATCCATTTTATATATTTAAATATATTCCATTTGATTGAATTCTTTCTCTTAGATCAAAACTAGGTTTTTTATGTCACTCAAATGTAGTTCAAAAAATTGCACATTTATTCATTTAAATGATCACACTATTTTATTTTTACATAAATTATTTTTTAATAAGTCTCATTCTTCCTGAATTTTCTTTCCATTTTTTATTATGAAACATATGATTGAAATAGAGCAGGGTAAAAATGTTTAAGAATGGTTTAAGAGTAGAAAAGTAATGAAATAATAGAATTAGCATATTATCAGTAACTTACTAGCTCCTGCTTGCCCCTTGCAAATTCCAGCTGATAAAGTTCTCCCCAGAAGTAAGTGCTATTCTGATTCTTGTGTTAATTATTCCCTTACCGTTCTCTACAGCTTTAATAGCTGTGTGTGTGTGTGTGATTAAAAGACATGTTGTTTAGTTTTGATTTTGAACTACATATAAATGGAACTGCACTATATGCATTGTTTTGACTTTTCACTCAGCACTGCATGTTTGAGATTAGTACATGTTTTAGGTACTCAATCTAATTTTATTTTCACTGATGAGAGAATACTGCTGAATGGACACTTTGCAATCATTTTTTCATGTGATAGACAATGTAGGATGCCCCAGATTTTGTTCTTATAGATAATGCAGCTATGAACATTACTATACACTTTGTTGGTACATATGTGAGATCATCTCTCTCTAGTTTACTGCCAAGTTGTAGCATATAAACAAGTTCATATTTACATGTTAATGCCAAATAGTTTCCACTTCTCTTGTACCATTGACCCTCCAATTAGCAATGTCTGTGGGTTCTTATTGTTCCACAAGTCTCACTAACATTTGATATGTTTAATACAGCTTAAACGTTTTTCCAATCTGGAGGATGTGGAATGGAAATCCATTATGTTGTAGATTTGCACTCTTCTGAATATTAATGAATTTGAACATATTTTCCAATGTTGATTAACCATTGCGTTTCCTCTTCTGTTGAAGATTTATTTCAGGTAATTAATAAAGTGGTTACTAAAATATTTTCTTGTTTATTGATACTTAGAAATACTCTTTTGAATCTTAAGCTTACATCCAGAAATTGTGTTAATTTCCCTGATTAATACTATTAACTTATTTTCAGATTCTTCAGGATGTTTTGTACAGACAAGTATATTGTCTTAAAAAGGAAAGGATTGTATCAGTACTGATGTTCCCTTTCTATTTATACAGTTTTCCTTCCCCTTGACTTACTGTACTAACTAGAACATACAGGTTAATAAAAACAGAAGTGGTGGTAGAGGCACTTAGTGTTGTCACAGACTTAAAGAAAATGTTATTTTATAAGTTTTTAATGGATATCATTCCAAATGTTTCTATAAAAGTGCCACATTGCCTCCTGCCTTCTTTCTTTGGATTTAGTTTGCCTTTCTGTAACTATCTCCCTATGTCTGATGCTTAGCTTATTACATTTTACCATTTTCTCATTGAAGGCTTAGGAGTGTAATTTTGCCAGTAGATAACAATATAAGTACATGCTGGAAGTTTTTCTTTGTAGTGTTTTTGCTAATGTCCTGTTTTTGATATTTCTGATTTTCATTATTATTTCTCCTTTAATTTGTGAGTTATTTAGAAGTATTTTCCTTAGGTTTACAACATATATGAATTTTGGATATGGAAATTGAGATAAAAGATCAGATCTACATGATATTTATCCTATGAAATTAGTTGCGATTTACTAAATTTACTAAATAATCCAAAATGTGGCAAATTGTCTATAATGCACCATTTATGGTTGATAAAAAATGTTCATAATATAGTTTTAGGGTTCAGTTATATATGTACATATGATTATTTCCTACAATATTTAACCATTTTATACCATTACTGATTTTTGTTTTCTTGATCTATTAGTTACTGAGAGAGGTCTCAATCTGTCAGAGTTTGTCTTCTATATCTCTAGACTGTGTTATTAAATGCACAGTACAACTATAATTGTGCATTAATTGTATTCATATATTATAATTATCTTAATTACAATGACATCCTCCAGCTATATTAAAATTTGTCATGATGAAATATGTAGCAATTTTTACCCTTAAACTCTATTTTTGTCCAGTAATAAAGAGTGATACTGGCTTTCTTTTGCTTGTTATTTTCTTGGTAAATTTTTTCCTAGCCATTTTCTTCCAACATTTTGGTACCATTATATTTTAGATGTGTTTTGTAAACAACATAGATGAGTTTTTTTCAGTTCTTTATATCAAATTTTGCCTTTTAACTGCATTATTAAGTCCATTTACATATGTCATAACTACCATCTTCTTAGTGCTATTTTTCCTATAAATATTTCTATTGTCTAATTTTTTTAACCATCTTTCTTCTTTTTGAATTTAGAATCTTAGTTACTGCCATTTTTTTAATCTACTAATTTTCAAACTACACTTTTCATTTCTATTCCTGTGCTGGTTACTCTACAAGGCCTAATACTAGTCAGTGTCATCATCCTTTCCACCAAGTACCAAATTGGGGTGTATTGTCCCAGGCATGCCCTCTGGGATCATATGCTATGTTTTCATGTATTTTAAAGCATTATTTAATTTTTAGCATCATGAAATATTTTCTTACGGAAGCTTTTTGTATTTACTTAGGATATATTATAAATTTTCTTCACATTTGATCTGTGATTTGTCTTTGTCCTCCAGCTACTCTAAAGTTTGTTACCTGTTCTGTATTTTCTATGTAATATATTTTGTTATGTGTTGCATTGTTTACATCCTAATTGGAATTATTTTGACATTTTAAATCTGAACTGGAGTATTTCATCAGTTCTGGAATATTCTGAGCTATTATCATTTCAAACTCTTCCTTGACTCATTTTCTATCTCCAAGCTTTCTGTTATTCCAATTAGATGAATATTTAAGTGTACCTTGAAGTTTTGATAGCATCCACTTGAGAAACTGAATATACCTGGTTGTTGTTTGACACCTTGCAAATGCCTTAAATGGTAGTTGTTACTTTAGACTACTTTAAGCAGTCACATTTGTTAGGCTATGTATCTCTAGAAAATTGTCCATTTCACCCAGCTTTTTAAATACATTTGGAGAAAACTGATGAAACTACTTAATATCTATATTTGAATCTCTTCTAATTCTGTGATTATTAGTCCATTCTCAGTTACAAATTTATGAAATTATTTTTGATTAAGATAGCTGGTGCCTGCTCTATCTCAGTATTATTTTTCCACAGAGAAGCAGAAATTGCATTTATTTCTTTTCAGTTATTACATCCAATTTCTAATTAATTTGCCTCTGCTCTGCTTTTATCATTATTCTTTATCATTTCATTTATTTCTTAAAGTTTTTCCAACTTTTTAAATTGAATGTCTAATTCCTTTTGAAATATTTATAATATTTTACATATTTAAATATTTATGGTTATGACACTTTCTATTAGTTTTACAGTACTGATTTTAAAAAGTATTTTGGAACATGGGTTTTGAATAAAAATTCTTTCTGACATGATCAATTTTCCTTTTAAAAGGCATTTTTACACTGTTTATTATTTTTGTTTTCGATTTTTTTTTACAGAAATAAATATATCTATATTTCTTTTTGGAATTTATTGATTATTTTCTTGTAGGTTTTTGTATTTTCATCTTTTTAATATGGTCTATACATCTTGTGTTGTGTTACTCCCATGAAATATTAGAATATCATAGTTGAATTTTTGTTTTATGTTAATCTTTATATATTATATATCATTTTACTTATATTTCTTCAAAAATATGCACTAATTTCCTACTTTGAAAAATTAAGAAAATCATCCAACTATTTTTCCTCATTTCTGCTCCTTGATTTTGGTTGTTTATATTATCATTCAAGAGTTATTTTCAAAGTATGGCCCATCTCTTAACATGTGCTGTGTTCCTCTTAGCCAACTATCCATTAAAGAATAGGGGCGGGGGAGGGCAGATTTGGAGCACATAGTGGTTAAGCTGTCAGACAGTCAGTGTGGATTTTGGTCAGTTTTCTCTGAACATTTTCCCATTATTTATCTGCTCAGGGCTCTGCCTCTGTTCAGTCCATAGAGAGTCTTCCTGACTTACCCTGAACGCTATACCTCACTTTTTAGGGGTGATTAAATGGAAACTTTATTTAAGGTGGTAAGGATCAGTGGCTGCCTAATCTGATTTTGCTCAATGTTTTTTTCTCCTTCACCCTGTCATACTAACAGCAAAGATAGTGTATTGGACCCTTATATCTTCATGGCCCTTCCTCCTACAAGGAGTTAAGCATTCTCCAATACAACTGGACCTCTGCTGCCCAGGTAAGGAATTGTCTGATGCACCCTACAGGTTATGTATTTTTTTTTTAGAAGAACAGTCACGTTCAAGATAGCTTCATAGAAATGACTCTGACGTTTGTTTACTCTCTTATATATCATGGTTTGGGATTATAGCTGTATTCTAATTTAATTGCAGCTAAAATTCTTTTTCATCCTTCCTATTTTCTGTTGGTTTTAGAAGAGAATAGGAGAAAGAACTTTATGATCTTTAACTGGAATCTCAAATATGAATTTTAAATACTTTGTCAGTATGAAGTATGGTAAATGTCATAGTGAAAATAATTAATATCCTTAATTTTTATTTGAAAAAATTTAAAATTCCATAAATGCATATTGACACTTGACCTGTGACAGGGTGTGTCCCATAGGTGGATATGCCTGCCTTTCTCCTCCTCTGAGTCCTGTGCCCTGAGATTCTGAGTTTTATATGAACTATATCAAGCAGACTCTCTTACCCCAGCTTCATTCTTTTTTTTTTTTCCCAATGAGAAACAGAGGCAGGAACTTAGAGTGCAGGAAGATAGAGAGGCTAGAGGCTCGGGTATTCATATCCCAAGTTGACTCTCTGCCAGGCCACAGTCAAGAGCAGCTGTGTTCCTCACCACAGCTGCTGTTGGGAATCACTCCCCCCTCATCCCTTCAGAGTTTTAGGTAATAATAATGTCTCCCTATCACTTGCTCCAGGTGTTTCTCCATCTCTCCTTTGCTATCTCTTAACTTGACAAACATTTATAAGTAGTCACTGAAATTAACTTTATTTATGTTCTATCCCAATGTATAACACACATGCAGTAAATTGTGTGTAGTGAATAAATTTTAAGTGTATACAATAACTTGTTTTATAAGTAAATATCCATGCAATACCAAACCAGATAAAGGTACATCTAGCATCTCATAAAGTTATATAGTGCCATTCTCAGTCTACCATCCTTATCTCCCTTGATGGTAGATGATGCCTGAGTCTTAAAACTCTCTGACCACAAAAAATAACCCCATCTATGCTGACCTAATTCTCGGCCTCTGGGATCACGGCATGACTGTGGACCTCTTCTTCCTCCCTGAAGTATGTTGACCCTCCCAATAGCCAGGGACCTTCAGGGGACATGGGGCTACTGTGGGAAGATGCCCTGGCAGAAGTGACACTTCTTGGGCTGGGATGGAGCTTGCATTCCCCTGCATGATGAACTAGAGTGCCACAGCCATGGCTCTTGTCTGCTTTTTGATGTGTGAGTCTGCATGTTCCTTTTGGTATCTCTCACCAAACACCAAACTGTACCAAGCACCTTATTAGGCTTTCCTGCCCTGGGAGACTTTGTAAAAGTCAAAGCCACATTCTCACCCTCCTTTAGGCCATGGAAACCCCTCATAAGCAGCTTGCTCTGGTGCACAAAGATGTCCACTTGGGGGCTGACTGTGTCACATGCAAAATTATTTTTAGCTAAACAAATTAGTTAGGCTTACACTACTTTGTTTCAAGACATAATATAAGGCCATGATCATTAAGACAGTGTGGTCTTGGTATAAAGATTCACATACCGATTCACAGAATAGCTTGCTAAATACAGAATTAGTCCCACACATGTTCTGGTTAATAAATTTTTGCCAAAAAAAAAAATGTGTTAAGCCAATTCAATAAGGAAAGATAGTGAATTTTTAAGGTTCTGTTTATTTGTTTTTAAACAGATGCTGTTGGAGCAATTAGATATTCATAGGAGAAAAAAAGCAATGGACTTTAACCCTTACCTCACGCCATATGTTTGCCTTGAAATAGATCACAGACTTAAAAAAAAGAGCTAAAATTATACAACTTCTAGAAAAAAACCCAGATGAAAATCGCAGACCCTTTGGAGCAATTTGACTTGTGACTTGTGTTATTTTTGTTTATCTTGCTTGGATTTGCCAGGTTTTTTGTATCTATGGTTCTATAGTTTTCACCAAATTGGAAATATTTCAGTCATTATTCCTTCACATACTTTTTCTGCTCCTTCCTGTCACCTCTCCTCTAAAGAACACATTATGCTCCTTTTGATACTGTGCTGCTCATCTCTAAGGATCTGCTTATTTCAGTCTTTTTTCCCAGTGTCTTTTATTTTGGATAACTTTGATTGCTATGTTTTCAAATCTACTATTTTTGTTTCCTCTGCAGACTCTAATGTTCTATTAAATCAATTCACTGACATTTTCATTTCAGCTATTATATTTTTCCTCCCTAACAAGTTCCACTTGTTTCTTTTTATATCATTTATTTCTCTCATTTAAATACTTGAATATAGCTATAATTGCTCTTTTAAAGTACTTGTCTCTCATTATATTATCTCTGAAGTTTCTGGGTCTTTTATTACCTGATATTTTCTGTTTATGGGTCACATTTTTATAGATTCTGGATTTTTATAGATTCTGTATATTATGAATGTTACAATTCATATTATGAATGTTAAACATATTATGAACGTTTGCATTTTTGTTGTCTTCCTTCAAGTTGCACTGCAGTTTGAGTTGGCAAACAACTGAGTTACTTGTAGGTTAGCTTGATCCATTTATTGAAGGCTTATTTTTAAAGTTTGTTAGATTGAGTCTTGTGTAGGTTTCTAGGGATGTTTAGCTCTGTGACTGAATCCTGAACTTTGGGGGGTCTGCTGAATGCTCTGTCTAGTGAGCAAGACCCTCTGCTCTGGTTGGTAGGACCTCAAACATCTCTGAACCCTAGGTGAGTTCTAGGACTTACTTGGGTTATAAATTCCCGACAGTCATTCTTTGCCTGCAGTTTTTTTAGAGTTTTGCCCTAGACGTGCTCAATTTAATAATCTGTCTTGGATCTGCAGAGATGCTTGTTGCAGACTCCTGGAGCCCTTTCTCAGTGCAACATCCTCCTTTCACCGGGTCAGACCATGCCTTCCAGCTGCTTTGGTCCCCCAGCTCCTGTCTCCCTGCAAGTGAGAATCCACCTCGGTTCTCTCCTTTGTCTCATGACTGAGTCTGGTGCTGCCTGCTGTCCACAGTCGGTTCAGAGGATCTGCCCATTTCAAGTTTTCATCCCGTGTGAAGCTACAGTAGTGGGAGAGACAAGTCCAGGACCAGATACTCTTTTTTTAAAAAAAATAAATTTATTTATTTTCTTGTATTTACTTTTGGCTGAGTCCAGTCTTCGTTGCTGCACACAGGCCTTCTCTATTTGTGGCGAGCGGGGGCTACTCTTCATTGAGGTGCGTGGGCTTCTCATCGCGGCAGCTTCTCTTCTCGCAGAGCACGGGCTCTAGGTGCACGGGCTCAGTAGTTGTGTCTCGCGGGATCTAGAGTGCAGGCTCAGTAGTTGTGGTGCATGGACTTAGTTGCTCCACAGCACGTGGGATCTTCCCGGACCAGGGCTTGAACTCGTGTCCCCTGCGTTGGCAGGTGGATTCTTAACCACTGCGCCACCAGGGGAGCCCCGGGACCAGATACTCTTTACTGTAGGAAACAGAAGTTGAAAGTTAAAAGTTTTCAAACTTGTTTTCATGTTCTGATAAGGCAGTTCTGGACTGGCCATTATGTTAGAGCTGGTTGAGTCTGATGCTAAGGCGTGACCCTCCTGGGGTCTCCACAGAATGTTGAGGTGGTCCAGGAAGTCTCCCACCCTGGTTGAGGGGAACTCAGACACCTCGGATCCCCATATGATTGCCTGATCTGTTTCAGCCTATGCTCATGGTAGTCGTTCCTTGCTGTTCTCATGAGTTCCACTCTAGAAATGCACATCTTACTATTCAGCCAAGGATTCACGGGGCCACTGTGCAGCTCTTCGGATTCTTCCTTTGTACTGCATCCTCCTCTCTAGATCTCTGCCCCACGAATTCCAGCCATCGAAACTTCCCTGAACACCATTCTCTGTCTCCTCAAGTCAGCAAAAGCTCCAGTCTGTGCTTTGGTAACCGCTCCCTGAAGCTCTGTCTTAAAGCATGTCTAGCAGAAAACTAGGGTGGTGGTAGGGCACACCTCACTGGTTTCCCTTTTCTCAGGGTGGAATCCTTTCCCAACTGTGGTCCAATATCTGAAAGAGTTGTTTCATATATTTTGTCCAGTTTTCTAGTTGTTGATGACAATTCAGGCACTGGTTATCCTGTCATAACATATCCAAATTTGAGATACCTACATTGATTCTTTTCCTTTCCTATGGGCTTTGCAATTATAGTTAACATTTACTGAGCATTTACTCCTTACTTGATGCACTTTGCATAGAAAATAGGTATTAGTAGTTTTATTTTATTGATAAAGAACTGAGGCAAAAATAGTTTGGATAATATGTCTCAGGTTATGCAGCTAAAAAGCCTTTGATCCAGGATTCAAATGTGTGAGAGTCTAACTCCAAAATAAACTTGCTCTTAACATCTGTGATATATTAACCTAAAATGGAGTAGTGACTTATGCGAATGGCTTAAAAGGCAACATTCAAAAAAATATAATTTCACAATGAAAACTTTGCAAACTGAAAAGTATTATAGAAATATAAAGAATGGTAATGCTCTCAAGGATAATGATGACTTGTGAAAGAGGCTTTTTAATGGATGAGGCACTCATATTTATTATACAGTCTGAGATACATTTACATAGAAAGAAGCATTTTCTAATCTGGAGTGTTGTCCAGTGAACTTATTTATTTGCCATTGTTCATTTTGTGCTTACTATGGTAGGCTCAGGAGAGAAAGAGAAAATAAAACACAGTCCCTGCTCTGCAAGTGGGTGACAACTCACAGCGTGTTACCTAGTTCTTCTTTAAACTTCTCACCATGATTCCCAAGCGGGTCCTTCTCATTGCCTGACAATCCTATAAGTTTATGTAAATGACTCTCCTGCTCTCTGACACGTCTGCTTTACATCTTCTCTTTCCACCTCAAAATCCCACCATTCCTGCTTCCACTTCACCATTAGCTCATGACGTCTCATCTAATTTTACTTAGAAATAATGAGCCACAGGAAAAGAGCCCGTCTACCTTGGTGCCAACGTGATCTGCCTGCCTTCTTGTTAAAATGGATGAACTACTCAGGTGCATTTTAAACTATCTTATTTTTGCTCTGGATTCCATCCCTTCGTGCTTTCCCTCGCCCTGTATTCCTGCAATTCTCCCTTCTCCCTTTTGCATTGTTATTTTTTCCCTCTCTACTAGATCTCATTTAGCAGACAAACATGTCCTTCTTAAAAAAACAAATGTATCAATATGCAGACTTTTTTGGTCTCATAGTGTGCTTTAACTCCTATACCTGTTCTTCTTCACAGCACAGTTCGTTAGTAGGGTTTCCTTTAATGTCTGCTTCCCCTTCCTCAGCCCTCTTTACCTACCTCTCAAGTGTCCAGCTCTACCACTCCATAAACTGTTCATGTCAAAGGCACCAATACCCTGCATCCTTCCACATCCACTCAGCAATTTGTACCATTTCTTCAGTATTCAGGGTTTCTTGAAACAGTTTATCCACAGACACAGTTCCAGAGCACCACAATCATGGTTTTTCTTTTCTTTTCTCTATTCTCGATCTTCTTTACTGGATCATCCTTTTCCTGGCCTCTAACTGTTCAGTTCCTTGGCATTTCTCTATTCTGTATACACATTTACTACCTGGGATAACTGTCAAGTTGACAGTTCCAGCTCAAAATCTACGTGTCAAGTTCTTCAACCTAAGGCTTTCCTCTCTGCGTCTTGTAGGTCTATCCAAGTTAACCTGTCCACAAAAGAATTCTTCATTGCACCATCCTTTCCTCCATCTCGGAAATGTCACTAACATCTTATCTAATTGCTGAGGCCTAAAACCTAGAAGTCACACCTCATTTGCTATCAATCCAGTGTTATCAGCTCTTCCTTAAGAATATTTCCTGGATCTGCTCATGTCCAGTCATCCTCATTACTGTAACTTTGCTGCACGTCACCAAGACTCTCAACTCGGTCATTTCTCTCTTTGCTTCCAGTTCTGATTTTCTAAAAATCTCTTCTCCATACAGGACACACTGTCATCTTTCCAAAAATTAAACCAAGCCATGTTTCATCACAGCTGAAAACACTCAAAATACGTCTATCACACATAAAATTAAATCCAAACTCTTCTGATCCTGGCCCTTGTCTATGCTCTGATTTCATCTCTCATCACATTTGTCAGGGTGAGTTTCTCCAACCTGCAGCATCAACCTCATTTGGAAATTGCCAAGCCTGTCCCTGCATTAGGGCTTTAGCATTGGCCCTTCCCCCTGCCTGGAAGGTCCTGTCCAAGATATTTTCATGGCTTCTGCTTTGCTCCTTTAGCAATCTGCCCCAATGTGATACCCCAGCTTGGTGATTTCTTATCACGTAGTTAAAACATTTCCATGTCCACATTTGCCATCCTCCCTCACAGTACCCTGTTTTATATTTTCTTAGCATTTCTCACTACATGAAATTATATTGTATATTTATTTGTTTAGTTTTTTACTGTTTCCATTCCGTGAAGAAAAGAACATGGCTTTCTTGACTGCTGTTTAGAATCTGCTGCCATTAGCTCTGAGGACTGAACCCTAAGGCTTATCTTGACAATCCTCTCAGCACTGGAACTGCTACTTTCATCCCTGCAAACACTGCCTTCTGCAGAAGTTTTTACGGCCCCATTAGCATCAGCAGAATGGTCCTCACCACTCCCGCACCTTTCAGTCACTGGCTCTGAATCAAAAGCTAGCGGGGCACATGCTGGTTGTGAAGAAGGCTAGAAAACAAGTTTCTGAACGTTTTAGGTTCTACAGTGAAAGGCAGTCTCTGCCTACGAACAAGACCCATGTAATAAAGAATTCCTGCAACCTCAGAAGACGGTTTGGATGCTCACCTGGCAATGTGTGGTGAAAACCCACTAAAATAGCCAAGGAGAGAATCCTGAACTTGAGTAGCAATTAACTTAGAGATGGAGGAAGAGGAATTAAGGCCAGAAAGGCCAAGGAAGACAGAGAGAAGAGAGATTCTTAAAAAATTATAAGAAGCAATTCATTTCAAGCACTATAAACAGAATGAGAAATATAAGAACCAAAAAAATGTTCACTGAATTAAGTGATCTGAACACTTACAATCTGGATAACAACAGTTGCCATAGAGTGGGCAGACCAGACACCAGATTTCAATGTGATAAAGGGGAAATGCAAGAAATGAGTATTGACTTTTATTTACAAAGCTTTGCTGAGGAGAGAGATTAAAAGGGCAATAACTAGAGGAAGAGGAGGAGAGTCAGTGGAAGATTTTTATTTAATGACAGGAGAGATAAGACTGTTTATTACTGTGGGGAATGGGGTAAGAGCCAAAAGAGGTAGATTGTAGGTCCTCCTGGGGAGGAACTATTATAGTAGCTAATGTTTTAATAAGCCCCCAGAGGAATGATGAGGGGCTTATTTTAACACATGGAAAGATCCGTGCATGAATAGAAGAAATTGCATCTTCCACTGAAACTAGAAGAAAGAGAATAAAGATCGACTTCTATAGGATCTGGAGAAAGACTGGTTTTTGAAGTGATTGGGAGAAAAATGGAGTGCGATTTTTCCACTTCCTCCAGCTCTGGCCTCTGTTCTGTTTCCAGTAGGAGACATTCCCTCCTGAGAGCTTTAGGAGAGAGAGAAATAAGCGATCAGGAACATATAAAAGAAAACCATTCGGTTTTAAGAAATCATCAGAGACTGAAGACTACGAGCTCATAATGGTTCCATTCTGTGATTTTTCACTGTTAAGCAGCCTTGTTATAGGAGAGGAAAGATGGCTTTTTGTTTTTGTTTTTTTAAGATTCAGGGCTAGGATGTTGAGAGACGTTGGTAACACATGATAAGAGGATATCAGAAATAAAAATATTGATAATATGGTTGAAGTGCTTGACCCTGATGTCTAAATTGATTAGGGATCATGGTGAAGCCAGAATGGAACTAAGGGACTGAGTTGAAATAGAGAAAGGAAGATGTTGTGAATCTACATGATGGAGAAGAATAGAGATCCCAGCAGAAGTGGAGCGAGATGACTGTTAGCAGAGGGTAGCACACACCTGACCTGAGACATTAACTCCTGCAGTTTCAGACTTCAGGGAAGCAGTAATTCTCAGTTAAGAGATGGTCAAGAATATGGTCACACCATCAGGTGACTGAAGTCAAATGATATTTGACAGTTTAGAAAGTTGGGTGTTCTTTTGTTTGTTTAAGTATAGAATGGTGTCCAGTGGGCAGAGTTCAAAGGCCTGGAGGAAGTAAGAGGTGAGAAATTGAAACTTGAAGGAAAAGCCCAGAGAAATTTAGAAATGGAAAGAAATGGAACAGGGAAGATGAGAGTGGACAAAGGATTGTTTTGAACTGATCCCCAAGATGACAGAGGAAGAGGAACAGTAAGATCCCCTAGCTTCTAGTTTCCAAGTGGAGATTTGGTGGAAATAATTTTAATGTTAATATTAACTGTCTCCTGTAGTCATTGGGACTTGAAGGTTATTTCTTATTTTCCAGAAGAAAATTTGGATGAGCATCAGAGAAACTTTCAACAGCATCAAAAGCAATAAAATAGGGGTTTTCCAATATGTATTACATTGTTTTAGAAACAGAATCTACCACAGTGGTTGAGAACATTTCTTAAGGAACTGGCCATGATCTGAATTGGCCATGTCAGCTCTGGTCTGGGAAATACAGCAGCTTTGTGAGGTTTTCATTTTGAGAGGTGTGTATAGGGGCAAGAACGGCTGTTCCTCATCTTCCCTATGGAACCCAGCATCCTGTCCAGATACAGCACTGAATTCTACACTACCTAACTGTGTGTACTTGTACTTACCTTGCTTGTCATTGTTACTTGAGAACTTGACAGATTTTTGCAGATCAATTATCAATTAAGATCAGATGACTTTGGTTCTGAAATAAAAGTTCTACAACTTTTAAAATTTCCTTAGGAAATAAAGATTGATATTCACAGATTTACTACCTACTCATCTAATATTCAAAAAATTAGATGTCAAAATATATTTGTTTAAAATCAGAAATATCGTTAATGAATGGAAATATGTCACTGAAATATAACTAAACACTAGTTTCCAGAGGATTTGTTATTTATAATCTGTTATTTCCCTATAAACTTAAAGAATACACTTAACATTGTTTAAAATTATTCATGTGAAATCTGGCCAACTGGCCTCTTTCAGATTCAATAGTATTTATTATACTGTATTTGTGCCATATCATTAACCTAAGAAGTAAGGTTTCCTTTTTTTAGGGGATAAAATATTCTCTTTTAATTGTTGGAATTTCAAATATCAAATAAGGAAGTGACAGTAAAATCATAAATATGAATGCAAATGAAGAAGTCACTGCACACATAATGTGAGTATGAGTGTGTGTGTGTGTGTGTGTGTTTATGTGTGTGTACTAAAACAAATAGACTATTACTTCACATTTTAGAATGTGCCCACAAAGGATTTTGTGCCCATAAATTCTTCGCATTTAAACCTAACTTGTTCCAATGGGTCTTTTACAGGAGCTCCCAGGCATGCTGTGTCCACTTCGCCGGTCCTGCTCTCACCAAACACAGTGCAAGACCAGGGTAAATGATGGAAGAACCTGGATCAGAACTGAGGAGGCGCCTCCCCTCCTAGTTCTGCTGTAACCTTGTGATAACTTGTGCTATGACTTAGCTTTTCTGGACTATTGTTTACTCATCTGAAAAACAAAGTGTTAGAATTTAATAATCCCCCATGTCCTTTCCAGTACTGATACTACAGAAACTACTTTTTAGTTTAAGAGGAGAAAAGAAAACCTGTTGTGTTTATCTCATAACCTTCAAATTTTACCCAACATATCATTAGATTTTCCTCTTCCTTGAGAGAGGAAAACAGAAGAGTATATGCAGTTCAAGCATAGTTTCAAATCATTTAAAGTGCTGTGTAGATGTATTAAAGTTATCGAAAGTGGGCAGGAGTTACAACAGTGTATGGTCAATTTTTTTTTGAGCCTGCATTTTCCCTTCTTGGACTAATACATGTCTCCTGGCATGAGTGGTGGTGAAACAGACACATCTACAGATGTTTCCATATTAAAGGACTTTCATTTTTGGTATGAATTAATAGAATATAAAAGAGAGAAAAAGTATACTTAAATCCATACAAAATTTTATGGCAAAACATGCTACCAAATCTGAAATATCATCAGCGCAGGGTAAAAAAGTTAATATGAGTGAGGTTATCATTAATCTCTAGCATATAATTTATGTATTTCCTGACATTTGGCTGCATTCTGTAATTTTACTACATTTTACCACTGTGATATGTTCAACCCCATTCATTCTCATTTTCTCCTGGTTGTAACGTTAAATTATAGCTGATCTTTCCCAATCTTATCTCTACTTCCCTGGAGAGATGGAGTCATTCGATACAGCTCTTGGATTCTGAGAATTCCAAAGCAGAGTTATTATGTCCAGAATTAAAAGCTGCTTGTTTCTGTTAGAAAAGGCAATGGGTAATGCTTTTTGAGTTGCTTTTTTTTTCCTTCTGTGGGTATGACAGCTGGGAATTGAGAGCTACAGTGCCTAGAAACTCTATTTATATTATATTTGACTAATTTAAAACAATTAAACACTTTTGCTCTTATTATCTTATAAAACAGAGAACTAATGATAATGATCCTTACTTATAGTGTCTGTTCAGTGACAGAAACTGTGATAGAAAAGTTGTTATATGATATTCAACCATTCTCCGATGCTTCAACACTGTGAGATGAGTGTTCGTACTCACATTTTAGAGATGAGATTTGAAGATACTAACAATTGCCCAAAGTCTCATGATTACTTAACATCAAGGTTAGGATTGAATTCAGTTTGAATGGAACTGAAATATCTGTGCTTTTAAGCACTTGTAAACTTTTCACATCAGAACAGAGAACCAGGGTAAATAAGAACATACAGGAACTATTTAAAAACAGAAATGATTCTTAAGATGGCTACATTGTAATGTTTCTCCAATTGCAATGTATCAGAATTTGTATTTAGTGAACAAATATTTACATGTCTGCAGTTTAATTTAGTTAAGCAAACATGTATTGGACACCTGCTGTGTTCAAAGGGCAGGCCATCAGAGGTTAAACAACAAAGTCAGTAAGACAGTTTCCAAGCTCGAGGAAATATGGTTCTATGATCTGACAGTCAAGAGTGGTATAAAAGAGAGACAAATAAAACACTTTATAGGCAAAGAGAAATAAGTGTTATATTCTTACTAAAAGAAAGGAAGGTTTTATAAGGGAAGCAACATTTGAGCTGAGCCTTGAAGGTTATATTCCAAGACCCTCTGTCTTGATTAATTTCTAATTTGACTTTTTTTCAAGCCTAAAGAAACAGTGAAATATAGAAGAGACACTATATTGTAGTGGTTCCCTGGATCCACATCCTACCTAAGCCCCTAATGATTGTACAGCCCTTGACCAGTTAGATAGTCTTTCTCCCTTTGTTTATCTAACCTGCCAAGTGGGAATAGTAAATCTGCCCACCTTACAGTGAATCACTGGTACATGTTCCACAAGTGCTTGTTCCTCATAGTGTTTGTAAAGCAGCCTTTCTGCAAGGCTCTGAGCATTGAATTACTCTGAGCATTCAGTTCCTAATCTGAAAACAGAGATTAAGTTCAATGACTTTAAAATATTGAGTTTCAAACCTTGACAATAATGAATATTTGTGGGATAAATTGAAACATGAGTTTACCTTCTTTCAGTAGATTTTTCCAGATGAGGATTCTAGGACACAGCTGTGATCACAAACCTGATTGCTCAGAGCCACAGAGTTCTGTGATTCATACAAGTGACTGGAATATGCAAAGTCTGGAATGACTAATTTATTTGTGATACAAACAATTAATAAATTCTAACCAAAATCTTCGTGTATATAGAATTGCGAGGTATGAAATAAGTAAAAATTGCAGACAGCTCAATATGAAACAGACTTGAAGATGGAATCTTAGCTATTAATGAAGAATATGTCTTATACCTTTATAATTACACCCTTATAATAAAGGATGTAATGTTTTAAAAGGACTCAGAGATGTTGTGTGTTAACTGGAATGACAAATTTAATAAAGAAATAATTGTAAAGAGCAAAATAAATCTACCTTCTGATAGAATTACAAAAGTATTTGATTAAAAGAATGCCTCGATATACAAATGGGCAATAAGCACATGAAAAGATGTTCAACACCACTGAGTTCTCAGGGTAAGGTAAATCCAAACCATAATGAGATACAACTTCACAACCATTAGGATAACTATAATCTAAAAGACAATAAGAGGTGCTGGCCAGGATGTGGAAAATTGGAACACTTATACAATATTTTTGTCCATCAGTTCATAAATAGATAGATAAAATATGGTCTATCTTCTCAACTACATGTGGGGCAATAAGAAGGAATGGATCACTGGTACATGCTACAACATACATGAACCTTGAAAACATGTTAAGAGAAATAAGACAGTCATAAACTACCACATATTGTATAATTCTGTTAATATGGAACATGCGGAATAAGCCAACCTACAGAGACAGAAAGTAGATTAATGGGTGGGTTGGAGGGAAATGCAGAATGGCTGCTGATAGGTATGGGGTTTCATTTTGGGTTGATGAAGATATTCTAAACTTTGTGGAGGAGATGGGTGCACAAATCTGTGAAATTACAAAAAAACCCACACTGAATTGCACATATCAAATGGGTGACTTAGAAACGTTATGATGACATTATAAATGTGAAGATATGAATGTAACCAAAGAAGAAAACATCTTTTAGTTGTGTATTATATATGAGTACTGGATGGAGGGCATTAGGTAAAAATGAAGAAAATGAAAGAGAAAGAGAGAAAGGAAGGAAGGAAGGAAGGAAGGAAGGAAGGAAGGAAGGAAGGAAACTCAACAACAAAAAAAACAAACAAACCAATCGAAAAATAGGCAGAAGACCTTAATAGACATTTCTCCAAAGAAGACATACAGATGGCCAGTAGGCACATGAAAAGATGCTCAACGTCACTAATTATTAGATAAATGCAAATCAAAACTGAAATGAGGTACCACCTCACAGTGGTCAGAAAGGCCATCATTAAAATGTCTACAAATAACAAATGCTAGAGAGGGTGTGGAGAATAGGAAGCCCTCTTACACTGTTGGTGGGTATGTAAGTTGGAGCAGCCACTATGGAAAACAGTATGGAGGTTCCTCAGAAAACTAAAAATAGAATTACCATATGATCCAGCAATCCCATTCCTGGGAATATACCCAGAAAAAAACTATAATTTGGAAAGATACATGCATCCCTATGTTCATAGCAGCACTGTTTACAATAGCTAAAACATGGAAACAAACTAAATGTCCATTGACAGATGAATGGATAAAGAAGATGTGGTGCATATATACCATGGAGTACTACTCAGCCATAAAAAGTGAGCAAAATAATGCCATTTGCAGCAAGATGGATGTGACTAGAGATTTTCATACTAAGTGAAGTAAGTCAGAAAGAGAAAGACAAGTATCATATGATATCACTTATATGTGGAATCTAAAATATGGCATACATGAACCTATCTACAAAACAGAAACAGACTCACAGACATAGAGAACAGACTTGTGTTTACTTAGGGGGAGGGGGGTGGGGGAGGGGTGGGCTGGGAGTTTGAGGTTGACAGATGCAAACTATTACATTTAGAATGGATAAACAGCAACGTCCTAATGTACAGCACAGGGAACAATATTCAGTACCCTATGATAAACCATAGTGGAAAAGAATAGAAAAAAAAGAATGTATAAATGTGTATAACTGAGTCACTTTGCTGCCATACAGCAGAAATTAACACAAGATTATAAATCAACTAGACTTCAATTTTTAAAAAAAGCAGAAAGAAAGAAAGAAAGAAAGAAAGAAAGAAAGAAAGAAAGAAAGAAAGAAAGAAAGAAAGAAAGAAGAAAGAAAGAAAGAAAGAAGAAAGAAAGAAAGAAAGAAAGAAAGGAGAAATAAAGAAAGAAAGAAAGAAAGAAAGAAAGAAAGAAAGAAAGAAAGAAAGAAAGAAAGAAAGGAAAATTCCAGTGGAAACAAGGAAAAACATTAGAAAAGTCTGACTGAAAGTCTCCTGCAGGGTTTTATCTCAATGTTCAACAGGAAAAGGACACTGCGCTCTCACTCTTTCTGAAGAGTTTTCAGATTTTTTTCGCCAAAACTCTTTAGCTATAGAGAAGAAAGTTTTCATAGTTGTGCCTCTCAGATGGTATTTTGAACTAAGAAAGAAGCAGCCGTGGGTCAGAGATAAATGTCCTGAATTGCGATGGAAGGAGCAGCATGGAAATCATTCCTCCGCTCCCTTTCCTTTGTTTCTAGGACCAGGGTGACCCAGACCAGGGCTGGGTCAGAACTGTCAAACAAGAACCCTATCACTGCCCTTTTCCAAACTTAATTGTTCCCTCTCCTAAATCCACTAGAGACAGTCAGAAACACAGCCACAAATGAAGGAGCCAAAATAGCCTGTAATTGCTACTCCTGAAACAATACAGTCTCTGAAGGAAAAATCCTGGGAGTTAAGTAAAAATTGTGGCAATGTCTTTATGGTTCTGGTGCCTCTGCGCTTCAGTGATGACTGCATTTCCAAAAGGGCTCAGGCACCAGAGATAATTGCTGGGTGGGCTATGAAAAGTCATTGGCTTTCTTTGGAAAAAAATTTGCAGGAGCAAAATTCACAAGTTTCATAGTGTCCACATCAAGCCTAAAGAGATTTCGATCAACTGTGTTGGTGTTATATTTCCCATTTGTTATCATTTTATTTTGATACTTAAAACTTTATAAAACAACATAAAGTTAAAAACAGAATTGCTATATACCTAGTGGGAAAAAAGTTTTGTAGAGTTTGAACACAATAAAATGTATTTCTTGAAATTGTCTTGAATTCTGATAAACCTGGAAAAATTTAATGCACTTGAATTGGACAATGGTGGCTTAACAAAACTTTGCTAACATTCAACCATAGAGTCAGGACTAATAATATTTAAACTTAGTTCCATGATTCTCTTCCCTGGGCTACACATGGATTAGTACAGTTTGGTGAAAGGGCTCTAAATAAAGGGCATGAGATCTGAGTCTGTGGCCTTGAGGAAGGACACAGACCCTCAGGGCTCCAGTTTCTCCCTCATGAAACTAGGGCTTCGGATCCACACATTTCAGGCTGCCTTCAGTCCTCGTAGTCTCTGATTCCAGATTAGTGTCATAAAACTAGTCAGAGGAGACAAGTAACATTTTCTCATCTGGGAAATAATAAAGAGTCAGTCATGTTTGGAACTAAATATACCATTTAGCAAAAGACCATTTGTGACTTTGAAACTTTTTTCAGTATTTCATTTCTGATGTCTGGTCGCTGCAGAAGTTCGGGTTCTGTCACTGTACTTGATCTTCAACAGATACATCTATAATGCCCTGAGTTTACTGGTACATAGAAGAAGGGGAGAAGTTCCAGGCCTAGAATGTAGTACATGCATGTTTGTTTGTTTTTTTTTAATCTCTTTGAGATGCTTGCTGCATTTTTCTCTTTTACTTAGTTTTAGAAGGTCCATCCACGCACCACTCTCAGGCATCAGGGCTTAGACTGTATTTGAGCAGACAGACCCACAGGCCAACAATTACCTTTATCACTAAGACTGCCTTATAAAAACTTTACACACACAAGGAAGAATTTATTCAATACTGCTGCGATAAGGAGTGAGATTAAACTCAACTCTGCTGAAATAAAAAGCAGGAGGGTTCCTAATCTGGAGTAAGCTAGTGGAAAAGTAAGCACTGGGGGACATTAGGGGAGATTGAATGCCAGGAGAAATTTTACATCTCCAAGTGGCAGAGGAGTAACTTACAACTGCAAGTTTTCTAAAGTAAATGCTTGAAGAAAAGGGAGGCAAGGGGGCCTGTAGTCAAGCTGAGGGGAACTTCAAGGCATCTTGGTCAAGATAAAAAGTGCTCTGAGAACACTCAGAAAGGAAAGAGTTCATTTACTTAGATGAAAATCATGTCTTTAGAGAAAGATGTAGATTTCAGCTGTCTGTCCCCCATCTCTTACCTCCGTCTCACATTAAATCATAATCGAAGTTTTAATGGGCAGTTTCTTATGAACAAGTGGAAAAGAAATTGTGACTTGTGAAGGACTTGATTCATGGTTGTTTAAGGTGGTGGCCTGACTACAACTGAATGTGTTTTCTAGTTCTCTCTCTCTCTGCAGAGTCTACGTAATGATTTTCATGACTGTGAACTCCATGTAAGTTGTACGGTTGAATAACAGAAAAGAGGCAGATGACAGCAAGGAAAGGAGAAATGGAAACTGATAGGAGAGAGACTCCTGACTGGTTGAAACCCCCACCTCGTGGTCCAGCCTTACTGGGTGTTACATCTGCGTAGACTCTAAGCAGAGCCATTGCATCAGGGGCGCCCGGGCACCTGGCTCAGGAGAGGGGGTAATGAACCCTGAGGGGTGCTGTTGAAGACAAAATTGTCCAGGAGGTTGGAAAAAAGAGAACACGGCAACCTATGAAATAGGGATCCCTGTGGACCAGGGAAGCTGTTTTCTTTGTGTCTCTTTGGTGTTTTTACAGCCTGAGTGAAGGCTCAATGACTAAAGTATTTATAAAGACTTGGCTAAGAATGCCATATTACTCTTAATTGCTAAAAGGCAGCTGCCATTACAAAGAGCACAAACCCACACATAAACGTTTCCACACTCATATACCTGAGACTCATATTTAAGCAAAATAATATTTATATTTTCTGTCCATTTCTCTCTCTTTTTTAAAGCACTTAACCTATGTAATACTAACATTGTAACACAAAATGAAAGGAAGATCCTGCTAGCAAAGCTATATTTAATTCTGTCAGGAAGATTGCACCAGAACATTCAATAAGTCAAATTCATTTCCCCTTAAAAAATAGTATTTTTTGGCCCACTCTTCATGTGGGTAGTAGCAAAGCTTTCATTTAAGGTTCAAAACTAAGTTTCAGAAAGGCTTCCTTATGAATTTAAACCTTTCTGTGAACTTTTAAAACATAACTCTCTGTACCTGTCATACTTGTGAGGGTTGTGTGTGTGTGTGTGTGATTTAAGATGGGTAAACAGATTATGTACCAGTTAATGAATTTAAAGCATATCAGTAAGAGAAACATAAAACAGTGTAAAAGAAGATTAAAAATATGCTGTGAAAGGGAGTTAGAAGTGGAAATGAGGTGGGGAGAAGAGAGGGAGAGAGAAATAAATTAGGAAGAATTAGGTAAGAGGTAGTTAAAAATTTAGGAAAGAATTTCCTAGAAGTAGGAAAGATGGGAAAAGGAATATGAGAAGGCTTGGTGTCTCTGCACCCACCTTAACTCTCCTTGACTGTGTTCCCAGGGCCACACCTCACTGAAGCAGGACACTTCACACTTGTTAAACTACATTGTACACAAGGTAAGGGAGGAGAAGAGTAAAACCAGAACAAAAAGTAAAGAAAGTAGATATAATGAAGGAAACATACCTGAATTAGTGGCAGTTGGGTTAAAGAATGTGATAAGCCAGTGAGCTAAAGGCCTTTTACATATTTAGAATTGAGAGCTTAAAAATGACCAAGAAGAACATCAAATTTGCCCAACAAGTGACATTGCTATCAGCATAGGAATGGCTGATTAGATTTCCAATTGAACGTCAAAAAACATTCAAATTAAATTTCTCTTATTACTGTGCCACTAAAATTTAAAAACCCACCGAATACATTGGAAATGGCCAATTTACCATGGACTTGCACATGTTTTTGAACATTCTAGAATACTAAAGCAACATAGGTATCCATCAACTATTCTCCTCAGTTAGCGAAGACTTCATCAGTTTTTCAACAGTTCAGAGACTCCACAGTACAGTGCTGTTGAGACAGCCTACATTTACCAATTTATTAGTATATTTATTTAAACTATGTGCATCAGGAAAACATCGTAGCATTGCTTTGTTTACCATGGACAAGGAACAGTGAGAGGGTCTCTTCATTATTGCTTTCTTGTCAACCAGCTTGCAGGATTAATGCTACTTTCTAATGTGAGTGGCAGGACCCTAAGAGGAAAGTAACCTAAAAGTTGACTTGATGGGCTTCCCTGGTGGCGCAGTGGTTGAGAGTCCGCCTGCCGATGCAGGGGACGCGGGTTCGTGTCCCGGTACGGGAAGATCCCACATGCCGTGGAGCAGCTGGGCCCGTGAGCCATGCCCGCTGAGCCTGCACGTCCTGAGCCTGTGCTCCGCAACGGGAGAGGCCATAACAGTGAGAGGCCCACGTACCGCAAAAAAAAAAAAAAAAAAAGTTGACTTGACATTCAATTGGATGTTCAACTATTTTGACTCCTAATATGTGATATCCACCTGGCAAATAATTTCACAGGTGTTTATTTTAATACTTACAAGAAAACTGTGGATAAGGTATTCTTGTTCAAGTTTTATATGTCAGTCAACCGTACCTCAGATAGGTTAGGATGATCACTCATATTCACACTTGACAAGAAGAAAACCGAACATTTGAATCCAAGTCTTCATAGACCCAGTTTTTGTGTCCTATCAGTGCTTTTTCACAAATCTAGAGAAGTAACTGAGCAGAAGGAAAAAGAACAAGCACGTCCTAGATGGCTTTAGCCTTATGGCCAAAATGGGCCTACCCTGATTTTTGTGTTTATTTGAAGTCATGTCTTTCAAACAAACAACTTTTAGAATGTGCATTTTACTATATTATACAGCTGTTTTAATCTTTAATGTGAAGGATAATGTGGATTTTTCCAACTTTTACAGGAAAATAGATAATGCAAGAAGATACACAGCAGGTACCCTGTGTTCAAAGACTCTCTTCATCTCGTCATATATGAGGGATAGGGAGGTCCATGCACTTCATTTGAGACATTTCACCTGGTAATAATATCTTTGGTTTTAAATTTAAGAAGTTGATGTTTGGAGAAGAGAATCTTATCTAATATAACATATATTTTAATATGTACAGTTTCTGCAAAATAAAGTACATTATCAAGTAAATATCCATTCAGGAAGAGAAGGTAATAAAACCTGTCCTTAGCAAGTATCCTTACCTTCCAGATTAATGTTCCCAATGATATTAATAATTAAAGAAAATGTCTTCATTTTAAGATTTCATAGGGCGCTCATAGAAATCAAAGATTTTTGCCTCATCCATTTTCCATTCATACATTAATTCATTTATTTAGTAAACATTTCTTGAACATTAAGTAAGTGCTAGTTATAATGTTAAGCACTCAAAATACGGTAAATAAGGCCCCAATTTTCAAGAAGTTTACAGCAGGATAGTTAAAACACGTTGAATTTCCTAACTGGCAGAAAAAACTCTGCTCATTATAACAATATCCAAATAAAGAGCCACATGCCAGCAAATTCAATATGCCAACTATTACTTGCCTATTACTTGAATTTATACTTGGTTTTCTTTATCTAACATATTTAAGGCCCAACAATGAAAATATGGTAATATACAACACAGTAGTACTATGCAATAGTTATAGAGTAATGAACAATATTAAAAATTCAGAACATTTATTCTAAGGAAGAAATAAGAATTAATCTCCAACACAGTTCTCCAGAATCACGTTAATTCTGTTCTCCAGTGAATATATTTATTTGAATATATTTTTTAAAAGGCCACACATCTTCCAAGGGTTAGAGGAAAATTACAAGAAAACCTCCTGCTTTGCTTGATTTCTCCATTATGATGTACTTAACACAGTTACCTCACTGGAGAAAAGGGATTTAATTGATAAAAATAATAATTGCAAAAGGTAAATTTTCTTGGGGGAATAGGTCCTCAGCTGATCAGTAAACAAAAACCCTCAACAACCAGAAGCGCTCAGCTGATATAAGATCCAAATTGCCCTGTGGTATTAGTTAATCTTCTTAGAAATGTATTATTCTGGTAAATATTTCCCCAAATGGCTCAACCTTACTATTTCGCCCTTAATATTTCGACAGAGGAAATATCAAAATGTAGATTCTATATCCCATTTCACATTAAATAAATCTCGAGGTATGTCAGGATGAAAGAACTCTGAGTGCATTTCATATTTAATGGCAGCTGTGCTGCTTTCCAGTGAGCTGACCCGGCAGTGCAACTACAGAACAAATTTACCCAGTATCCAGAACTCTGCAAAGAGAAGTAAGTTCTATCTTCCAGGTTGAGGCTTCAAGAAAATCCTATTATCTGATTATGCAACTAAGCAAAGCTACTAAACTACAAGATAAGCATCATATCAGAAATATGAAACAGAACTGTGCCAGAGCTTAGCAGTGAAAAATACCGAGTAAGAAAAACCCGGTATTTTTTTTTCAAGAATACACATTTCACAAGAAAATGTGCCATAGTTCTTTAATCTGAAGAGGGAGGTTGTGTTATTTATATCATTTTGACAAACCATTAAAATTACCTTTGACAATGGGATGGCATGTGCCTTTAAAAGCTGACTAAGACAGTCCCTAAAAATAGTTTACAAAGCAACAGAGTCAAATTGTTGGGGAATTGCTCTTTAATGCGTTAGAGAGTCTATTCCTATGGCACTTAAACTAGCCAAAGTAATAAATATAAAATGGTAATTTTTCTCCAGGAGCTGTTCTTGCTGTTCCCACATGATCTCACTCCCACTGGGAGTAATATAACACTGCCTGCTCCCTGGCTCCTGGATTCATGGAAGAAGGCAATGTGCTTCTGCTACTTGGATAAATGCACTCAAAAGAAGTCAGCAATTACAATGAATCTCTCTGTTGCCTGGGCACTGCCTGTCTCTATTTCCAGAGAGTGAGTATCCATGGGGTGTTTCCAGTGCATCGAAATTTTAGACTCCAACAATAGAGGGCTTGAATACCCTTTTATAACCACCCCAGGCCCTCCCTTTCCTTCCCTCACTTCTCAATCAAGACAGGGAAAATGCTGACCAAAGGAGAATTTCTGTGTCAATCCTGCCAATTTAAATTAAACAACCACTATTAAAAAGAAACACACATTTCCAAAAATGAGTCATACATGGGAAGGAACTTAACTGAGATAAAAGATGCATCCCAATGAATGAAACTATTAAAAGATGTTTAAAAAATTAAGAAATAAGGGACATCATAAAATTGGAGCCATTGTCACCTCTTTGCAGATAAATCATTGTCTGGAAACTCTCCAGAGTTGTTACTTAATGCAAACATGTACCATTGACTGCTTTGTTTTTGTAATAGTGAAAACTGGGTGGAAATAAGGTGTTGGCATTTTGTGTTATTGAACTTATAATAGACCCAGAGTTTGAAAATATGAATCTTTCTATCGTCATCACTATTTTTATTTTTTCTAGCAGTTTTAACTTGTCCCTTACTAACCTCCTATGTGCATGTTGCTTTCTTACCAGTAGTAAGAAATATAATCAGATGCTGATATTATATGAAACGTGAAAAGATTATCCAAACACCTATTTATTAATTTAAATACAATTAATATGTAAATAAACAAAAATCTCTATTTTTGTTCTCCAATATTTGTCCTGAATACTCTTAAAGAAAGGGATTCTGCTTCTGGATAGGATTAGTAAGGCTGGAAAGAATGTTCACCTGACTGGGAAAAAAGATCCAGAAAAAATACAAAATCATAATATTTTCTGAACCCAAAAGAGACCTGTGGTAGCAGAGCTTCCAAGGAAATCCAATGAAAGACAGGCCCCTCCAAGGAGATGGGATGGGATTGTTTACTTACTTGTGCTAGAGCATGAGAGGAATTGATGTCAGATGCCCTGTAAGTGAGTGATAAGAATTCAGCTGAAATTTTTAAAGAGTCGCTAAATGCCAAGATTGGGTGACTTAGTTTGGGCTGCTATAACTAAATACCATAGACTGAAAGGCTAAAAACAATAACAATTTATCACAGATCTGGAGGCTGGAATTCTGAGATCAGGGTGCCAACATGGCTGGATTCTGGTGAGAATCGGATGCTGGATTGCAGACTGCTATCTATCTTTTCACTGTATCCTTATATGGAGGAAGGAGAGCGGAGGCTTATTCTGGTCTCATTTATAAGTGCATTAATCACACTCATGAGGTCTCTACCCCCAGGACCTAATTACCTCCCCAAGGCCCTACCTCTTAAACCCATCACATCAAGTGTTAGGATTTCCACCCATGAATTTTGAGGGACACAAACCTTCAGTCTATTGGTCATTGCGGTGGGCTAGTGTGAGAATGTAGAAACCCTGGGAGCTTCAGACATAGCCGATCTGCTCTCAGAATCTTCTCCATGGATCTCTATTAGACAGGCTAGTGGCAGTGATGGGATCCTAGGCAAACCTCCACTGGTATTCAGGGACCAGAAGAATCACGTGTGGCACTTGAGAACTTCATTTTGAGTTCAAGGTCTTTCTCGACATTTCCGAGGGCTGTTGATAAGTTCCTCTCAGTTGAGTTTCACTCTCTTTGTGTTTGAGCTCCTGCTGTAATTGGCTTTTCATACCACAATTCCCAGGTTTTTGAATGGAAAACCCCAGCTCTTGATTCGCAGATTCCCTGTTGGGCATTGCTGTAATTCCCCATTGTTTTGGAATCCTTCCCCAGATTCCATGTTGGGATCTGTTGGTGGCATCTTTAGTTCTCCATTTTGGAATCAGTCTGTAGTCCCCATTCTTTGAGGGTTGCTGGTTCGATTCTTTTCCCCAGTCCAAAGTTTCATGGGAATTGGTGGTGGTTATGGACCAGCATTGGACTGGGTCCAACCTAAGAACTGGAGTGGGTCCAGGATCAGATTGGCTCCAATTTGAAATCTGAAATGGGTTTAGGATCAGATCAGAATGGGTCCAATTTGAGCCAGATTGAGTCTCCTGGGAGGCCTCAGGTAGATATTAAATTAAGGGCCGTTGCTATTGGGAATCTCTGAAGAAAAATAAGTGGCAAACATTGGTGGACAGGAGTCAAGCATTTAAAGGCTATTAGAGTGATTCTGGTATATTCCAACCCCAAGGCACATCCCATTTAGGTATTAGTTTGGCTCTGAGACAACTGAAAGCCTAGCTAAAAGAAACAGGATGCTTTACATCCACAGAGTTGTGTGAACCACTTTCCAGCACACCTGTTTATTTTATATTTAACAACTATAGTCCCAGAAATTGTGCATATCTAAGAAGTTGGCAAGATTTTACTAAAAATAACTTAGAATTATAATGGCCATTATGAGGAACATTCCAAATATTTAAACTCATTTAAAAAGTGTACCTAAAAGCATGGACTGCCAAGTCAAGCGGAATGGAATACCTATTTTAATTAGTTTACAGAAGCCTCCAAAAGTTGTCAAAATTCCACAGTAGCCTCATTGAAAGATTTGTTGCAAAAGGCTAATGAAAATTAACGAGATAAAAGGTCTCTAAAACAAAAGCAAGAACCCAATTCTTTGGAGAATCAGAAACAACTGTTTTTATCTTGCAAATCTCTGCAGGGCTAAAGGTGTGGATCTAGAATTTTAAAGCTCAACTACTTTTTTATTTTTCCTAATCCTCCAAACCTCACCTACTTCTCTCAAAATGCTTGAAAAATTCAGAATTGGAAACAGAATTGTCTTCCACTTAATCAGTGCCTCTGTGATGTGGATTTCCTACCCCCATATTCTCTGGGACCTAGGAGGCATTCTTTGAAATGCAAACTTTAGGAAGAAGTTTCTCATCAGAAGAGGAAAAAAAGAGGAGGTTTTTAAAAAAAAAATTTGGATTAATGGTACATATTACAAATCTTCTCCACAAATATTAATAACTATAAAGTCTGTGTTTGTGCCTGTCTATACGTATGTGGGTGTGTGTCTATACATGTATGTTGTAGATCCATGATGTTTTTCTAAATGCTTCTGGATAGGATTGCTAAAATTAATTTATAAAAGAGCTCTATTTAGTTGATTTGAAGGCAAGAGCTTTGTAAGGAATGGGCGTTAACAGAAACTAACCCCAATGCTTCTCTAGTTCCTGAGATCTGGGGTAATCTTTGGTAAATAAAAGCCAGTATAAGTTGATTGGTTTAACTAAAACAAATATGTCTTATAGTTATCAATGTTGAATGTAAGGCAGTTAAAGGAATTTTATTCTGAGTTTATTAGTCAAATAAGTTTATGCTATCTCTGTCACAAAATTTGTCAGCAAAAATAACTCAGAATGACAGCTGATTTTATCAAATGTCTCTTGAAGTTGGGGGAGGGGCAATTTAAACATAATTGTTACAAGCAAGTGATAGATGTAAAGAGAATAAGCAATTTTAGGTGAAAGTTTTAGCTAATTATATTCTATGCTATGTAGACTTAAAGATAGCCTCCAAAATCTTTTTGGTAACTTGAAATGTCAGAGTTTTGCTAAGCTAAATTAAATGATAGAAATTTGTTAAATATCTAGATCATTTCCAAATAAAGATAAAATGCTGAATCATTAACTACTGAATATAGAAGTTCTCTACTTTTGACTTCTTATTAGAAAGGAACTGGATATTTGGGCCTATGAGTACACATATTTGGCGCCATACTGAGAAACTTTCTATGAAAGAGCACATATTTCTAAAAATTATAACATGTATTTATAAACTTGGCAAACTTCAGAGTGCTAGCAGAAAAGATAGTTTATAACTGTTTACTTCTTTATTTTTGACTGGAAATTAAGGATTTTAGGTTAAAAATTCTAATATAGGTACTTAAAGCTACTAGAATAATAAGACAAACAACTCTGCATGCAGGAAAGGTAGGATGTGTTCTTGCTTATGAAAAGATATGAGCAATAAAGATGCATTTTTGTTAAGGAAAATGAGAGTCATTTTGTCTAAACTAGAACTTCTAGTTATTTCAAAACGAGAAGGAAGAAAATTAAGGACAAACTAAATGTATATAAAAAGAAAGAGAGAGAGGAAAAGAGAGAATTTTATCTTGTGTAATCAGGATGGCTAAAAGTGGATATATATTATAGGAATGTTAAAAATAACCTTTAATATCCAGAATGTACTTATGTAAAACTAAAACTTGATTTTCTTTTGTCTGCTAAATGGATGGTTTTCTTGGATTGTTGGTCTGCTTTTAATAAGAAATTGTAAGCAAAGTTTTTCTTTACCCTTTCAGTGGTTTGCCTGGAAAACAAAGGTTCTATGTTTTATGAAAATAATGTTCTGTGTTTGCTGTCTTCATCAGGTCTTTGATTACTTAGGAAAACTGAGTCCTTTTAATGTTAAAAGAGTTAAGTTTTGTTAATAGGTAGTTAAGTATTAAGTTTTATAATGATCTGTGATCTTATTTAGGCAAGTGTTTTAAAACTTAAAAAAAAAATTTTTTTGACAAACTTCCCAAAATTCTAAATGAAGTATTTTTGACCACCAGCTAATGTTGAAATTTTTCAGAGGTCCTTAAAATATTTCAAAAGATTTGTTCTCTGTACTTATAAAAAGAAAACTACTAAATTAATTAGGCTTATTTGGTGTGTTGAATTACATGGGAAGCATTGTCAAATAAGTGATGCCAAATCTTCTTTGATTATATTTGTGTAGATATGTGTTACTAATACAGATATTCTAGAAATTGTGCAAAATTTCTAGAAATCTAATATGCCCTGGTACAATGTTCTCACTTGTAATTTTAGTTACTATCTTAAAATGTTGGGTGATGTCTTCTACCACACCAGTCAAAATATGGACAAAAAGAAAATGATCTTCTTATTGTTCTACTCTTACCTTTTGAAACTGACATTATCAAAACTGAGGCTTACACTAAAAGGAATGAACTTGAGTATCAGGGAAATGCCTTAGCTGACCTTCATGCAAGGGCAGCAGCAACACAGTGTATAAGGCTGGTTGGTGCATGTGTGTGAAGTCTATTCTGCTTCTGCAAAAATAATTACCCTTCATTGCCAATGGTTTGCCATTCTGATGTCCTTGTAACATGGCAACATTCTGTTCCTGAATCAGAGAAATTAAGATGGGTAAACAATGGCTGTACATGAACCAAATAGTCAGGGAATGTATGGAAAATCCAATATGGCCTCTGGTTCTTCCCCACTCCCTGTCAAATCCCCTTTATCAGGTCTTACATTCCTTTACCCACCATAGTGCATTTAACAAATAAACTATTTTTGTTCCCAAATGCCTCAGACCTCCTTCCTCTGGACCCTTTGAACACCTGCAGCTGGACTTCATTCAACTGCTACTTGGTATAAATTACTAATATATTCTTGTTATTGTATGTATGTTTTCCAGACAGGTTGAAGACTTCCCCGGCTGCAAAGCCAACATCCTCGCAGTGGAAGAGAAACTTAGAAAATATGCTTCCCATTTGGGGCATACTTTCCAAAATCTCCAGTGAACAAGGCACACACTTCACTGGGAAAATCATATGAGCCTTAACAAAAACCTTGCAAATTTCTTGGAATTACCACTGCTCCTATCACCCTCAATCATCAGGCAAAGTTGAGAGAACTAATGCATAAACTGGATTCAAGAAGAACAAGAATTAATAACATGGGACTGAATAAACTGATGAGGATGAATATAATTGTTATGACTTTGTGTTTAAAATATTTCTGGTTCTTTAATGTTTTTTTCCAAATTTAAAGACATCTTTTCTCTTAGGCTATCAACAATTTGGTAAGCTATAATCTTGTGAACAAATATGGAACATTTACTTTGTCTCCCTACCTGGTTCTTCCAGAGTTCAAATATTCTCAGAGAGTATTATTTTCATGTTCTTTGTAACAGGATACAATTGGAAACAGTGGCTATAGTACCAAGGCTTTGATTGAAATGGTATGGAGGATAAGGTCTGAGAGTACTTATGAAAAGTTTCAACCAAGCAACCTTAAAAAGAACTTATATGGTCATTTACTATTCTTGTTACATTTATATAAATAATTAGGCCAAGTTTAATAAAAACAAATTAGTTTTACTGTGATTATCTTTGTTAAAAATTGGGGGTAATAGTAGAGAGAAATATTATGTTTGCATTTGTGTAAATATTAAGATTCTAGTCCTATTAATTGTCTTTGAGGTTTTGTTATTTACCTGTAAATTGGACTGGATCCTGAATTCTTCTAGTTTCCTCAAATATCTGTCTATGACTATGCAATCAAACATTTCCAGTTTTCTCGCACCCTTTTGATTTGGAATCACTGAGAACAAAGACTGCCCTTAAATCTCCTTAGAAGAGACTGTATCAGGTCCTCCTCACTATCCAGATGGCAGCCACGCTTCAGGGACTTAAACCTTGGATGCACATCTCACAGCACGGAAAGGTCATACCTGAACCTGGTCCTGTACAAATGCTGGAGTCCTCCAAATCAAACTGATGAGGAAGAGAGTATCTAACATGGGTGTAGACTGCTCCCACCCCAGACACTAGATTGAGACTTCCAACTTCAGCTAAACATAAAACCCTTTCTTCTTTTTCATCTTTCTTTATTCTGGCATTAGCCTGGAGAGATAACACATTTGTCTGTATTTCCCAGGCCATTGCAAAGGGGAATAGTCTTTGGAATTTGGAGTGCCTTTATTTCAGGTTAGGGGATTCTCTTCCCACATGTGCTAAAACCCTGACTGGCCCCTGGCGTGAACTAATGAATCCATTCACAGTACCTCATTAACAGGAATGAATGGTACCCTGACAGGTCTTGTCTTTGTAGCGGTTGTCATTCTCCTTGGGCCTATGAATGCCAAGACGGCTGACACACGCCTCTTAAGTTAACTAACTCTGCCCTTAACTGTTCTAGAAAGGACCCACCAGGTCCTTTTATGATTCAGGTGTGATTCTTTTGGCAGGGCCCTACTTCCCTGGTTAGGAGTAAATGCAACTGAGGCTATGATCAGAAACCTCTCCACAACCCATGAAGATATTGCAGATTTTGTTGTTAAGACATTAGCAACAATATTTTGCCCAACAATTTTTTGCCCAGCAAAAATATTTAAACTCTCTGGCCAAGATTCTTCTTGAAAATGGCATAGCCCTTGATTATCTTTCTGCTGAGCAAGGAGGTATCTGTGCAGTGGCCAATACCACCTCACATACCTGGATTGACACTTCTGGGGAAGTTGAAACTCAATTACATAAGATCACTGAGAAAACACTTGACTTAAAAAGGTGACTCCAACAGGGTCTTTCTTTGACTGATTTGGGTCTTGAGGATTATGGTTCCAAAATGTACTCTAAACATTGGGAATTATCCTGTCTATCGTTGTGATAATAATCTCCCAGACATAGCATCCTCTCAGAAGCTTTAAATGCACTTTCACAAATGCTGACCAGCAGGGAAATTATCTTCCTAAGCCTGGAACTTCAGAAAAGAAGAGAAGAAAGTAACCAAGTTAAGGATGATGAAGCTGGAACTGCAACTGTCACAGGGATTAAGCAAAAACATCATGACCTATGGATATCACACCAAAGACCAACAAAGCTGAAGGGTGACAGCTGAGAGTGTGCTAATGCCTTAAATTTGATCACATCTCTCAGTTAGGGTGAGAGTCTGATCAATAAGGGGGATTGTTAAGGAGAAAAACCAAAACCACAGGCCTAAAATGATGTCCCCTGTGCTGAAGACCATGATACCAGATCTAGTTTTAATACCGAACCTAATTGTGGTTTTGACCTAACCCAGGAATGTCACCTTAATCAACCAGTTTGGTATTTTCTGGTCAACACTGATGAGGTCATCTTCATGATAAAGACCCTTGATTTTCCATTCCTGCCATTTTCCATTTCTCCAACAAGAAGAGGCCTTGGCCCCAAATAACCATGTCTCCTCTTTTACTAATGGTGCCTTTGCCTCACCATCCTTCCTATAAAAACTTCCATTTCGTACAGCTCTTTGAAGCACGCTTCTAGTTCATGGGATGCTGCTCAATTCATGAATCATTGAATAAAGCAAATAATGTCTTAGATTTACCTAACTAAATTTTGTTTTTTAAACACTAATGAAATACCACTGTACTACACGCCTTTAGAATTCAGAACACTAAGAATGGTAAAACTGAGTGTTGGCAATAATGATGTGGAACAATTCACATACATTGCTGGTGGGAATGCAAAATATTACAATTTGGAAAAGAGTTTCGTAGTTTATTATAAAGATAAATGTAGTCTTTCCACACCACCAGCAATTCCCCACTTCTAGATAGTTACACAAGAGACATAAGAATATATATTCATACACAAATGTGTATATGAATGTTTTATAGTGGCTTTATTCATTTACCAAAAATTGGAAACAATACAAATGTCCCTTTACTGATGAAAGGATAATCACCCAGGCAGAGAAACATCACTCAACAATAAAAAGAAGCAAACTATTGATACGCACAACACAGCTGGATATCAAATGTATTATGTTATGCAAAGTCAGACTCAAAACATTTTATACTGTACAAATCTATGTATATGACATATCTGAAAGAGACAAAACTATAGAGAAAGATGTGTTAGACAGCAAAGTAGTGGTTGTTTGGGACTTGGGGTGGAGGAGGTATTGACTCCAAAGGAGCACAATGGAACATTTTAGGTGATGGAAAGCCCTATACGGCTGGCCCTTCATATTCTCAGGTTCTGTATCCAGGAATTCAACCATCCACAGATCATGTACTATATTGGTTAAATCCATGGATAAAAGAGGGCATACTATGAGACTTGAGCATCCACAGTTTTTGGTACCCAAGGAGAGTCCTGGAACCAATCATCCGCAGATAACGGCGATGAATGTATCTTGATGGTGGTGGTAGTTACATGGTTATGTATGTTTTCCAAAGTTCATAGAACTATACACTGAGGGACTTCGTGGTGGTGCAGCAGTTGAAAATCCACCTGCCAATGCAGGGGACACGGGTTTGAGCCCTGGTCCGAGAAAATCCCACATGCCGCGGAGCAACTAAGCCCGTGCACCACAACTACTGAGCCCACGTGCCACAACTACTGAAGCCCATGCACCTAGAGCCTGAGCTCCACAACAACAGAAGCCACTGCAATGAGGAGCCCGTGCACCACAGCAAAGAGTGGTCCCACTCGCTGCAACTGGAGAAAGCCCACGCGCAACAAAAAAGACCCAACGATGAAGACCCAACGCAGCCAAAAATAAATAAATAAATAAATTCATATAAAAAAAGAACTGTACACTGAAAAAGATAAAATTTTACTGTTTGCAAAATTTGCCTCAATAAGCCTGACTTTAAAAGGGAATAAGGCTCCTGTGTTTTCTTAGAGAAAATAAAAGACAAGCCCAGAGTTCAGGGAGTAGACATAGCATTTCTGGCCTAAGGGGTACAAGCAAGCTCTCCTGTGGCCTTTGCCATGGCCCTTGAAGGGAATGTGAGATGTGGACAGTTGTCATTGGAAGAGGAGGGTTGGAAAACTAGGGGCCAGGGCATCAGCATAATCAAAGGAACCTCCTCAAAAAATTGCAGCTATGCTCACAGAATAATTACTATTTAAAATTAACGGTACATGATGTGAGATAGGAAGATCTATGTTAAAATCCTGGTTCTCCATGGAACTTGTTATATGGTCTTCAGAAATTCTAATTTTCTCATATAAAATGGCTGCAATAACAGTATCTCTTACGAACTGAATTATCTCCCTCTAAATCCTATAGGTTGAAGCCTTGACCTCCACTGGGACTGTAGTTAGAGACAGGGCGTGTAAAGAAGTAACTAAAGTTAAATGAAGTCACAAGTGTAGGCTGTAATTTGACAGGATTGGTATTCTTAGAAAAGGAAGAACCCAAGCAATGCATGTGCATGGAAAAAGAAAAAAAAAAAAAAGGTGACAATGCACTGAGAAGGGAATTATCTACAAGTCAGAGACAGAGGCCTCAGGAGAAACCAACCCTGCCAACACCTTGATCTTGGACCCCCAGCCTCCAGAACTGTGATAAACAAATTTCTGTTGATTCAGCCACCTATTCTGTGGGTATTTTATTATGGTAACCCTAGCAGACTAATACGTTATCTTTGCAATGGTATTCTGAGTATTCTGGTTCTATCTGTAAGGCCTGAAACCCAGTAAGTGCTGTAATTTATTACCCAATATTAGTAGGATCAGTATTATTGGGTTAGCTATTGATACCGAAGTTTAGGAATATAGTCTTGATCAGGTTATCGAAGACCTTGAATATCACCTTTGAATTTATATTATATTTAGGGGTAAATACAGAATCATTGAAGACCCATGAGCCAGGAAAATGATGCAATCAGAGTTGTACTTCAGAAAAATTAGTAATATCTAGGAGTTATATTATAAAAAGTCTTGCACCTGGGAAACCAATTTGATAGCATAAGTGAGAAATGACAGAGAATGAGTGGGGATGAAAGGGAGGCTATGGTTCAGGTAGTGTTGCTTGGCTTGACACCTGGATGTTGATTGTAAAGGAAATGGAGTGCTGAGTTATCCAGACTGGTTTATAGGGATTGGAATGAGAATGACAGCCTATAAAGAAGTCAGAGTCACATGAGGAGTAGTTTAGTGTGATGTAAAAGCATATGTTCTAATTTATGGACTTAGTAAATTGCAGCTTGCTGCTGATATTGATTAATTGATTGATTATGAGTAAAATGGAAGTTACAATACATTTCCCCCTTATACCAAAGAGTTGTTTTGATAGCTAAGTGGGATTACCTAAGAAACTTCTTTTCATAAAGAATTATACAAACACTGTTAAAATTTCAAATATTAAAATATTAAAGCAGGATCCTTGTTATTTTAAAAGGCATGGAAATCCTAAAGGGAGTGATGGTTTCATGATTTGTGCACCTCTTATAATAGTTGTAAGATAAATATGACAAATATGATTAATTCTGTGCTGGGGACCCCAAATAGAAAGGAAATCTCAGGCTTCATGACCTGACAATGTCAGGAGATTTAAGGATGAACAAGCTGCATCTGACACTTAACTGTGCAGAGTTGAAGTGAAGAACTCGGAGAACAGAGCTGGTGGAACCAAGAGCAAATACGTGGGGGCGGGGAGCAGCGCAGGGCTCTGCACAGAGGAGCCTGGCCACACGGAAGCAACCTCTGTGCTCACCCTGCTCTGGAGATCAGTCCTGCGGGAGGTGGGAGGGAGACGCTCCTTGGCAGAGAGAGACGGCAGTAACCTGGCCCTGGGTGCCCGGAGAGGCAGGCTGCTTCTCCTGGGTGCTGAGTCCTCAGTCCGCCCCACAAGAAGCAGCAGCTGCTCTGCTCACTCCCAGAAAGCCCCTTCTGCCATCACCGTGTGAACAGAAGCACAAATGAAATGGCAATTTTCGTCACCATTCTGGAGGAAGAGATGTTTGAAAGGGCCCTTAGTGTCCAGCGGTCTCTTCTATCTCGTAGTGATAGGGCTCTGACGCTTTGTGTCTATTTCTGTGCTCTTTTGTCACAAGTGCCTTCCTGGTGTGACTAGAAGGGCTAAAGGGTCTCGGACCTGGGGGCCTGCAGCTGCACGCAGGCTGCGAGAGGATGGCCTTGCATCCTGCTCTCAGGATCCAGCATCTGCAGTGCAAGACTGTGAGGACGGACGCAGGGCTACCACAGGCAGTGGAACCCTAGGTGCTTTCCAACCCCAAACATCCACCAGGCTACTTACAGGAAGTTTTCACAAAATGCAAAATATACCAGTTATCATCTCTCTCTCCCACTATGGAAGGTGCTATCAGAGTGGTGTCAACATCCAGGCTCCCAGAAGAAAATGAAGGGACCTAATGGTGTAAAGAGTAGATAATTAATTAGACCCTTAATGATAGAGATTGACTTCTATTTGTGATATACCCTGAGGCATTGGAATTAGAATACATGTATTATCTAAAACATTTGTGTTTTCCAGATTGGTTTGGAAGGAACTCAGCCTCCTCTGGTATGCTCTTAGCCTTCTTTCTTACCTTAGCATTGAAAAAAGAAAAAAAAAAATTGAGGAAAATACTTCCTAATTACTCATTTCTATCATATTGCTTTATTATCTTCTCTAGTACTGTGGACTTGATCTGACTAGTTCATTTTGCCTTCCTTTGAATGAGACAGGTTAGGAGAGGGCATCAGAAGAACGGTAAAGATTCAATAATATAACATTTTTAATATAACGTTATGCAAATAAATGACAATAAAATAAAGTCTCCTGAAGACTTCCACTGCTTAAACTTCACTAATCTCTTCTTCTTCTTCTTCTGCTTTCTACTTCCCTGACTTCCCTTGACTTCCTTGGGCAGGAATGGACAGGCATGCTTTATCCCACCCACTGCCACTCTGGGATTTAATTTATAAACATCATTCAACAATCTCTATGCTTGTGAAATTCTTTCTTGCTTCAATCACCAAATTTCGACCAGAGCACTCATTCACCTTCATCCATACCTTATCTCTCCATCCACTCTATGCCCTGTCTCGTATTTGATGCTATTGAAAGCCTCAACACTCACCTATAACTGCAGGTGCTTGACAAGCTATTTAAATGCTGGAATCTCACTTCACTCATCCCTAAAATGGGAAATGAGTATCATGTTTCTTACTTTCCAATATGACTATGACATAATGAATATCATTACTATCATGACTATTACTATTATTATTTTTCCATTATCATCAACACTATCATTGTTTTCCTCCCTAGTCAATTTACATTTGTAATTCTAATCTTCTAAATATTATGGTCTAAAATGTTCTTTGTCTCCTTACTTTAATAATAAATTTGCTTCAACTAATCATTTATCTTAAAATGGGGATAATAAAAACAGTTATGTACATCTTACGAAGTTGTTTAGAAACTAAGAGGAGATAAATCATTTAAATTTGCCTGGTGTATTCTTAGATAATAGAGATGACCACAATTATTATTCCTCTAAGTATTATAAGTACCTCTGTTCATCCAGGTCACTGCAGTCCTTTTTTTTAATTGAAGCATAATTGGCATATTAGTTTCAGGTGTACACATAATGACTTGATACTTGCATGCTTTGCAAAATGATCACCACAGTAAGTCGTTACTATTCATCACACCACAAAGTTACAAAGCTTTTATTTTTGCCTATGATGAGAACCTTAAAGATCTGCTCTTTTAGCAACTTTCAAGCATGCAATACAATATTTTTGACTGTAGTCATCACGCTGTACATTACATCCCCAGGACGTTCAGTTAATAACTAGAAGTTTGTACTTTTGATCCCCTGCACCCATCTTGCCCACCTCCTATTTCCCCTTCCTTTATGCTAAGTGAAATAAGCCAGACTAAGAAAAATAGAGTATGAATTCACTTATATATGGAATCTAAAAAACAAATCTAATGAACAAACAAAAAGCAAAACAAAATTCACTGCAGTCTTAATAGAAACCATTACGATTTCATACTCCTAAAGGCTCATTTCATGGAGCTCCAAACATTCATTCTTATCAGCATGTGTTACTACAAAAAAGAGAGAAAAACATGGATTTTATGGACAGCTAGCAGTCTCTACTGTATAACAAATCTAGGGCAGTGAGAGCAGCAAAGATCCTCAGCCAGCATCCTTTCCACTTGACCACTGTCCAGGTGAAAAAAAAGGTGCTTAACTGCTTAACATGAAACCATAAACCTACAACAGTCAAAATGCATCCTCTGTTAGCATGTCTTTCTTCCTTACGCCAGATAAGAGATTAAAATACATGAAGTCATTTAGAAAGGCAGGTGTGGGTAATATTTTTGGATAAGATAGTCTCACATTTTTTGAAAAAATGTTTCTTAATTTTTAACTGAAAATATTGATATAACAAAAAACCGTTTAAAATAACAGATTTGTGGAAGAAAATATGTGCAGCCTAACAATATAAATACACGCAGCTTATGAATAATTAAAATGTGCTTTTCTTTCTTGACTTTCAGAAATTTGAATGTTCTCTTCTCTAAAATAGTAATACCATTATCACCATTAACATTCAAACGATTATAAAAAGGTGCCTTTGGATTTCATTTACAATTCAAATAACTTTCTATCTTCACTGTTTAGGAAAAAAAATTCTGTCAGGAATTACTCAACATTTCCAAATTTGATTTCTTTTGTATTGTGAACTGCCTCTATTCAGGGCATGGTTGCTTTTTGGAGTTAATAGCTGTGTATTACATATGCACAGTACTCATTTTGGGAAAACATGTGTTGACATTCCCTGCAAAAATGAAATATTCATAATTGGATATGCAGGGCTGGAGCTCTGGGGAGATACTGAGAATAAAAGTCTAAATTTTAGGGTTGTCAGTTTACAGATAATATTGAAACCATGGGATAAGATGAGATCATCAAGAGCTGAGGGTAAAACGATGAATTAAGAGGTCCTCCCTTCAAGATCTGGTACATTTTGGCCACAAGGAGGACAGGGCTCTTCTCAACAAGACCTGCTTCAGTGGAGCAGTGGGGGGAAAGTCTGATTGGAGAGAATGACAAAAAAGATAATGGTGACTTACAGCAGGAGCACTGCTCTAAGGGAAACTGATAAATGAGGCAGTAGGTGGGAAAGAACCTGAGATGAAGCAAGGGATTGTTTCTGTTTGTTTCTATAAGATGAGCAGATCTGCATAACCATCGATGGTGAAGGACAGGGAGGGAGTGATTACCACGGTGAGGACTCCCTAACAAAGCAGAGGAATCACAGGAGGAAGGGGTGCTGTGGCTTCAGTTCATCCCAGTAACAGGAGTCAGCACCATGGACATGGGCAGGATGCTGATTGGTTGGAGATAAGGTGATGTGAGTTCATGGAAATTCTCTCCTAATCTCTCAGTGAAAAAGAAAAAGGTCACAAACTGAGAAGAGAATGAGGTTGTGTTGAAGGACTGAGAAGGGAAAGGTATGAAGTAGTCAACTAGAAAAGTGGGAGAGTGACTGGAAAATTAGTAGACTTGACTGAGCTAAAAATGTTAGCTTCTCAAAAAATTCAAGAATCAAGTAATCCACATGCTACATAAACAGTTCAAGGAGAAATAATTTAAATTTCTTGTATGATGTTAGTTTAAACCTGATGCAAAAGCCACCAAATATTTGTTAGTGTATTTATTTTTTGCAAACTAAGCATATTGAGATAATAAAAGTAAAATTCTAAATAAGATAGAAGCAAACTGAATCCTGTATTATAAAGAGAAATATGCACTGCGGTCAGGCAGGCTTTATCTTATGAGCACTAAAATGTTAAAATGCTAGAAAATCTACTTCCATAAGTCAAAATGTCAATGACTGTTTGTCAAAAGATAGATGTCAAAAGTTAGAAAAAAAATTGACATACTGTTAAAACTCTTATTTCCTAAATATACTAGGATTTGGGGGCTATCTTTTTATTATTGAATTTTAACTCAATTACCTCGTGTTAAGAGAATGGATTCTGCATGTCATTAATATACTCATACTAGAGTCCTTTGAGCCTACCAGTTGGCAAATTCCCTATCTGTTTTTGAAAAAAAATGCAAACTCTCTAATCATTGTGTAAAGGATGGAAAATATCAATTACAAAAGGCTTGCTTATCATCTTATTTCACTCTTTTAAAATTTTTATTTTTTGCCAGCTTGATGGATCACTTTAACATTAATATGATATATTCTTTAATTATGATCCAAATTTGTCTATTTTACTTAAAATTTTAATATCTACTTTAGCTTTTTTGCTAGTCTGAAACAAGTGTAAAATTTTTATATCTTCCCAATGAATTGCTCCTTTTATTAAGGGATGATTATACTTAACATCGTTTTTGGCTTAAAACTGTTCAGATTTTAGGGGCTTCCCTGGTGGCACAGTGGTTGAGAGTCCGCCTGTCGATGCAGGGGACACGGGTTCGTGCCCAGGTCCGGGAGGATCCCACATGCTGCGGGGCAGCTGGGTCCGTGAGCCATGGCCGCTGAGCCTGCAGGTCCGGAGCTTGTGTTCCGCAATGGGAGAGGCCACAGCAGTTGGAGGCCCGCGTACCTCAAAAAAAAAAAAAATACTATTCAGATTTTAATACTATTGCACTAACTTTCTTTTGGTTACTACTTTTCTAGATTTTTTTTTCATTTACATACTTCCAAATTTTTAAATCATTTGGTCCTTTTAAAAAATAACCAAATTATGCTTAAATGTATTTCTTGCTAAAAATACAATAATAGGGTTTATGAGTTTTTGAATTTATTACATAATACCATTTTTTCCCAAAGTGTTTATACCAATTTCTATCCCCAGTATCAGTTTATAAATGTGCCTCTTGGTTTGAGACCTCATCAGCATTTGAGATTTACAATTTTTAAGTTTTTATCTACTATGTAGATAGAAAATACTATGTCTCCATACTGAAATTGATTTGTTTTTTAACCAATGAAGTTGGCCTTGTTTTCACATGTATTTTTGCCAATGTCATATATTTCTTTGTGACATGCTTCTCCATTTTTTTGGCCCAGTTTTCTATGGTTTCTTTGTTATTATCTGTTTATTAAATTAATAATATGTCTTTATGTATTCTGGATACAAATCAATCGTTATTAATTTTGTCTGTGGCAAATACATTCTCCCTGTTTTTGAACGTTTCTTCACCTTTTTAAAGCTCTCTTTTAATAAAGAAAAGTTCTAAATTTCAAGGCAATCAAGTTATTAATCTTCTCTGTTTTGGTTTCTGCTTGTTCTGTATTATTCAGCAAATTTCCCCTCACCCATAAGTAAAAGAGATATTCATTATTATTTTTAACAGGACTGTTTGCTTTCTATATTTAAATTTTAATTTACTAGAGATATTTGTGCATGATATGGTAGGGATCTAATTTAACTTTTCTCCCAATACAGATAACCAATGATTCAAACACCTCTTATTAAATAGCTTCTCCTTTCTTCACTGACACCTGATGTGTAAATGTGATCTTTGTCAAACATCAAATATGTATATATGCAAACAGAAATATGCTATCCTATATGATATTTGACACATATGTAACATTTGTACGGTATCTTCTGCATTTTTATGTTTGTGCTGGCAGAGGTTGGAGGTGAGACATTAATTAACATTAGCTTAAATTGAACATGTTTCTGAAACTCTCAATAAAGTACATAATAACCTGGAGCGAGAAGCACATTTTCAAAATTTGACGAATATTCTTCTGAAATCAACTGCCCTCATTATTTATAATAGTAACTTTACCATCAAAGTAAAAACCAAGATAGGGAATTCCCTGGTGGTACAGTGGTTAGGACTCCACTCTCTCACTGCCAAGGGCCTGGGTTCAGTCCCTGACTGGGAAGCTAAGATCCCCCAGACTGCACAGCGTGACCGAAAAAAAAAAAAAAAAAGATTAAAAAAAAAGATAAATATGCCTACTCATTACTATTATTGGTTTTGCTGCATTTTTTAACTCTTCAAAGGTAATTATAGTTGACTTAGTGTGTTTTAAAGAAGTCCCCAAACTTGAAGGACAGAGATCCGGGTTGCTAGGTGCTCTATTATTTGTTCTGCAATTTCCCAAACTCCTAGTTTAGGTACTTTTTGTAGCTTTTGGAGGAATTATAAATTTAAGTAGTTACAGTAAAAATTTGTGGGGTCAGGAGAGAGGAGCTGTAGTTTGTGCTGCTCTCAGACTATCAAGAGTAATTAATTCCATGGCTAGAAATGCCTGTGGGCACTCACCTGGACCCCCTGAGATTTCCACAGGCGTCTCCAAACTAGTGTTACCACGGGGCAACCGTCGTTGTTCTTATTATGACTGCAAGCCGTCTTTCAGCAATCACCATCAGGACACTTTGAGAAAGTAGTTTTATTATTTATAGGACCTGGGAATTACACAGCACACCAGGGGCCACACAAAGAGGTTGGAGAGAGAGAGAGGAGAGAAGAAACACAGACCCGCGGTTCTGCTTTCATTGGGGTCAAGGGTGAGGGTCTAGGGTTTCGTGGGCTCACTCTTTATCGGTGACTTTAAAACAAAAATGTGGGACTTTGAAGCCCAAGACAGAAAAAACAAGTGGCCCAGATAGTCAGTTATCAAAATCAACCTAGATCTCTAAAACAAAGAATTCTCAGTAGTACGGTGGTGTGACTGGTAAGGTATTTATTTGAGATTGTTTTCTTCGAAAAGAATGCCTCTTTGAAGTGGATTCCTCATCAATCAAAGCTTAAGTCAGGCACTTGCATTACAGAAAGAAAAGCCAATTGTCAGGGCTCTCACTACAAGCTTGTTTGCTCTTATTTTTAAAGAATAGATGGCGGTTTAAATGTCTGAACCAGGGGACCAGATTTGGGACCAGTATTCCCAGAGCTCACAGCCAGTGGAGACATTTCCTCCTGTGTGTAATTCTGGGTCTATTTGTAGAGAGCAGGAATTCTCTGGGCCCAGTAATTTAGGGCATGCAAACAGTTCAGTAGGTTTCCTCCTCAGGATGCTCTGTATGGCATGAACATGGCCAGGGATTGGGAGTCCTGGGCTTCCTTTCCTCCTCTGCTTCCATCCCTTTCACCCGTGACTGGTCCCTAGGGCATGCTGTCCAGCAATTCTAGATCTTTCTCTTTGTTCTTCCCATGGGTCCACGTTTCCACCTGGTATCCCGTCCTTTCAGCAGAAGGGCAGGCTCCAGCATTTGTTTGTGTGCATATCTGCTAGCAAAGAAACCACTCAGCTTTCGTTTATCTGAAACTGTCTTCTCACCCTCATTTTGAAGGGTATATTTGGACATAGAGTTCTGGGATGGTAGTTTTTGTCGTTGTTTCTAGCACTTTAAAATGATATCACTGTTCCTCTAGATGCAGGGCTTCTTTTCTCTCTTGTTAGTTTCAAATTTCCACTTTGTTTTGGTTTACAGCAGTTGGAGTAGGAAGGACCCAGGTGGTTTTCTCTTTCTCTCCCTGCTTGGGGTTCTGAGGTTTTGGAACTCTAGGTTAATTTTTTTTTAATCAGTTTTTGGAAATGTTCATCCTTTATACATTTAAATACTTTTTCTGCTCCACTCTCACCATCTTCTTCTGGACCTTGAATGGCATCTACACTAGAATGTTTGAGATTGCCCCACAAGCCTCTAAGGCTCTCTTCATTTTTTCTTGATCCTTTTTCTCTCATTTCTTTAGCTGAAAAATGACTATAGATCAGTCTTCAAAGTATATGACTAATTCTTCAGCCATCTCCAGCCTAGTATTAAGCCCATTTGTGATTTTTCACTATACTTATTGACCTCTTAATTTTTAAATTTGGCATTTGATTCTTTGAAAATTTTTCATGTACCTGATGACATTTCTCATTTACTCCTTAAGACTATATCTTTCTTTAATTCTCTGAGTACATTTATAGTAGTTGCTTTATAATCTTTGCCTAACTCATCTCATGGTTGCTTTTGATTTTGTCCTCTGCTTTCATTCTTCATTTGGAATATATCTATATTATAAACAAACACACAAATATGATATCTAGTAGTACCCTGTTGTTTGCTGGACATTGTGGATGATATTTTAAAGACCCTGGAGTTTGTTATCTTCCTCTGAAGAGTGCTGTTTTTTTGCTTTAGTGGGTAGTTCAGTTACTAACTGCTCTCCTTGAACTTGCATGGGATTCCTTTTATACTTTGTGAGGGAGCGTCCATGGAAGACCCAGAGTACTGCTAACCCATTTAGTATGGTAAGATTTCACCCCCTACTTCTCTCTTCTCTCTAGATCTTTACATTTATGAGGTGGGTCCAGAATAGGTCTTACTTCAGGCAAGGTTCTTGCTCCTAAGATATGGCCTCAGTGGTATTTCAGCTGGCATTTCACTCTGGTACTATTGAGGGCTTAGTGACTTCTATCCACTCTGATGAGGCCTGAAGGCCAACATTCTTTTATTTATTTATTTATTTATGGTTGCATTGGGTCTCTGTTGCTGCACGCGGGCTTTCTCTATCTGCAGTGAGCGGGGGCTACTCTTCGTTGTGGTGTGCAGACTTCTCATTGTGGTGGCTTCTCTTGTTGTGGAGCACGGGCTCCAGGTGTACGGGCTTTAGTAGTTGTGGCACATGGCACGTGGGCTCAGTAGTTGTGGTGTACGGACTCAGTTGCTCTGTGGCATGTGGGATCTTCCCGGACCAGGGCTCGAACCCATGTCCCCTGCATTGGCAAGTGGATTCTTAGCCACTATGCCACCAGGGAAGCCCCAGAAGACCAACATTCTTTAGTGCTGTCTGAACTCTGGTGTTTCTGTTCTGTATCTGCCTGCAGTAGCCACACTTTGGTAAGCCTCTGCTATTTTGCCCTGTACACATGTAAGAAAAGATTTTGGAAGGACTCACACACAGCAAGAACTTGTGGGTCCTCAGTCTTTCCACTTCCCTCTTCTCAGACTCTGATCTGCCTCCTCAAGCCCTGTGGCTTTGCCTGGACTCCAGCTCATTGCATTATGTATGGGAAAGTGTCCTCAGGCAGAGAGATGGGCTAATGGGGAGGCTTGCCACAAGAGTTTCCCTTTATTTCATGGAATTTTGCTCGTATACTGCCTATGTTCAGTGGTGGAAATGGTTGCCTCATGTGTTTTGTACAGCTACAGTCTAATTTTTGGTGGGAGGGCTAGACCAATCTCTGTCCCATCCTCATTATTATTTTTGTATCCCATAAACCCATTATTTCAACTGGATAGTAAGTAGAAGTAAAAGGAATGATTATAAGAAGAAACTAATACAATTACTATTAATTTTGAATAGGAAGATTTTGTCCATAAATCAAAAAAGTCTACTAAAATGCCAATAGAATATTTTTAATTGACTGATTACAAAATAAATATACAAAATTAATAGGTTTCCCATATACAAGCAAAGAATATCTGGAAATATAGTGTTAATTAAATGAGCCATTCACAGTCACAATGGGAAGTCTAAATTCAATAACATCAACTCCCAGCCACTGTGGAGTATTTGTTTACAAAAATAATATAAGCTTTTTTACAGAAAATAGTTGAGAAAATTGAATAAAGAAATCAATATTTTAGTCAGTCACCTTGTTGTTAATGGCATCCTTCTGTGGATATTTCCAAAACCTCATGTATTTCTACTTATAAGTTCAATTAAATGAGAACAAAGCTCATATACAAACTAACAGTGCTTCATTCCTCCAACAGTATTTACTTTTATGTCAGTAAATTTTGATCACCTCACAAATGGTGAGTAGGATTCCAATGTGTGGATATACAATAATTTATTTAACCAGACTTTGTTGATAATTGTTTTGAAAGTTGTCAGTTTTTAACAGAACAAGACAACTCAGGGATGCAATGATGGTAATCAGTGATATTGTTCACCAAAATTATCTGAGTCTTCCTCATTCTAAGCACAGAGTAGAATGTCATTGCCTGGCTCCACTGGTAGGGTCAAAGGGTGAGTCGTTAGTGGAAATGCTGTCACTTTTAGGCTACAGCATTTTAGGTTTTTACATTTACAGCCAGTTTGCATTTCTCAAGAATAGCCTTTTCTTCTGCTATGGAGACAAGGACATTTGAGATTAGGGTCTTGGAGTGTGAACATATGAAGCAGAGTCCCCATCTACCAGCAATGTTCATACAAAATGGGCAAAGTGTAAACTTTGTCATTTTTAAGACACTAAGATGTTTGCTGTCTGTTACTGCACCACAGTCTCTTCAACCAGGTCCCTTCCAACTCACACAAACATCAATCCGTATATTTGTTCACTAGGACAAATATCTCTTTAGAGTAAATGCTTGGAATTGAATCCTGGATCAGAGACTATATTCCTTTTATATTTTGATACATGTTGTCAAATTATCTCTTTAAATGTATGCATGATAAAAGGCTATTTCTATATAGGCATCTATACTAGGAAGTCCCCAGGAAAAGAGATTAAAAAAAAAAAAAGACTCATTCATGGGCTTCCCTGGTGCCGCAGTGATTGAGAGTCCACCTGCCGATGCAGGGGACATGGGTTCGTGCCCCGGTCCGGGAAGATACCACATGCCGCGGAGCGGCTGGGCCCATGAGCCATGGCCACTGAGCCTGCATGTCTGGAGCCTGTGCTCTGCAGTGAGAGAGGCCACAACAGTGAGAGGCCTGTGTACCGCAAAAAAGAAAAGAAAAAAAAAAATGACTTATTTTTAAATGTGATATTTTAGAAATGAAGGAACTTTTTTTCCAGGATCAGATATGTGGTGATGATGTAATCTAACAAGCTAAGACTGCTCTTGTTGGTAATTTCATGAAACAGACAGAGGGCTACAGGTCCCAATGGATGGGTGGAAAATGGCTCACTTGTGGGTTATTTCATGTTGAGAAAATCACCTAAATTACATGGAACAAAGATCATTTACTACTGATGGGGAGATACTCCAGAGGTATTGACTGAAACAAAAATGTGAACAAATGACATCTCAACAGCAAGTGGATGACACCAAGAAGTCTTTTCAGGAATCACCACCATTTCTTTCTTTGTCTGCAGGTATTCTTAAAGGAAATCTTGCTGGGAAATAATTTTTGCCACACTATTACCTGAATATAATTAAAGACTTTCATGTAAATAAAAATACCTGTATTTATTACAATTATATGATATCTTTTTAAGTAAATGCATAAAGTTTATGTTCTAAGATTGAGACAAATATTATGGAAATGTATTCATTATGTTTACATCATTAAATATGTAATATTTACTGTTGTTCTCACTGGTAGGTCTATATGTATATTTTACTGTTACAAATTTTAATCCTTTCTTTAATTAAACAATATGTCTGTAATAGAAAATTGTGTTCTAAAACATAAATGCTTATAAATTTATTTTTTTCCCATTCCAAAAGTTTCATATTATTTATTATACCGTAGGTACTAAGGTATTGTTTTTCATCATTATTTTCTATTTTAGATATCTAACCGAGAAACATTGTTAATCAGGAGAAGATCGTGCCTGTTGGGGGCGATCATAATCTACTGAATACACGTGATCGACATCCACTTCCAGAAGGTTCTCAGGACACTTTGGCCTCCTGGAAGGCTCTGGCTCCTACTAGAGGCTGAATATAAGCAATACTAGACTTCTGGACTCTCTAGAAGCCAAGACATCAGCATGTGACTTATTTCTGATCATTTAGACCTTTAACAGAGTTTTCTGGGGGCCTCTAGGAAAGTTACCCCTGCCCTGCAAAAAAAAAAAAAAAAGTATATTACTTTGGCTGGATATTTTGTTCCCATTGATGCCTGGAACTTAAAACAAGCACAAGCATGAATATAGTAAATTAAGGACAACATTGCAGAAATACACCAAGAGACTGAGTCTTTGATACCATAATGGAACATTTGTACCAACTTTCAATCTACTGATCTCAGGGCTTTGTAATGGTTGAAATAATAAAAGACCTTTATTGTCTAAACCACTCTTAGTCAGGTAGCTGTCATTTGATAGCTTAAGTATCTTAACCGAGATCAGTCTGCGTAGTGTCTGTGTGTTTCATCTTTGGCAATCTGATAATCAAACAAATTCACCTAGTTTTTCTTTTATTTGTAATTTTTAAATTACTAGTGGAGTAATTATATATATTATTAATGGAGTACATTACACACATGTGTAAATATAAATGGATTATATTTATTATATATAAGTCCAAATTTATTTAAATATATTTAAACATATAATTACTTCAGTAAATACCCAAATTATTTCTTTCTTCCTTCTTGCTTGTTTCTTTATCGTCTTCTATTTTTACATTTAAATCTTTAATCCAGCAGGAATAGAGTTTGGTTAAAATAAATGAATAAGATACATTCCTAGTTCTCTAATGTCTCCGGATAGCTTGTTAAGTGCCACGACAACACTTATCTAATATCCATGATTTCCAAAATTATTTGGAATATCTTTCTTATCACCTTCCAAGATTTCTATATATGTGTGGGTGAATTTCTGTTTTTCCACTCTGATTTACAAATCTATCTTTCCACTCAAGTACCTTTAATATATAGTTTTAATTATTGTATTTTATACTAAAATTTGATAAGTTGGCAGGTAGAATATATATATAAAGGACTAGTAGATATATAATGTTCTATGATTATTTTAAACATATATTTAATATATAGTAATATATGTTATATGATATATTGGTATAATTATAATATATATTATATATAATCACATACATATGTATATATTTTTATAAAATTTTAAATTAATCCTTATGAAAAATTAAAAAAAAGTAAGGGGTGGGGGAGAATAAATAAATTCATTAAAAAATTGAAAAACCATGAAAAAAAAGGAGTCATCAGATATAGTGGGCCGAATGGTGTCCCCCAAAGATGTCAGATCCTAATCCCTGCACCCTGTGACAGTTCCCTTATATGGTAAAAACCATGTATATGTAATTCAATTAAGGATTTTGAGATGATATTATTATGGGTTACCAGAGTGGGCCCTAAATAAAATCTCAGTTGTCCTTTTTTCTCCCAGCTATATTGAAATATGATTGACAAGTAAAAATTGTATATATTTCAGTTGTACAACATGATGCGTGTTTTTTAAGATGTATATGTATATATCATGAAATAATTATCACCAAGTTAACTGACACATCCATCGCCTCACATAATTAACTTCTTTTTTGTGTGCATAGTGAGAACATTTAAGTTTCTTCTCTGAGAAAATTTCAAGTACACAGTACAGTATAATTAACTATACTCACCATGCTCTACATTAGATCCCCAGAATTTCTTCATCTTATTATATCTTTTGACCAACAGCTCTGCCTTATTCTTCACCTCCCAACCCAACCCCAGCCCTGGCAACCACCATTCTACTCTCTGGTTCTATTAGTTCAGCTTTTTAAAGATTCTACATATAGACAAGATAATGCAGTGTTTGTCTTTCTGTATCTGGCTTATTTTACTTAGCATATTTATCCATGTTGTCACAAACGGCAGATTTGTTTTATGGATGAATAATAACCCAGTGACCTTATAAGTGATGAGTGAAGGTAGATTAGACAGACACAAAAGAGGAGAAGGACACATGAAGATGGAGGGGATGTGGAGATGGGAGGCATGTGGCCGGGACACAAGGAACCCCTCATCTCCAGATACTACAGGAGGTAAAGGAGACTTCTCCCCTGGAACCTCCTGACAGAGGGAGGTTCTGTTTTGGGGAAACTTCAGTTTTGACTCGGTGAAGCTGATTTCAGAATTCTGGTCTCCAGAAGTGTGAGACTATTAATTTCTGTTGTTTTAAGCTACCAAGTTCATGATACTTTCTTACTGCATTCCCAGGAAGCTAACACAGCAGGGAAATAGAAACAAAAATTCCTCTGATGCAGGTGCCTAAGTGTATGTATTGATAAAAAAACAAGAGACCCATACTCAGAGAGTGAGCAGGTCTGCGATGCTCTAGTTCAGAAAACTACATGCACAGTCAGGCTGAGAGACTGAGATACTCAACCCCTGCTCCTTCTCTTAACCCCTCACCCAGGTTGGGCCAAGCAATAGAAACAAAAGCAGATGAGGCGACAGGTTGTGGATCTGAGTAGTGAGTGTGGGCATTTGAGCAGGAAATCCACAGAAGATGGGGAGATCTTCCCCATGTCCAGAAAACTGGCCACTAATTCCCCACCTGGCCACCTGTTCCCAGATCATAATCACGGGAGCCAGGCTATACTATAGGATATAGAAACACTCACCAAGAATTCAAGAGAGGGTCCCATAGCCAAGAAGAACACACAGCCAGAAATCCATAAATATTTGAAGATGAGAAACATGAAAAAAGAGAATCTTAAAAACTAGTTGACAGAGATAAGAAAAAAATATTAGAAGATAAAGATTTAAAAAATGTAAAATTTATATCATCTGATATCAAGAAGTGTAGAGGTAGTCTAGACTGATATTAACTAAAACAGAGCTATTATAGCATTAAAATACACTTTAATAATTGTAGGGAAAATTTTTCCATACTTCTCTGTTTTTTTTACAATTCCCTTATTTTACTGTTTAAATATACACAGCAAAATTAATTTATTAAGTTACCAAATATCTCCATTGAATTATCATCTGTTGCCATGTCTATTTTTTTTTCTTAAAATAGTTTCAAGTTGCCATTTTCTTCTACAATCTCTATTCCAAGTCTGCCCATATTGCTCTATTTCCTCTAGTATTACTTGGTCCTTTGTTGTTCCTCTCCCCAACATGTCCCAAAATGCAATGTATTTATTTACATGGTATCACTCAAACTTGTATGGTAACACTGCATGCAAGTTGATATAGAAACAAGTGACCAAAACTGCAGTAATTTACCGTCAGTTATTCAACATGAATATCCTGAAAACATGTATAAACTAAAAGGCTGATATCAATATCTTCCACACTTGATAATGTATTAAATATATTTTATAAAAAGGAAATATTAATTAGTCTCTAGAGCCAATAATAGAAGCTGGCTCAGACTTAGAAGAAGGAAGAGAAGGGTGAAGAGGAAGGAGAAAGAAAAAGAGAAGGAGGAGAGAAGGCTTGGGAGGAGTGTCAATATGACAAAATTGATGTAATTTCACCAGGTCGCTGCATTCGAAAAGAAAGAAGTAGGGGGGCCTTGACCCTTTAAAAAGGTTAGCTAAACTGGCACTGTTCTTTACCAAAGGAACTTGTGACATTGAAGATAGCAAAAGCTAATCTAAGACAAATGGGACTTGGTAAAAACATTTTAAAAACTTCATGGTAGTCAGATATTTTTGGACAAATTTATATCTGCAAACTTTGATGTAGGAAAAGCTTGATTTGATGAAGTAATAGTTTTGAAAAACACATTGGCAGAAGCCATAATTGGTAAAATTTAATAAGGTCAAAATTGGCAGGAGAGGAGACTAGTGAAGGCAATTGAAATTGGTCCAGAGAAAGATAATGGTAAATGAAGGTGTTGTTAGGAAGAGATAGAAAACAGTAAAAAGAATTGAGAGATTTCTTTAAGGTAGAAACTCCAGGATTTCATGATGGAATAGATGCTGAAGATAAGGAAGGGAGAACCCCTGAGGTAGATGGTTGGCAGACGATGTGCCACAGAAGAAACTTCAGCATTAATGGTGTATAGTTTGCTATTTTATTTTTATTTTTGTTCCTTTTGTTTGGTGTCAGAGTAAAGGGTTCTAAAACCTGTGACTACCCTGTCAAGTGACTAGAAAGAGGTGTATGATCTAATAAGTATTTCTGAGACAATTGCCTGATTATTTCATGAGGGATAAAATAAGAACTCTACCATATATTTTACATAAAAATCAAGTTTTTAAATTGAAGAGTTAAATGTAAAAGGTGAAAATATAAAAGAGTGAAAATGCATTTTGTTACATAAACATGTAAAGGAGAAATTGAAAAAATAAACTTCATGAACATTAACATTCTATACGTTTAAAAAGAATACAAATGTAAAGTAAACATAAATTGTCAAAAATTATTATAATATGTAATATATATATGTGTGCATATATACAGTTTTTAACAGGGAAATATCAGGGCACAAACATATAATATAAAAGAAATATCACAATTGTTGAAAATATGTAAAAACATTTAACCAGATGGATAATTTTTAAAAGCAGAGAATAAAATTCCACTTTAGCATTTATCAGAATGTTTTCAGTGATAATACCAAGTATATGGAAGGCATATAGAAAAGACATATTTTTATAGTTTCTGGGGCAGTTGATGTGCAGTATAAATTGGTACAATTCCTTTGGAACAATTAATATTTACTGAAAGCTTTAAAATTATTAATATAAATTTCTATATCTTGAAATTTATGCTATGGAAATATTAAGGATCTGGGCAAATATTTTGCTACTCATAAGTTAACCATAATTTTATTCAAAATTTTTATAAAATGGAAACAAACATTCCAATAATGTTTAGTTACTCAATTTTATCTCTATGGTGGACTAGAAAATAGTCATTAAAAAATGTATTTGAGGGCTATATGACAAAATTGGGAAACATTTCATAGGTTATAAGTTGTTTGTCGGTAAAAAACAAATCCATTTTCTGAAAAATAGTGTATATATTATATGTGTTATACAAAGATACTAGAAGAGTCTGCCTTAAATTTTAAGATGAGATGAATATAAAACAAATAGTAACATGAAAAAAAAAGAAAAGGGTGTTGTTTTTCCACGTGTAACTAAACCATGACTTGTAAATTTCTTCTTAATACTATGGTGGCCAAAATAATGTCATATTTTCTTTTAGTTTCTTCTGAACTTGAGTGATGCCTAATACTCATTAGGTTCAGTCACTGTTTGAAAAAATCTCTAAACATTACCTCAATTAATGCTCATAAAAATTCTGTGATGTAATTATTATTATTTTACCCAATTTTACTGATGAAGAAAATGAGAATAAGAAAATAAGAAAGATAGGTGATGTGCCCACAGTCACACACCAAGGAAGAATCCTTGCTGCTGTGACATAAATTACACAGTAATCCACCCTACAGGGGAAAGGCATTTGGGAAAGGCATTTAGGAAAGTTTTCACCAAGAAATCATCCTTCACTTGAGAATCAAAAGTGGAGGATATGGGCTTCCCTGGTTGTCCAGCTGTTAAGAATCCACCTGCCAATGCAGGGGACATGGGTTTGAACCCTGGTCTGAGAAGATCCCACATGCCACAGAGCAACTAAGCCCGTGTACCACAGCTACTGAGCCTGCCCGCGAGCCACAACTACTGAGCCCACGTGCCACAACTACTGAAGCCCACGTGCCTAGAGCCTGTGCTCCATGACAAAAGAAGCCACCACAATGAAAGCCTGTGCACCGCAATGAAGAGTAGCCCCTGCTCGCCGCAACTAGAGAAAGCCCACGAGCAGCAACAAAGACCCCAATGCAGCCAAAAATTAATTGATTAATTAAATAATTTTTTTAAAAAGTGGAGGATATAGTTCCCCAGGTAGAGAGGTGGTCTGAGGCAAATTAGTCACATGGAACAGAATTATCATTAGGCAAAGACACCCTTCTCTTTTTTCATACTACATTCTTTGTTCTATCTTATCTTTTTCATGAACAAGTATGAATGTATATATAATTTATTTCCAATTGTATCCATTTTCATATCTCAGAAGCATTTTAAATGCAGGATGTTGAAAATTAAAATCATTTTTAGGACCAGTGACCTTCCCTCCAAATCAGTCCCTTCCTGTGTTTCACTTCTCAGTGAAGGACACCACCGTCTACTGGCCTCCCCAAGCTGGAAAGTAAGTGGCATCATCCCCAACTTTTCTCCATCCTTCACCCTCTACATCCAATCAGTCACCAGGGTCCTGTTGATTCTACCTCTTAAATGCCTCTCAAGTCCATACGCTTTGATCAAGTTTGAGAGTGCCTGCCTTGTCTAATTGTTATAGATGGTGTTGCAGAGTGGCTTAGGCTCTTGCTGACCGACCTTGACATCCTGTAATGAGCCAGCCTCTCACCTTGGAGGAAATGCTCTCTGTGCTGTTCCTAAGGCACAGATACTCCAATCACAGGCCCTGCTGAAATGTCTGTCTCGCTAGAAATAGAATGATTCTAATTATTTCAAATGTTCATTTTTCACCTAAAAGATGTGAGATGGCCATTTCATTGCCCAAGCAGTTATACTTTTTATGCATTATGATGTCATAGGGTTTCCTTTAGCTTTGGTCTCTGTAGATTTACTGAATATTTCTTGGATAGTAGTTTATTTATAGCCACTTACTTCAAGAGCAGCACAGGCCAACTTCTGTCTTTCTTGATCAACTTTGTTTCTAAGGAAGTTGGAGAGAAAAGTGCTTTCCACTTTGTTCAAAGCATCTTTGCTTAGAATACCCTGGCCTTACCTTGAAGATTACTGAGTAGTGCACTGTATTGTTGGTACACTCCACTGAGCCTCAGAGGGCAGCAAATCAATTTTTCAAGGCTCCTACTGGTTTGACTTGTTGGGGATATGCATGATGGTTCTTGTTTTTCTGAATCTTACCTGACAGCTCCGACCACCCAGTGATCCAAAAGGGAAGCATACTAGGAGGAGGTGTGAGCCAGGCTACCCCCGATTCTGCATAAGGCACAGCTGCAGTTACAGGACAGCCGTCTGACTATGCTTTCCACCTCCTGTATCCTGGCCACGGAGCATCCCCTAGATCCATAATCAGGCTGATTAGCTCTGAATCCAAGTATTCTCTTTTCCTGAATTGACAGCTGTGGTTTTTATGATAAACCTGGGCTTAACAACATGAATTCTGAAAAGAAAACCACTAGCCTACCCTTCCCTGACAATCAGACTGAATCTGCATCACTCCCAGGTACTGCTGTGGAGGGTTCTTCCATATCAGTGAATAACCCGAAATGATCTACTACAAATTCTATGGAACATTTATCTTAATGTTTTCCTTCCTCCCACTGCTGCAGCTGGCCTTCATTTGCATCCAAAATTTACCTTCCTTTCTCTTTCTTGAGTCTAGCCCTGCTTCTCTTTAAGGACTTGGTTGTTAAAAATTGAAATTGTCAGACAGGTCGTATTTTAAATTTATATGAGAGCTCCTTAGGAAAATGCTTTCTGCTTGACTGAGCACTAGGAGGATAGAGTTCTCCCATGGCACCTTGTTCAGACATTCTCCTTTGCTCCTGAGATTTATGACAAGATCCCTGGTTTCTGTGGGAGCTGAGAAAATTCTGGTATAAATGCCATTACCCAGGAGAAGGTCTTCCTTAGTTATAAACCAGTCATATGAAGATGGAAACCCTCCTTGGCCAGTGCTGTGGCTACATGATAGATGGGCCCACAGCACTTTAACCTTCCATTCTAGAGCTATTATTCCCTGTAAGAATAATAGCAGGTAAGGGCAGGAGTCTCAGCCTCACCTGACTTGTGCCCATAAACAGTTGTCCTCCAAGGGAGGGATCAGATAGTAAGGTACCAAAAGGGGTGAGTGGAGACTGCAGTAGGGAAAGGTGTCACTCAGGATATTCAATGAAGAGCTTTGTGCCTTTTCAGCAGCACCCTTTCCATTGTGTCAATTTATAATAAGTCTTTCATTAACAAACACAACAAAGCAAAACAAAAACCTAAATCACAATTAAAGATTATCTTCTCCTGTGCAGGTAGCCAGAAAATGAAATAGCTGGGCACTTCAGCTTCTCAATGAGAAGTATTTCCTATTGGAAACTGCCTTATTTAGTTACTGTTTACAGCGACCTCTCATTCCTCGACATTAATCTGAGTTAGTTCCATGTATGAGTCATTGGCAGGTGCAGGATACCACACAGATGCACATGGTTTGTGGAATATCTACAAAGGAGCTCGTACATGTTGCACAGTCTTAAAGACAGGCTACTTTCCCCAACGAGCACAGAGTATTTAAAGCAGGCTGTAAAATTATCACAGTTTATAAATCAGTGAAATTAGTGTTGGAGCTCATTGAAACTATATGAAAGCAGCATCTGTAATTGACACACATATATTCTAGAAGGGACAATATGGAGTTATTTGTATGACCAAATGCTGTGCTGCAGCTTGATTCCAGCAACAATTCACTGTGTAAAGACCACTCAATTTTACATGAGTGTTTTAGTCAGAGAACCAACGTTTTCAGAATTTAAATTAGAATTTACCCAGATGTGGAGCTGCAGGTACCTAAATGTATTAACTCTAATACAAAGAGATATAACCAAATTTAACATATAAAAAAGTAGATATAGTTTCCTTTTTTTCTTATTTGATTCTAAAGTTTCTTGATATTTTGTGACTTCGCCTTTTATTTGCTTCTCACTTATATCTGGTTTGATCAGTATGTCATATGGGGGGCCCTATACTCTTAAATTCTACCTATATTTAAAATCCAACTCAGATACTTAGACTCTTAAAAATGAGAGTGTCTGGAGCAATAATGCAAGAAATCTTAGTAGAATCAAACTGTTGACAAAGAGGAATCACAGATGTTTAATTGGTTGCATATAATTGACTAAACCACAATAATGTCTAATATGTGCTTGCTTCTCTATATGGGATTGATTTAAGCTTAAAAATGTTATGTGTCTCTAAATTTTACATTGAATATTTCATTTTTTAGACTCACACAATATTAGAAATAGTCTTACCATAATTACTTTGTCTCCATAAAAGTCAAAATGCTTAAAAATAATGTTTCATAAAATATTCATTTGAAGAAAGTGGATGTTGTTATTTAAAAACTCTATTGATAATTAAAACACAGCATAAATTTAAATGTTGAGATGATCATTGTGTAAGGTGATGGAATAAGAAGACATGCATCAATGTTTTATTGTTTTCAGCATAATTGTCAAGTAAGATGCAGGTGTGGGTAACAGGAGATATATTTATGCACTTCTATTGCCTTCAAGTGTATCAACAAGTACTCTCTCTCTCCTTTTAAAGACATCGTTTCTAATTATCGTTCACCTTGTTTTGGTAAAATGTGCCTTAGCATATCATTGTTTATATACCTTATTACTGGTAAGTCTCTTATATGCTTTTTCTATAATTTTAAATCAGTATATTATAAAAATCCAGAAAATGAATCCACTTCTCACTCTGCCTGCTATTCAGTATTTTCTCCTATCATTGATCCTTCACCCCAGGTATAACCCATCATATCTGTGCAGACCCCTCCTATGATATTGAGTTCTAAAAATTAACAAGGGTTTTATGAAAATATTTCAAGGTATTCTAGAATCAGCTTTTCTATATTTTGAATGGTGTTGACTATTTTTTGCCCTAAATTACCTCTAGATTGTGACAAATATAAGTTGGGCGATTGTATACTTTATTAGGCTGAAGGAAATGTGAAAAGACCCACAGTGAAAGTGTACATTGTACTCGCTCGTCAAACCCCAACCCACTTAAATACAACTGTCTTCCTGTACCTGTACATGTGGAGATGATTGGTTTGGGGAACACCTTACAGCCCTAAGAACTCACGCCACTTTAAGTTAAGAAACAATGGAGAAAAGACAGCCTCTTCAATAAGTGGTGCTCAGAAAACTGGACAGCTACATAGAATGAAAGAAGAATGAATATGTAGAAGAAGAAATTAGAACACTCCCTAACATGATACACAAATATAAACTCAAAATGGATTAGAGACCTAAATGTAAGGCCAGCCACCATAAAACTCTTAGAGGAGAACATAGGCAGAACACTCTAGAACATAAATCACAGCAAGATCCTTTTTGACCCACCTCCTAGAAAAATGGAAATAAAACCAAAAATAGACAAATGGGACCTAATGAAACTTAAAAGCTTTTGCACAGCAAAGGAAACCATAAACAAGATGAAAAGACAACCTTCAGAATGGGATAAAATATTTGCAAATGAATAAACTGACAAAAGATTAATCTCCAAAATATACAAGAAGCTCATGCAGCTCAGTATTAAAAAACCAAACAACCCAATTCAAAAATGGGCAGAAGACCTAAATAGACATTTCTCCAAAGAAGATATACAGATTGCCAACAAGCACATGAAAGGATGCTCAACATCACTAATCATTAGAGAAATGCAAAACAAAACTACAATGAGGGGGCTTCCCTGGTGGCGCAGTGGTTGAGAGTCCGCCTGCTGATGCAGGGGACACGGATTTGGGCCCCGGTCTGGGAAGATCACACATGCCGCGGAGCGGCTGGGTCCGTGAGCCATGGCCGCTGAGCCTGCGCATCCAGAGCCTGTGCTTGTCCCATCTTATTTTACTTTATTTGAATTAAATAAAGATAAATCAGTTGCCCTAAAGATGCCTATTTCCTACCTGCTGGAATTTGTGAATATTTTACTGTACGTGGCAAACGGACTTTGCAGATGTGATTAAGTTAAACTTCATTTAGAAATGGGGAGGTTATCCCAGATGGCCTAGATGGTCCTAACTTAATCACAAGGACCCTTCAGGAGAGAGGCAGCTGGAATCAGAGGAGGCTGTGTGACTACGGAAGCAGATATCAGAAAGAGGTTTGAAGGTGCTGTTATTGGCCTTGAAGATGGAAGAAGAGACCTAGTGCCAAGGAATTCAGGCAGCCTCTGGAATCTGGAAAATGCAAGGAAATGGATTCTTCCTTGGAGCTTCCAGTAGGGATGCAGCCTGTTGAGGCCTTGAGATTTTATCCTAGTGAAACTGATTTTGGACTGCTGACTTTAGGATTGTGAGATAATCAATTTGTGTCCTTTTAGATTAAAAGTTTGTCTTAACTTCTTCCAGCAGCAATAGGAAACTAACACAAATTATTTGTTGAAAAGACATAAACTTCAGTCAAATTTTGTGACTACTCCATTTAAAATTACAAGTGTTTCTTCTTACTTTCCGTGCCTTAGTTTCATGCCTTATTTTTCTCTTATCACTCTCTGACATTTTGTTTATTCTCTTATTCCCTCATCCCACTAAAATTTATGTATCCATGAGAGCAAAAATACTATTTAGTTATTGCTATTTTGTCAGCACCTAGGACAGTACCAGACCCACACTTGCTCAGACCATGCTTATTGTATGAATGATGAATATGGAAGGAGAAAGAAATCGTGGACCATAAGTTCATCAAGTGGAGAGACATTCTTCTATGTTGCTCCCTCTCTTTATCACCACTGGTACCCTTCTGGGCTCTGCAACTTTCTATCTGTACCTTTATAATGACACTTGGCACATCATTTTATATTTAGGTTTGTATTCTCTTTTCACATTAATTCTGGAAGATTAGGGCCTTGCTCACTTTTTAGTGCACAGCCAAGCACAGTGCCAGGTACACAGTAGGGTCTCCAGGTGTGGATAACTGGTATAAAAGTCAAGACTGTTAGCACTCTTACAGAAAAGACAATGCAGTTTATTGGGAAGAGTCCTTCACCCTAGAAACCAACTATAGGTTCTACCAATTCCCAGTCATAATATCCTAGACAATTCACTAAATCTTTTTGGAACAACCTTGCATTTAACTATAACATGAACCCTACCTCACAAGGTTACTACAGGTCTCAACTGTAATAATTGTGGATATATATATATATATATATATATATATATATATATATATATATATATATTACTATTTCTCTGTGAATTATAAAGCATTATAACATTATAAGCTTATAATATAATATCCCCAAATCAAGTAGGAAATAATTTGGTGTCTGGTGGTGAATGTCTCCTTTTAATAGAAATACTTCTAGATCCTTAACCAAACACACTCACTACCATGGCCTTACCTTCCACCTTTAAACTGATGACAGTCAAATCCAGTTCTCCATCCCTGAGTTTTCCCTTAAGTTCAGGAGTAGATATGTACTTTCATTACTAAATGAAGTTGTGAAAGTTGGCATGGTTGAAATCTATTTATATCAATCAGTTCAACACACTATTGTACAGATCTTTACTCTGTGACTGCAGCGTGTCAGGTAATCTGTTGTGGGCAATAAAATGTCTTAACAATGGAGTGCCACGGCCACTTGTGCTACAAAAGATCACTCAGTACCTTTGTGGAGGTTGAATTTAAGGGCCAAGCCAAAGGTGTGACAATCCATTAAATGGCTCACATAGCTATCCAAGGAAGGCATAATGGTCCAGCTAAGCAATGGCATCCTTAATATGGATTTAGTGGAGTTAACTGCAGTTGGGAAACAGAAAATAAAATATACAGATTTATTGTTTAGTAATGTAGGTGAGTCAAAGGGAGAAATTAAAAGTCGCTCCCAAGATTCTAGTGTGGGTGATTAAGTAATCCTAGCTATGACAGAAAAGCAGGAGAAGACATTGGTTTGGAGGGCAGATCATTAGTTTAATATATTACAAGCCACTTTGGCAGGTTGACTTGAAGCATTTCAGGACCATGTACAATGATCCATGCATGTTTTGGCTGTGGATAAATGGTAAGGTTTTTATTATTATTATTATTATTATTATTTTCTGATGGACTGTTGGGCTAACTTGTATCAGCAAGTCCCTAGTTTTGATGAGTGGAGTAGATGTTTCCCTCTGTCATCACACTGAAACATCCAAGTGTTAGAGAATAAAATTGGAGAAGTGACCTTATCCTCTTGAATGATTTGTTAAAATATGTTTACTGCCCAGTGGCAGATTTTCATCTTTCTAGTTAATGAAGAATCTTAAGCATTAACACTCCCAAAGGGCCTTTCCAACAAGTCTGATAAGCACTAAAATAACTGTCCTCTGTGAAACATTTCAAATAGATCTATCACAACACATCATAATGAAAAACTGTGTCATATATTGATTTTTTTTAAGCTACCACTGGATCTTCATTAACACACATTGTAGATGCTTTTTCTGAAATCCCATGCCATTTTCCTAGGCTAAATGTATTTCAGAGAGGAGCTGTGACAGATCTGATGTGACAAGCACTGTTTTGCAATTACTGTGTGTCTCTGACAGTGACATTCTCTAATTCATGCTCATGACATTCTTGTGCATGGAGGATTATTAGCAATTATTTTTTAGATAAGAAAATTGAATCAATGAGTGAAGTGACAATCATGTAAGAGTATTGGCTGTGAAGCCAACAGACTTAGGTTAAAATCTAGGCTTAAGCAATTATTTAATATCTTTGAGCCACAATTTAGTCATTGATAAAGACTATCTGTAGACAGAAGTATCTTTTAAAATATTATTTTTAGCTAATGTTCTTAATTAATACTTAGTAACTGATATGTAATAGATGCTGGTCACCTTCTTTTCACAAACATACTATGCTGCTTTATTTCACTTAAAAATCATTAAAAACCAAAAATAATTTAAACAGGAAATTTCTGCTTCTGACAGTAAAAGAACAGAGAAAAGTAGACTCGAAGTTTTTGCCATCCTACACGTGTTTGTGGGTGAACTTGAAAGCACCATACGTATTAATTTTGAGTTACAAACTTTAGCAAGTAAGTGAGTTTGTAAATATTGAATCTACAAATACTGAGGATCAACTGTATATGTAAATATTTTACATCCAGAGAAAGTATTTTTCAAAACTGAAAGAATAAAAGGCACTATCAGACAAACAAAAGCTGGAAGAATTTATTGATAGCAGAACTATACTGCAATAAATACCAAAGGGAATTCTTTAGGCTGAATAAAAATAATTACAATATGGAGTGCGTGAAGTACACAACCATAAGGATAAGGCTAAAAGGATTAATATTTGCTGACTTTAAAATGTTAGAAAGGCATGCTTGTGCATTAAAAAAATTAATTATCATCTGTCATATACAACATGCTTAATTTTTAATAAGTTATTATGTGGAATACAAAAAAGTAATAGATCACAATCAGAAAAAAAGTTACCAGAAGCGTGCTCGAAAGTGGCACAAAATTAGAAATAGAAATTTAAAAAATAATTATGATTGTTACATTAAAGACTAATGGAAAAAGTAGGCAAAATGCAGGATCAGGTGGGTAAGTTCAGCAGAGATAGAAACTAAAAATAAAATTAAATTGAAATTCTGGAAATCAAAAACAGAGGAGCAGAGATGAAGACTGTCTTCAGTTGGCTCTTCAGTAGATTCCACAAGGCCTAGGAAAGAATGAGTGAACCTGAACACAGGCGAATAGAAATTACCTAAACAGAAATTCACAAAGGAAAAAAAAAAAAAAAAAAGAGATAACCTCTCAGGGGACTGTGAAGGAAAAACAGACTCATATACATGTACAGTTGACCCTTGAACAACAGGGGGTTAGGGGTACTGACCCCCCACGCAGTTGAAAATTTGCATATAACTTTACCGTTGGCCCTTGACATTCTCAGTTCTGGATCCACAGGTTAACCAACCTCAGATCATATACTGCAGTATGTGCATATTGAAAAAAAATCCACAGATAAGTGGACCCATGTGGTTTAAACCCATGTTTTTCAAGGGTCAACTGTAATAAGAATCCAAGCAGAAGAAGAAAAAGGGAGAAAATATGTGAAGATGTAATGGCCAGAGTTTTCTAAAGTTAGTGACAAACCACAAACCATAGATCCAAGAAATTAAGGGAACACAAAGCAGGGTAAATAGCAAAAGACTCACAAATAAGCATATCATATTCACACTGCTGAAAAGCAAGGAAAAGGAGACAACCTTCAAGGAAGCCAGAGGGTTGGAGCAGCAGAAGGGGGTACACAATCTACACAAGACAAGCAGACTTTTGGTGAGAAACTACACAAGAAAGACAACTTGAAGGACATCTTTAAACTGCTAACAACAGCAACAACAAAAAACACTGTCAACTGAGAATTCTATGCCCAGAGAAGATATCCTTTAAAAATGGTGCAAGAAATATTTTGACAAACAAAAATTGAAGACAGCAGACTTTGTCTATAAGACATGTTAGCAGAAGTTTTCCAAGTAGGGGAAATATAATATATGTCAGAAACTTGTATCTTCACAAAGAAGAACACTATAAACCAACTAAATGAAGATAACATAATTTTTTATTTTAATTGCTCTAAAATGTAAGATCTATTTAAATCTATAGTAATAGAATGTGTTGCTTATTTACACCATATGTAAAACTGAAAAATATAATGACAGTAACATAAGGGATGAAAGGGAGATATAGGAAATATCTTATTATAATGTCCTTGTATTACATGTGAAACAGTATATTATTATTTAATGGTGGACTCCATTTATTTAAAAATGTATATTTTAAGCCCTAGGGCAAGTGTTGAATTTTCTTAAAAGATTTACAAATAATAAGTTGATAGAATATATAAAATATAGTCATAAACCTGCTCAATTAAAAACCAAAAAGCCCAAAATAGAAAGGAAATAAAGAACAAATAGAACAAATAGGAAGTAGCTAAATAAATAGTTAATCCATCTATATCAATCATAACTGTAAATGTGAATGTTCTAAACACAACTTAAAATACAGAGATTGCCAGATTATATAAAAAAGGTAACACCTACACATAGTTTGTCTACTATGTAAAGAAAGAAACCTATTTTCTTTAAGAAAAAAAGTAAAATAATAGATTAAGACATATCATAAAATATTTAACCAGAGGATATTTCAAATTAAAATTCAAGACAAGGAGGATTACTGGGATACTACATAATGATAAAAGAGGCAGTTCCCTAAGCAGTTGTTCTAATTACCACTGTGTGTGTACCTAAAAACAGAACTTCTCTTTTATGAAAGGTCATCACTTTTTGGATCTTAGTTTGATATTTTATTTTTTATATTTCTGTTATCTTGTTTTTAAATGGGTTGCTTGATTGATTATAGTTGAGTTTTAAACTAATTTTTTTTCTTTCTTTCTTTTTTTTTTTTTTTTGTGGTACGCGGGCCTCTCACTGTTGTGGCCTCTCCCATTGTGGAGCACAAGCTCCGGATGTGCAGGCTCAGCGGCCATGGCTCACGGGCCCAGCCACTCCGCGGCATGTGGGATCTTCCCGGACTGGGACACGAACCCATGTCCCCTGCATCGGCAGGCGGACTCTTAACCACTGCGCCACCAGGGAAGCCCCTAAACTACTTTTTATATTTTTCATACAAGTCCTTTACCAGAAATGTGATTTACAAATATTTTTTCCAGTGTTTTTATTCTCTTAACAGTGCCTTGAACACAGTAATCATTTTTAATTTTGATAAACTCCAGGATATATTTTTCCACTTATGGACTGTGCTTTTTTTGTAGTATCTAAAAACTGTTCTCCAAACCCAAGGTCATGAATATTTTTTGTATGTTTTATGTTTTCTTCTAGAGGTTGTGCAGTTTTGCATTTTACATTTAATACTATGATTCATTTTGAATTAATTTTTAACAAGACTTGGAGTATGTCTCACATTTCCTTTTTTGACCTAGAGATGCTCTGAGAGAGCAGTGGAAAGAGGCAGACTCGCCATAAATGTTGGTAAGAAGAAACCATTCACATGTCCAATGAATGTTTCATGGCTAATGGAATACTGGGATCCTGAGGAGCCACAGTCTCATTAGGTCAGCCACTTCCTGTCGATTATCTCCTGTGGGCCTAAGCTGAGTTTATGGGGTGAGTGTGCTGAAGACTGAACATAGCAGGACAGCTAAGGGTGCTTCCCCTCTAAGGGAAACAAGACATTCCTGAAGTCTTCATTCCTGAAGAATGAAATGCACACATTGTCAGGGTACAGGTTGACGATTTTAACAAATATTTATACCCACCGTCACTCACGGATGAACCTCAAAAACATCAAGCTGAGCAAAAGAAGACAGACACAAAAGACTAGATTGTGTGATTCAATTTCAGATTATTTTAACACCTAATTTGGGAAATTGTCAATAACTTATAGATCAAATAACAAATGGTTTATTACCTGGAGGATTTCTGGCATCCTGGCTGGCCTTTTCTCAAAGAACAAGCAGTCCTTTGGCATGATTAGGTGGACAATCCCTGACTCTATGTATGTCCCCTGGAACCTGCCTCAATACCATTCTTTCCAAAGTTGCAATGAAAGAATGATAGGACCTAGAAGTTTGAAGAATCCCCAAGTTTATTTTAAATGTCTCTCCCTTGAGCCATCACAGCACATTTTATACACGATTAAAGAGCATAGTTTTTTGTCTCTTCTATAGGGTGTGAGCAGATAAAAGAGTAGATACTTTATGTAATTGTGTTCACATCACCATGACAGCACAATACATGGTGGACTGCAGGATCTCCATCAATGTCTGAGCTGAGGGCTAGGTGGATGAATGCAAGAATTTCCTGTAAAACAACTATGGTGGGTCAGTGTCTCATGTTTGCTTAACACAATGTGATCTGGGAACTTGTCACTGCCAGGAATCACCCAATTTGTGTATCTGTATTGGGTTAAAAAATAGTTTCCTATGTATTGTAGCTTTCAATTGTCTTTTAACACCTCATACGTAATGTTACAGCTGGCATTGAGCTCTTACAGGATTAGTTAGCTTTTCTGAATATAAAATCCAAATATATTGTCATTGGAGAAAACCTTGGGGAAAAACTAAGAAATGAATAAAAAAGAAAATAAAATCACTTGTATTTCTCATATCCAGTGAGAGGTATCATTCACAGATTCTTAAGCCATGTCTGTTTCCCTTGAACTATAGATAGGTCTACCTTTATGATTATATCATTTGATGTTTCAACCTATATTCAAGACATCCATGAAGCCCTTCTGGTTTCTAGCAGTTGTTTTGTCCTGTAAATCTCACTCTAAATCCTGACTCTATCACTGCTGTATAAGCCCATGCTTTGCATCCTTCTCTGTGTTGCTGCTGAGTGTGGGCTGTCTGTGTGTCAAGGTCACAGAGGCGGCCCAGCTGCTCTCTTCCAGAGACCCTGCTCTGCTGGGCCTCAATCCCAACTCCTTTGGGAACCATTCAGGTACCTGGAATGGGCTCAAACTTTGCACTGCTGCAGCTCGTGCAAATGAGGGTGAAATATAAGAACACGGGAGATGGGAAGAACGGCTGGGGGCACTGGGAATCTACTGAGTCAAGTCCCGTTGAAGGGATGGGCTAGGAGGACAGAGAGAACATTCACTGCACACATTTCTGCAGGTTTGCTCCACTTGGTATGTTTCTAGGCATCAACCTAGACCAAGTACAGTGACTTATAATGACATCCTTGAAGTGTGGTGTTTTGGTTGTAAACATAGACTTGAAGTCACACTGTGGTTTGAATCCTGGTTTCATATCTTACTAGTCAGGTGACTTTAGGCAACTTCCTTGATTTCTCTGCACTGTTTTGCCATGAGTAAAATGGGGACAATATAAGAACTGACTTCATAGTTATTATAAGGAATAGATAAGCTAATAGATGCAAAGGGCTTGTAAAAGTGTCCAGTATCTATAGTAAGAACTTTATAAGGGATAGCTGAATATTGTAAAAGCATGTTAGTTTAGAAATTTAGTTAATTTAGAAAGTAACTGAATTAACATAAAGAAACTCTAAAATTTTGAAGTTTAGCTGTTTAATGGGCTCTGTTAATCACGGGTCCTCTTCCACTCATTTCAAGAAAGTACTCATAGTTGAACCATCATCAAAAGAAACATTTGCAGGAAAGGTAAGCAGGTTTTTGATGCTCAAAACAAATAGACCACCTCAAGAAATCTGCTTGGTCTCTTATCATCACACTTGTTAAGGCTGCAGTTGTGCCCTGGGCTCCATAGTCAGGGCTCAGTGTTCTGCAGGCTGGGTTCACGTTTAGACACTGATCTACTCATGCTTTCATTCACTCCTTGGGCATGGACTGCTGAAAGCAGAACATCCTGTGCGAGTCCCCTGGAAGCAAGTGATGGCATAGAAGATCAGATGTTAGAGCAGGTTTGACTAAGCAAAGAAAACGAAAAAAGGTTAAATTCCTTGCAGGAAATTATAAAAAAGAGTGTGGAACTTTAACAAATAAAATAAATTCTTGTTGAAAGGAGAGATTTCTGCAGTAAATCCTGTAGCTATTTGAAACATCATTTTAAAAATTCATATTGTGTTAAAAATAGATATGTGTGTTATCCTGGAAAATTGTCTTCTTTAATAGAGCAATCTGTGACTTGCAGGCAGGCTATGCCCACACGGTTTACCAGGTTCTTGCATTAGTCACTTAATAAGGATCACAGAAGCTTGACTTGCTGTCAACACTTTAACATTTTAGTTCTCACAGATCCCAGTTTCTGGGCATTTTCTTTGAAAAATAAAAATGCTTTAAAATTTTATTTTAAATGTCTTTTTATTGTATTTGCATTAGTCACTATTTCATATGGCTGTTAAAAGTTTGAATTTAAAAAGACAATTAAAAGCTTTCATTTTAAAAATGTGAAACTACTTTAGAATGAAAAAAATCAATAATATTCAAGTCACAAATTCCTACAACATTGGTCTGCCACTTGCCCCCCTCTTTGTTTATATGGTGCCCCCCTTCTTTGGGCCGTGACTCTCTACTTTATTGGAGACATAATCCCCACGCAAAATTAAACCCTTTGCTACAAATTCCTACTCAGTAATGAATACAATTTAGAATTAAAAAGGAAAGTATTTTTTACCTGTGTGAAAGAATCAGGATAGTCCCGGGGTTTTGAAATTAAAAATGAAATACAGGGGGCGGTGAGACAGTTAAATATATGTAGAAATGGTTCATGAGAGAACATGTTCTGAAAAGACCTCATCAGAGGCAATGCAATATTAATACCCTTTCCTGTGAATTTTCTCTGTATTTTCCTGTTCCCTCTCAATCCAGCTAAACTGATGCTGAAATAATTTTTTTGATTAGTTCAAGAGTCAAAACCCTATGAAGTTTTAAAATTGAGAAAATCTCGGGAGACAAAAAAGTAAAAATTGCTCATGTGTATACTTTCTAAAGAGTGTTTTTTTTGAAAAGGTGTTTGAAAATCATAGGTTCAAAACTCAGTCAGAAGGCATCATCCTCAGACATGGGAAACAGGTGACAGTGATGGTGACCACGACCACTCTCCAGCTTCGGCAGCAAGGTGAGTGGGTGGGAATTCATACCATCCGGGAGTCCAGGGTGGGTGAATCACCATCCAAACTCCCCACGGCCCTGAAGATTGGGAAACTCCATTTAGGCAATTCCCCTTTCCATTTGTCGGCTTGCTCAAAACCCTTTTCAGGGTTTCCAGCAGAAAGCTGGCCAGCTCTATTCTGCAGCCCCCATGCAAAAAGCAATTGTTTCTGCCAGAAACAAAAGTGGAAGAAATGGTCTTTGTTGCTTCACAAACCCTGTTGAATGAGTGACAACCCACTAGTGTCTGTGATCTCCTGGGTGAGGCCCCTGATGTGGTTGCTGTACATGGTACATGGCACTGTTGGCTGCTCTGCCAGTCCCTTCCCCACTCCTCCAAGGAGGGCCTAAATGTTGGAGGGAGGGTAAGAAAGGATGTGGCCATGAATTGGGGGAAACCTACTGCTAAGAGGTTATACTGAGTAAGCACATCCCAGCACTCCAGGGCTTCATCCTAGCCCCTCTGCAGGGGGTTGGATTTGGTGAAAGAGATGGGTAAACCTCACCAGTGTTTAACTATATCCTTTTTTTACTTGGAAAAGAGAAGACTATCAGTTCCCTTGCATTTGGACGGGGCATGTTACTAACTCTTGCCAAGAATAATAAGTGGAGGTGATGTTGGCGGTTTTCTTCTGAGGCAGAAAAGGCTCAGTGTGAATCTCTCACCTCTCTGTCCTCTGCCACAGCACATGGTGATGCTCTGGGTGATGGGGTGTCCATCGCGCTGGGCCCTGAATGACCACCTCCCATCTCCCCTTCTCCACAGCAACCTAGATTCCCAGAGTGAGAAATTAAGTGCTGTGGGGAAAGACACAGAACCGCGGGCTGTTCCCCACCGTTGCATACACACAGCCTTTCCCGAAGAACACAAGTGATGAGAATAAAGTCTTCCCTCCTGCTGAGATGGGGGCCCAGGGTACAAACACTCACAGACAAGCATTCCTGCCCTCTGGGGAAACCTGGCTTGGTCCCCTGGCTGATGGTTTCCACCATTCCAGTAGGATTACTTGAAATCATCATCAGTTAATGTGAAAGATCAAATTCAATCCATGAGAGAGGTTTACAATAATGTGAAAATACAACTTTGGAAAGATTGAGTGTTGCCTGCACATTTATGTTGCAGCAATCATGGTGTGAACCTCAATGACTTAGAGGTTTGTTTTCTCAGTTTTACTACTGATGGGCTGGTAGACTGAGCTGGAAGCAGCTGAGATTGCACAGGCAGACAGGGAGTTCCAATGCCTGGCAGAGCTTCCAGGGGCTGCTCAGGTGGTACCATGGTGCCTTGGAAAAACACGAGGGCAAAGGATCTGCAGGAACCAACACAAATTAAACCAGGTTGGCAAATATTTGCAGTGTGCAGAGCCTACTGCTGGCAGCAGAGAGAACAGGGATCTCGCAAAGGGAGGAAAATGGCACTGAAAACAAACTCCACAGACTTGGACCTTCACTAATTATATCAGAAAGGGCCATAACTGTTTAACCGTTTTGCAAAGAGCAGCATGAGGTTCCTAGTGATGTGGTGAGAGGAGGGAAATGTTAATGAACATGCATTTTTTTTCAGAGAAAAAATCAAGTCTTGCATCTGCAGGGTGTTTTAACATGTATAAAGTGCTCTCAAGGTCACTATCATATTTGATGCTTATGACAGTCTGCAATACAGGCAAGAGAGATACTGGTGTTATTCCCATTCTATCAGTGATGTCACTGAGATGCTTTGATGTGAAGTAACTTTTGACATCCACCCACTGAACTGTTACTTAAGTTGGGGTTTTAAAATTTCTAAGTTTGTCACTTCATTTAATAATTTATACCAACTTTTCCTAATTAAAGATATGTTTTAATTTTTTGAAAAGAATTTCTTGCCTATAAGTGATCAAAATAATTGGAAACTACATCCTACAAATTTTTATTTACTGCCACATAGATGTAATACTTAAGCTTAAAATATTATCATTTTCCTTGAAGTAAGTATTATGCTGTCTGGATTGCCCAGGAACAATTTTTAAGCATTTTATAGATGACAATGGGAGTTGGTATAAAATGCTGATTAAAGTGAAGCACAGAAAATTTTTCATGCATTACACATCTCCATAACATATGATGAAGCACATGTTGTATTAATTTATTATGGAAAGAGTAGTCACAATTAATCAGATATTATAAAGTGGGTTTCCTTAATCCATGCTTTGGTACTATGTTATTTAATGTAGCATTATTCATGCAAATGGTATAAATTGCCTTAGATAGTTAAACAACAGCTATAGACCATAATGACAAATAATAGGAGAGGAAAAAATTAATAAATGGAAGGAAGTGAGAAAAGATACATTATCAAGTGAGAAAGGAGAAAGGATTGAAAGTGTCATTTAAAGTCTTGCAGAAATGGATTGGTTGTTTCCAGGAAGAACTTTACATCATGCTCCCAGAGCATTTACCAGCCAGCGGTCTGAATAATATTTCACTGTATTAAGAAAAACAAAGATGTAGCACAGAGTGCAGCTATTTTAAAGGCAGACTTGAGAAAATTCAAATTCTAGTGAAGAGAAAGAAACCTCAAGTTATTTTTCTCATGGAAAAATATGTGAGGTTCTGAAGTTCTCTAGCACATAGTATCCAGCAAATCCCTTATCATCATAGTAGCTAAAATCTCAGAATGTGTTTTTCTAAAACCAAAGGGGGTGATTATTAATTTTCTTGAGAGGTATTGGTTAGAAAATGTTGAGCCAAAGGATAAAATGCTATGAACACAGAGACTCCCTCAAAAGGGAACCATAACCACAGTCGATGTGTATTCCCTGATCTGTGTTGGGCTAACCATTCACTAGATGCAGAAGGATGTCATCAAGACACATAGGCCATTGAGGGAGGAAACCCTGACACCAAAATTTATTTAAAGACCAAGACAAGGGGCTTCTATTTTACCAAAGGCAGGAATCAGCGCTTTCTCTTTCTCAGAATGACAGGTGCTGGTGACAGTCTGGGTAAACTTGAGTAACACTGACTCTAAAAATGATATAGATTTTCACATATGACATTTGGAAAACAGTCATAACAATTTGTAGTCAGAATCAGCAAGGATGTGAACACTTGTAAATCCATAAATATTTCTAAAATCTTAAAGGATAATTCTACCTTATCAGTTTATTTTTGTCTTTACATTTAACCTGGAATATGACTGAATAATCAATGGTGAGCCCATAGGAAAATAGTAACTACCACTACCTAAGAGTAACAAAGCAAAACAAAACAAAACAACAAAAATACAAACACAACAAAAAAAGGAACAACAGTTTAATTAAAACAAGAAAATAGGAGAAAATGTTTGTTGGAGATGCTCCCTTAGTCCATAATCTCAGAAGTAGTTTTATAAATACTGCCTCACATAATATATGATTTTCCCCCTTATTCAATGAGTTCTGTTTTTGTGAACCTATCAGCCAAACCATGGCCTTTCTAGAACATTTTGCTGTTTCTTGACCTTGTTGCTGGACAGTTTCTCATTTCCCACAGGAAACAAAGATATTGTGGAATTCACTGGGGACAAGAAGTGTGGCTTCTGGAGAGCAGAAGTAGTCCTGAACCAAATCAGAAACTTTGTTGACGCTGGGGGAAATGTTGTGGCAGATTAAGAGTCTGCAGAGCCCAAACTGAGACCAATTTTTGATAAATAAAATCAAGAAATTATATAGAAAAGAAATGACATTAGTTAAAAGCACTGAAGTGAGTTTACATTGTGCCACATTTCTGTATAACTGTTTTATTCCAGCAAAGATGTGGATGGGCATAGAGTTCACATGAAGATTTAATGATGTGCAAAATCTACTGTAGAAATTCAAGAGGGCAGATTGCTTGAGCAATTTGTGCACTGGGAAGTTCAATAAGAATTAATAATCATGGATTGAAGGACAGCCTCAGAGAGGAAGTCAATTGCGATTTGACCTCAGAAACATCTACGGTTACTGTTGCCTTGCATAGTAATCAGAACACCAGAAAGATGCTGCAGCTGAGCATTGCACACTTGTGCACAATTCAGTGGTTTCCAGTTGCCCAGAGAATAACTTGCTGTTCTCTTGCTTCACAACCATTGCAGCCAGGAGTGAATTGCTTATATTTTTTAACAGTCAACTCAAACCAAGATACAATAACATATTTCTAACACTTTGCATTACACTCTCATTAGTTACCTAAACTCCTTTTCCTTCCTAAGAGAACTCTGTTTTTTTCCATGTATCTACCTCTTTTCCTTGCTATGTGCCTCAGGAGAATCTGATCCACTCCCCTTCAGGAACTGACTGAATTGGTTTAAGGATAATCATATCCTTGATAGCAATTCGTACACACAGTTATAGAGGACTAGATTCTAGACAAGGATATCCGAGAAGAACTCTGCTGGGGAATTCTTGAAAAAGATTCTCCATGCCTAAGAGAGGTTTACAAGAAGAGATGGCCTTTGAGTTCTCTCTGCGCATATCACATCCAATGACCCCAGGAATGGATGCAGCCCTCCTGCTAACAGCCTGAAGACAAGCCCATCCTGAGGATGGCTCATTGGAATAATGAAAAGAACTTGGGTCCTTGAAACACCATTGATCCTGCATCATCTCTGAGCTTCTTGGTTGGAAACATAAATCCTTTCCTCCTTCAATCAGTTGAGTGGTGTTTGTGTTCTTTCAGCCAAATACATTTTATTGAAGATTCAGGAAGAAAAAGTTGGACATGGAATAGACATGCCTTACTGTGTTCAAAGCATTCCCTTCCACCTCTCCAATAGTTCACTACAGAGGTTAAAAGTAAAATGGTTTGACCCAAATTTAATTGAATTTTCACTAGTATTTTCACTTGAAACAAAATTGTCATGCAAACTAGGACAGATGTTTTAGTTTTACTCTTTGTGTGTCTTGCACTTTTGAAGAGGAACATTATACAGGCAAACATGAGTGTACATAACTTACACAAATCTACATTTATTGATCCCCAGCTAGGTAGTACAGGGCACTATGCTTAATGTAATATTGCAGAGGTAAAATAAGACAAAAAGATCTATACGTATACAAAATTTAAAGGATAGCCCATTTTTTGTCCCCTTCTAGATCTGCCTTTTTCCTGATCTCAGCTAAACTAATGATCACCTGTTAACTGCCAGGATTGACCATTTCACTGGAGAGTCTGGGTGTACAGGGATGTGTGTATCTTCTCCAGCTTTGCAGATTCAGCCTCTAGTGAGTGTTCACCATAAGGTAGGTACTCAAAAATATTTGTGGTTAGTGAATAAATAATCAACACCTTCATTGGTTAAAGTCACCTCCAAACCTGGCCTCCAGCCCAGGTTTCCATGTAGCAGATCACCAACAGACACATGGAGTCATGTGAATATCCAACAGCCAACTGGTATAGGTACAGGCCTCAGAGAAGAAGCACTAACTCATGCAGAAGACCAAAGTTCACGTTCTTGGAAACTGCTTCTCACTAATGACCTGTTGCTTAATGTCTCTGGCAAAAACACACCATTCATGTATGCCAGCATGCCTTTCCATAATTTATCACTTGTAAATAATTTAGCAGATTCTTTCTTAAACCAGTATATAACACATGTAATTAAAACCAAGTTTATAATCGCACTCTCTAAGGGTACACAAAGATTACTATTGGGCTTTCAAAATGCCAGCCAACAAAAATCTGAATTAATTATCCGCTTCCCTCTGTGCATGCAGTTTGTGGTTTGTATTGTGCTTTCTCTGTAACATTTAACTCTTCTAAGCTGCATCAAGAAGCTCATTATCCTAGAATTGGAAATTTGTAAGATGATTTCCTTTTCCAAGGTGGTCAGTTTGTATTGGGATTTCTACCAACCTTGGATCTTTTATTTAATTAGCACCCTAATTAGTTAATGATGGGAAAATATTTTATTTCATGGTAAGATGCCAGCCCTGATAACCAAACAGGCACAGGGCATCAACATGAACTATGCCAATGACCAGGGTGTACACCCAGAGACCTGTGTTTGTCATACTCGGTTTTCTCCTTTCCAGCTTCCCCAAAAGGCTCTGTGTAGTATAGTGGTTCATAGTCATTGTCACAACCTGATTCAGACTGTAGGTTTCATGAGCCCTGGGCAGGAATCCTGGCTTTCCCTCTCACCAAGTGACCTTAGATCAGTCATTAAGTTTCAGTGTATCACCTGTGAAATGGGGACGATAGTAATATTTCCATCACTAAGACAAGTATACAGAATATGGGAAGTACAATATAAGTGTTTCCTATTAGGAAGAGCAGAAGTTTGGGAACCACAGAACTGATGGGTAGAATTAACATTTTCTGTCCATGTAATAGGAGAAAGTTACTTAATCTATTTACGTTTCAGTCTTCATGTCAATGAAATGGAGTAACTATACATATTTCATGTTTTAAAGCTAGTTTAAATAACATGTACAAAATAACTTGAATATACTTTATGTTAAGTAAATGAAAACTTCTATTTGGGGATTTTAGTGCTTTGTATTCTTTTTATATGCACCATGGTTAATGTTTCCTGCTTATTTGTTTTTATATTATTTGATCTTTCTCTACAGTGCTTCAAAATATTGGGATTTTACTAAATGGAAACTAATAGCTCTATTATTACCTTTAAACAATCTGTAAACTAGACTTCAGTATAAAAAAAGGACCATAGGAACAATGGTATTATTTTCTACAAACCTGGCCAGTCTCCAAGGACTTTGCCTTCTTTTAGAAATGAACTTTCTCCTGACTGGAAATCTCTGGTGCTAAGATTAGCTGAGAGCCACCATTACACCAACTCTCCAGGAGTCAACAATTTGCTGCTCTGACCTTTCATCTCCCCTCCTGGAAAGAGTGGATAAGCAACTGGGACATGTTCTTATTTCCACCAACCACTGACAGAGGCATACACCAAGAAGAGTGTGCAAAATGCTGCCAGCTGCTTAGAAAAAAACATGCAAAAAAAGCATTTGTTGTTTACTTCACATTTAGCTACATAAATTTTAGCCAGACTGATTTTCTTAAATGATGTAAATTAAGACTTCTGCCTCTTTTTTTTTTTTTAATTGTATCTCAGGTACACAGAATTTGAATAATCATAACTCATACCTCACAGTACATTCTCATAATTCTTCTGTGCATTAAACATTTAAAATTTGTCTTTAAAATATGCTCAACACTGATGAAACCACCACTAAAAACAGCTATTAAAATAGTTGCCATCAACATTAAGGATATTTCTTAAAGTATGCAGTAAATGTACCCAAAAGAAGATGAACGTCTTTCAAAAGAATCCCTGACATCATGGAGCATGTCAGGTGGTTTAAAAAAAAAAAGCTTTCTATACTCCTCATTAGGGCATCAGTAAAATGAAACAGGAAATGACCACAAAACATACATAAGTTTGTTTTGTGAGGAAGATTGATGGCAAAATTGAAAAGAAAATTTCTCAGGTAAATGTAAATAAATGTTTCTGGAAATGTGGTCTACAGAAAAACTGCAGTAGAAATGATCAAAAATACACATTAGAAGTGAGCATTGATGCACTCCTCAGTTACCAAATCAGAATCTTTGGTTATAGAACAAGTGAAATTGTGTTTAATTTTTGTTTGCTTCTTTGCTTGTTCTGTTTTTTTTTTTTTTTACTAAGCCCCAGATGACTTTTATTCACTGTCAATTGAGAGAGGCACTGAAGACTCGGTGATCATCTAGATTGATTGCTGGTTAAAGTGGGGCTGCACTGATGCCTACAATGAAGGATATTTTAAGATATGTGAAGATCAGCTAATGGATGCCCTTTGATATTGATTGTCTTGAAAAAATCCAGAGTATGAGGTAATATTGAAAGATCATCAGTACCTAGGAATAGGACGAGGGTGTTGCTACATTTTCAAATGTTGAAATTTATTGCTTAGTAAAAAAATAAATGTCCATATAAAATATGATAATGTGTGTATGTTTTCAAATGATGTTTTACCTTTGAGTTGAGAGAAATTTATGACTTCTAAAGGAATGTACAGAGAAGTAACTTCTAGACTTGATTCACCTGAAAAGTAATTTATCTGAATTTTTACAATTTATTATAAAAGACACTTTCTTGGGATGCTGGAAGACGATAAGTAATTTCTGGTGCTTTTAAAGACTTCTTCATTATAAAGGTAAATTCAGTTTAGAAGATTACCAACATACCCTCCTTTCCTGTTTAGAAACTTATTAGTGTTATATAAAAATTATCAAAATAAAACTAATATACCACTAAAATTTGTTGAAATGAAGCAGATGAGTTATTTCACAGTGTGATTATACCCGAGCAGATTTTCCAGGGTGAAAGGAGTACTAAGAAGACATTGTCTTCCTGTTTTTCAGAAACGTTACATTTCTATCATTGACAAGGTACAAGAAGCCAACTTTTTTCATTAAATGAAAAACTTATAAAAGTCTGTGTTTAGGGGCTTCCCTGGTGGCGCAGTGGTTGAGAGTCCGCCTGCCAATGCAGGGGATACGGGTTCATGCCCCGGTCCGGGAAGATCCCACATGCCGCGGAGCAGCTGGGCCCGTGAGCCATGGCCACTGAGCCTGCACGTCCGGAGCCTGTGCTCTGCAATGGGAGAGACCACAACAGTGAGAGGCCCACGTACCACAAAAAAAAAAAAAAAAAAAAAAAAAAAGTCTGTGTTTAGATGTTATAAAATGTATATTTTTTTGACACATTTGACTGTATTTCCTATTTTTGTTTTATAATTATCTGGAAGTTTGCTTTAATTTAGGGGGAAAAAAAAGCATAACCAGCATCAAATTCTTGGCAGAAGTAGCCATATTAAAAAAACATATGTGTATTTTAATATGACATATGACCTTTATATTGACATAACTTAAAAAGCTTAAATTAGAAATGTTTACTTAGCATAATGCCCTCAAGTTTCATCCATGCTGTTACAAATGGCAAATTTTCCTCTTTCCCATGGCTGAATAATATTCTACTGTATATTTATATATACTGCACCTTCTTTACCTGAACTCAGAGAAACAGAGAATAACACTGTGATTACCAGGGTCTGGAGCCTGTGGAAAATGGGGAAATGTAGTCAAAGGATACACACTTCCACTTATAAGATGAATAAGGTTTGAAAATCACATGAACAGCATGGTGACTGTAGATCATAATACTGTATTATACACTTGGAAGTTGCTAAGAGAATAAATAGATCTTAAATGTCTTCACCACAAAAAAGAAAGGGTAATTATGTGACATGATGGAGGGGTTCACTAACCTACAATGGTAATCATTTTACTATATGTAAGTATATCAAATCAACAGGATGCACATCTTAAATTTACACAATGTTATATGCCAATTATATCTCAATAAAGCTGGAGAAAAATAAATATTTTGAAATTATGTTCATATAATTATCCTTCAGAAGAATTAATTTAATAATTAATATAATTGTAAATGCCATTTTCTAAGATTAATTTAAAGTTTGAGCATAATAGCTAAATTTTTATTTATCAAATGATTTCATTCTTAAAATTTTCAGGGATATGTATATTAAAATCAGGATACAATTGTAGTTGAAACAAAGATCTTGGTTTTTAAATTGTGGTGATGCTATAACATGTAAACAATTTAAATGTTTTTAATTTTCTCACTAATTATTAATGGAAACCTTTATTCATTATTATTGGAACTGGAAAACAACTAGTTTGAACAGCTGACACAGTTGAAAAAGTTTTAATCTGTAGTAATAGGCGTTTTCAAATATATTCAGTTGTATTCTATGGATTTATCAAATTCTCTGTATATAAAGTACACCACCATAGGAGTCACATAGATATATTACCATTTGTTCATGAGTAAAAACTCACTTGATAAATGCTAATTGAGCACATACTATTTACCAAGATTTGGGCTGGCTTTTGGAGTAATGGTGACAAAGTAAATAAAATGAATGAACAATGAGAAAGTAGGTGGATAGATAGATAGAGATGTTCTAAATACTTTATGTATATGTATATACATGCATGTAACTCATATTGTCCTCAAATAGCATGAGGAGGACAAAGTTATTTCTCTTTTTGCAGAAGATTAGAAAGAGAAGTAACTTGCTTAGTTAATATTTTTGTTATCACTTTGTGTCATGGTTGCCTAAAGACAGCCTTTTTCCTAGGATCCAATATTGCCAAATAATATTTAGTAAATAAATGAAAAAGTAGGAATGAATAGATGCATTCAGAGAGAATCTGCAGAAATGGACAGCAAAGGAAAGTCGAAATAAGAAATATTTCAGAGGTTAAGTGAGACAAAGAGAGATTTGAATGAGAGGATAATAAAGGATAGAGAGAATTGCTTTAAAATAGGAATAAAAGGTTAATATGTATAAGTGAATTTGTTTAGCAGAAACAGAGAACAGCATTTGGCATGTAGCGAGAGAAGAGACCAGTTGGCTACAGTAAAGGACAAAACTGTTCTGGGTCTTAATGTAAGAGGTTTCAATTTAATATAAGTGGCTATTGTGAGCCCTCAAGGGCTCTTACAGAGACAGCAATGATTAATCCAGGGCAGCGGAAGAGAAATCTTAATGTCAGTGTAGAATTGATCAAAGCAGGGTGGAGTGAGCACACAGAGGCCAGGTCGGGACTAGTGGGCGATGTGGGCCCTTCACACAGACGCTTCAACCTCCATTCAAGGCCCTTTCCCAGTGCCTGTAGTCGTGTCCATTTCACATGAAGTGTAAACAGACATGTAGAGGAATCAAGGCCTCTGGAACTTTTGTAGGGCTAGGTGTTTATATCCAGTTGTCAGTACTTTTCAGCCAAATCAGCCATTCATCAGTGATCATAAAAATTAAAGCAATGTTTCAATACAGTGTGCAGATCCCACTAAAATACTAAAAAGCATTTTACAGGGGAGCTTAGCAAAATGATACTAAATCTCATCTGAAAATTTTTGAAAATATATAGCATAACAATGGTGGGCCAACACTTCCCAAGATTAAACTTAGTATAAAGCTACAAAAATTAACACCATTTGGTATGAAAAAAGAAACACATAGTTTATCAAATAATACAGAGCATGTAAGCACAAAAAATGCAACAATTCAGCTTATGATAAAGTCTCATTTTGTATGAGAGCAGGAATTATGTTTCATAAATTAATTAGTTTGGGATAAGTCGTTATTTGGAAAAAATGAAGCTAGATGTCTACCCTATCACTAAATCAAATAGCATTCCAGTTTGATCAAGAGTTTCAATGTAAACAATAAAACAGTGACAATTTAAGAAAAAAAGCATGTGAATTTTTTATAATTGTAATTTGCAAAAGTATAAACAAAAGTCAAAAGCTATAGAGACAAATTGATAGGTTTAATTTTATAAATCTTTAAAGTTACTAAATCTAAAATAAATGTGATAATTTAAGTTAAATATCCATTGGATAACTAAGAATATAGTTCTTAACCTAAATGTGATAGCAAGCACCAGATTTCTCAATTTATAAAAAGTCCATATACATCATGATTAGGTGATGTATTACTCAGTAGGAAAAGCTAATTATATGAATAGACAATTTACAGAAAAAAAAAAAACAGGTCAAAAATAAATCAATTTTTGATCTTATCTTACTTGAAATAAAATAAATGCTGGTCAAAATGAAAAATATTTCACACTGCAAAAATATTAGGAATAATAATATTTGCAAATTAATGATAAATATTATGTCCCACACACTGTAGCATTTTACATTATTAACTCATTTAATCAGCCCTATGAGATAAGGAACCTGGTCAGCTTCCCAAAGTGAATAAATGTTAAGAGTCGTGGTTCAGATGCAAACAGGACTGGCTCCAGGGTCCACTCTTCACAAATATGCTGTGAAAATTAAGAGCATTTTTGATACTTCATACTTGGACACAAGGGGAGAAGCAGAAACTCTCAAAATATGCTGGTGGGAGTGTGAAGCTTTTTGGAGGTTATTTTCGTTGTATTTGGTTGTATTTATATAATTTTATCCCAGGGGTTTTATTGCCAAGGAATTATTCCTCAATAGTCACTTACACACACACACACACACACACACATATATATATATATATATATATATTAATATGGAAGTTTCATTTAGTTTGTAAGGGCAAAACATAGGTCAACTGACCAATTTGCCAACTGAAAAACTGGTTGAACAATGAATTGTAACAATCCTCAAAATTTTTAATCAGCTTATTTTATGAGAATGATAGAATCCTATTTCAAAACAGGTAAGGAAAATATAAGAAAAAAGTTACAGGTCTATTTAACTCACCTATTCAGATATATGTAAAATATTGTCTGTTCAAATCCAACAGTGTATGAAATTCATAAATCATGACCAAGTAATGTTTATCCAAGAATGAAAAACAGTTAAGCAATAAATAATCTATCAACACAGCTCACCAGATTTAAGGGAGAAAATTATAAATTATCCCAGTAGATTCTGAAAAAGCATTTGATAATGTTCAATATCAATGACTTTCAAAAGCCCTCAGCACATTAGAAATAAAAGAGAATTTCCTTAACTTGCTAAATGTTGCATATCAAAAATCTACGCCAAACATCGTTCTTAAGGGAAAAATTATAGACTCGTTTCCTCCAAAAGGCAGAACAAGACAGGCATGTGTATTTCCAACACTACTGTTCAACAGAGAATAGAGTTCCTAGCCAATGCTGTAAGAAAAAAAAAAAGAAAGAAAAAAGGAATGAAACAACAAGCAAAGTAGTGATTTTCAGGTAAGAGAAAAACAAACACTATGATTCGTCTATGATTTTCTCATCTATGTATGCAACAAACATAATCATCAGACTATGATAATTGAGAAAGTTCAATATATTTATTGAATAAATGAATAAATTACAAAATGCCTAACAATTTGCTTGTAGTGAAATAATAGAAAATAAAATATTTATGATAAACATACAAGAAAATGCCTAATAATGATTAAATATGCACTAAGGCATAAAAGACGATCTGAGTAAAGGATCAGGAAAGATCTAAATAAATCAGTGAGATGACATATAAATATCAATTTACTCCAAATTAATTTAGAAATTTGATGCTATGTTAATTAAAATTTCAGATGAATTTTTTTGAGGATGTCAAGAATCTTATTCTGAAATGTATACAGGAAAATAAAGATCCAAAGACAGCTAAGAAACATGGAAATTGTTAAAATATCAGTAATAACACTCATCATTAAAATGTCAGTTTTGTGAAGGTGGGTTTTTTTTCCTTTTTTGTTCACTGCTAAATCTCTATTATTTACAATCACGTCCAGCAATAATAGCGGGCACATAACAGACAGTCAACAAATACTTGTTGCATGAGTGAAACAGCGTGCTACTGGTGTAATGATAGGTTGCACTAGGTCTTGGGAACATAGAAGTGACAATGAATAGTCCCTGACACCATGGAGATTACAGACCACAAAGATATATCAACTTTACACAGCAATCGGTTAGATAAATTTAGTGAGTTCTATCGAAAGAGAAGTAAAGAGTGCAATGAGTTCTCATAAAAGGAAAAATTAACCTGCGGCACCCTCTGAGATTGGCACTTGTAAACAGTGGATGGACACTGTGAATGAATCTTTCGTTCTTTACCATTTAGCATAGGGAAGGCTCTGGATGGGCATCATGGCATGAAACTCAGAGAAAAGTTATGGGTAAGGAAATGATATCTCCAGGTAAGCCACAAATCAGACTGTTTCCATGAGACATAGTCTTAAAAAAATTAAATGTGATTTTTAAAGAATATCCAGACATCTTAGAATCCTAGGTTCCAAGATGTAGTATGAAAATAAATAAATAACAAGCAGATATTTTTAATATCAAAATTTCTTTGGAATTCTACACAAATTTTGATATTTGTATATGTATAATAAGTAAAATATTTAGAACACTGAAGTGACATAATTCATATTATATTTCAGAACTGTTCATCTAAATATAAATAAGCTCTATGATTAGATTCCAGTTAATATAAAAGTTAGATTGACCTTGAGAGAAAAAATAAACTAAGAGACAAAGGCATACATTTTTTATTAAATCATAGTTAGAAGTTATCTTTATTTTCCTAAGAAAAATATCTGCAGTTAGCTACAATATTAAACCTATGAGTCTGGGAACACAGTCTCTTCTAGACAAGATAATTTCACCAAGTAGCCACTTGAAGGATACTCCCAAAAGTGAGGACAGGACTCATCACCAGGTTTCCAGACATCTGGCTAATAATTTCCAGAGTAATCTACACTTTCTTGAAGTTTGATTATTCACACTGATGGAAGTAATATTTAGAAGAAAGTTTGGAACCTACTGCCTGTGGAAAATGCTAAGTAGAAAGCATCTATACTTGATGCTATTACTTTGTGGGGAAAAGTCTCAATATATCCATGTACCTAGCCCAAGTTTTAAGTATTAAGAAAAAAAAATGTTCATATTCCCCCGCCCCCCAAATCAAGACTCTATGAACAATACTCAATATAAATTCATGCACCCTATCTCCTACCTTAGAGATAATTAAGATTTTGGGTTGACTTTTGGGCTTTTCAGTTAAGAACTTTCAAATGCACCTTTATTGAGAAGGTCTTTATATACTTTCTCCTAGCAAGTTTATAACAGGTTTTCCTTTATTATTTCATCTGTAATATTAATTACACAATAATAGTGTTACCTGAAAAAGGAGAAGACTTCATATTTGAAGTGGCAGCCAAGTGCCTGCATGAAAGATAAAATGAATAGTCAGCCCAGCTTGTTATGGTCATGCTATATTTAGAAGATATGGGTATTCTCATACAGTCTCTTTATAACCATCACTGAGGTGTATGGCAGTTAAAGCATTATCTAAATGAGCAGATGAAACAAATAAAGTGAAAGTCTTTTACATGACTAACTGTAAAATATCATAAAACAAATAAATTAATTCAATTGCATGCTCCAAATGACATTTTCAGAGCATTGCTTTTGCTTAATGTCTTTTTGAAAGAAGAATTTCTAGGCTCTGTGGAAAGGAGTGCATTTTGAAAACTCTTCCTTGATAATTGTCACTGATATGTTTCCAATTTACGAAATGCTCTGCCTAGAAATGAAGAGCGCCCTTTGCTGTCCTATGGGTGGCAGAAAATGTTTTATTTGGGCTATAATTTCTGAAATAGTGAAAGTTTATCTGAATCATTTGTAATCACAGAGAAGGCAGAATGTGTGAAATAGGTAGGAATGGGAGCAACTATACATGGGCGATTCCAAGAATGTTCAAATATTCTGATCTCAAAGAATAATCTCACATTTCAAATCAGCATAAGATGAATCAGCAGTATGTCACTCCATACTCCACTACATACAAGAGCACAGTATCAGATCACGGGTGTTTTCAGGGGTTGTGAACCTCACAACTGAGAGGTTGTATCAGAAAACCTAATATGCTTTCACTATGGTGTGTTTCAAGCAGAGAATAGTAGCGGGAGGAGAATTGTTTAGGTCAACAGGCTGAGGCAAAATGAAGACGGGTGCCCATTCTCCTGGAACCAATGTCTGCCATCACAGCCTATAAAGAAAGGTATCCAAGTGTAAGAAAGGTGCAAACCTGTGTGCTGTGTGTGGGGCTTCTCACTCTCTGGGGAATGATGGACAATAAACCTGCGTTTTCTGATCTACCATCACAGCCTATAAAGAAAGGCATTCAAGTGTAAGAAAGGTACAAACCTGTGTGCTGTGTGTGGGGCTTCTCACACTCTGGAGAATGACGGGCAATATCCCCGTGTTTTCTGAGAGCCAGACTAGAGAAGCCTGGAGAAATCAAAGACACAGCACTCCTGATTTGAGTTAGTGTAGCCTGGGAACCTGCATTTGTTGCAACATTGAGATTGCTAATAGGCAGGAATATTTTAGCAGTTCTCTTTTCTCTAAAATCTTCTAAGGAAACCTGCCCACTTAGATCATTAGCAGAATGGAAAGAGGAAAATCTGTCAAAACATTAACTTGTTACTTCAACAAATGTGTATTGAGCAGCTATTATGTGTCTGACACTGTTCTGGATTTTGTGGCTATAGCAGTGAACAGAGCAGATGCAGAACCTGCTCTCCTGGACCTTATCTTTGAGTTGAGAATGACAGAAAATAATAATAGAAACTAGTAGGCAAAACACGATCCCAGATGATGATAATGATGATGGTAAATGTGATGATGTGACTAGGTCAGGGAGGAAGAGGCTGGATTGGTGTGATACAGGTCATTCAGGGAGGTCTTTTCTGAGGAGGTGATATTACACTAAGAGCTGAATGATGAGAGTGAACAAGCTGTGCCCAGGTGACAGAGAAGGGCATTCTGTGCAAAGAGAATGGCAAGGGCAGAGACATTGAGGCAGAAACAAGGTGACTTGTTTGAGAGACATAAAGGCCAACATGAGAGGTGGGTAGCAAGTTAGGGGAGAACAACTCGTAATTCTGCAGGATGTCTGGAGAGATGAGATGCTGCAGCGGAAGAGAGACAACAGCGAACTTTATGTGAAAAATACCTTGTGAGCTGCGGTAAGGAGTTTAGACTTCATCCTCATATATTGGGAAGTTGGAGTGTCTTAAATACACCGTGATTGATTATCATCAAAGGAATGAATAAGTAAAGGGATTTACCATCTGTGGAAGAGACAAATTTAGGAACTTCTTAAGGACTAGGAGTGGGTCTCATTCATTTCTTTTTTCTTCTTTTTTTTTTTTTTTTTTGCAGTGCACGGGCCTCTCACTGTTGCGACCTCTCCCGTTGCAGAGCACAGGCTCCGGATGCGCAGGCTCAGTGGCCATGGCTCACGGGCCCAGCCGCTCCGCGGCATGTGGGATCTTCCTGGACCGAAGCACGAACCCGCGTCCCCTGCATCGGCAGGCGAACTCTCAACCACTGCGCCACCAGGGAAGCCCCCATCTCATTCATTTCTGAATCAACAATAACACAGTGTTGGTATACAGAATCTGTTCAAAATGTTTGTCTAAATTAAAAGAAGATATATGTGGATTTCTAAAATATCACGAACACCCAATTGTATTTTCTAGCCAAAAAAAGGATGATTTTTCACCAGAGAACAATAAAGAAATTAACTGTAACCCTGTCCCGACTTGAACGTAATCGTGCATAGATAGAGATTTCTTATTTAGCCATAGCTATTCCCTTTCCATGACCATAACAGATAATCAGACCTTTAGCTATGACAGACACATAAATAAATGTTTGTAGAAACTTGTAATAAATTGATGCTTTTGTCAAGTTTCTAGGTTTTATTTTATTTTTAGAACTCAAATTTACATTAGTGTAATATCCCTGTGCAGAAGTGACTGTAAGCAACCCTCACGTATATAACACTGAAGGTGCAATGTTCCTGAAGGGGGAGGGACAATACCTAGTGTTAATGAATGATGTATAATTACTGTATCTACAAAAGATAGAGGGTTTCTTGGAGCTACCCTAGTAAAATGCCAAATGAACTCTTCCTTTCTTTTCATGGAAAGGTCAACACCTGCCTGTCTGTTGCTCTGGCTGAAGCATCTCACTTAAGTGATCTCTGCTCACGTGTACCTGGAGTTCTGAGTTGAGCCTAGAAGGCACCTAAAACTCACTTCTCCATGCAGGCTGTTTTTCTAATCTAAGCAAGACAAACCAGCCATGAGTGGGACCCCTAGTCAAGACAACCTGTGATTGAAATATCAAGTTACTGTAGGGCAACATAAAAATAAATGAAGCTCCAGATATACATTTCTTTGGGTAGTTTTGAAGGATAACTCCCACCGACTGAATTTAGAGGTGAAGTAATTAATTCCCACATTAATTTGCATTTGTTCAACAACTACTTACCAGAATTCTACATTTGCAAGAAAAAATTCTAGAGAAGGGAATAGGGTAATAAAACAAGCAAGGAAGCTGATCTTATGGGATAAGGGAGATATCTCAGTAATTGTGCAAAGAATTATTTAATTATGCATGTGACTGGTGTTGCAAAAGAGAAATAAAGGACGCCATCAGAAAGCGAAACAGTGGAACTGGCCTGGTAGACTCCCCAGCCTGAGGATCTGAGCACGAGCTATGACCCTCTAAAACTGTTAAATTTACCTGCATATTTACCCAGGGCAGCAGGGGCACTCCTGGTAGAGGTAACTGCAGCGTGCCACCTACCTCTGTGGCCTCCGATCTTCACTTAAACCATTGTTATGACTCATTATTTTGCCAGACTTTGCCAGTGCTATTTGAAAACCGTTTCAAAATATTTATCCATCTGGTTTTAAAGGGGTAGATTTATCCAAGTAAAACTTGTCATATTGGCAGAAATAGAAGGCTATGTTCAGGGCAATAAACTGAACCCATGTACCTTGTACAAGCTACCTCGAGAGGCAGGCACAGAGCTGCAGCTAAGTGATGCTGCATTCCCAAACCCGATGGGCAGGGCTTTACACCTATTTGAGAACTGTGATCTTTTTTCTGGGGGTTTCAGGGAGCCATTGAAGGGTTCCATGCCCTTGAATGACAGAATCAGATTTGTGTTTTGAAATGATCATCTTGGCTGTAATGTATCAATAGAAAATATATTGGAAAGGGGTAGAAGTGGCCTGGTCAAACCAGGAAGGAGAATCTTGCAGTTAGCAGTCTACAGTAGATGCTGGCTTTGACTAAAATGGTGACAGTGCAGTAGGCGGGGAGGAATTTGATAATGTTTTAGATATGGAGAATGTTTAGGTGTCCTTAATATTTTCTATTTTTTCCATAGTATATTCTAGAGCCCAGAACAACTGTAAGGTTATTGGAGGACCTCATTTTTTTTAGAGGTAAGACTTTTAATTATTTTCAACAATCTTCTTTGCTAAGAGTAACTAACATTACTCTATAATTTTAATTTAGTGGTTTGATCTCATAAGAGTTGTACTTTCACCATCCAAAACCCAGTTAAAATCAAATTCTTGAAGTCAGAAATAACAACAAAAATTGTACCTAAAATATTTTTGCTAACTTAAGAAAAAGAGTGGATATGTTTGAATTTCTTTGCCATCACATCTGGAGTTTCAACACCTGAAAACAAGATTGCCTTTTCAACATAAAAAGAATTACAATGTCTTCTATTTCAATTTTCTTGCATTTATACATGTTATTTTAATAACTTAAATTATACTAGACAGTTATCAAAAATACAGAAAATTAAACCTTACTAGCTTCTAATATGGAAAATAGATTCAGATAATTAAAATTTTAAATATTTAGGCATCTGATTGAGGGGTATATTTTATCAAGATATCATGTTTCAGCATACTTTGACAACTTTCTATCCCAAATCTTCTGAAATAATTGAAAATGTGTTGCAAACCTGGAAAAAAGAGAGTATAATTAGCAAACTAGAAATTCTGAGTAATGTCTCAAAGATGGAAAGCTAAATAACCAGACTGGAGGAGAAATGGAAGTTGAGAAGCTACAGCTCCAAAAATTCTTGGGAAAATGCTACAGTAAAGGCCAGGACCTAAGTGAAGGATGAGTCAATGAAAGCTCCAACGGGGGAGGGAAGCATTTGGGGAATTACCTGGGTTTACTTACTTTGAAAACCACATTTAGTTCAACAAGAACAGTGATCTTTGGCCTTGAACTTTCAAAGGGCAGCAGGCAGCAGAGCCATTTCCCCACATAGCTGTGTAAACCGAGTTAGGTGGTTGGCTGGAAAGAGATTAGAGCTTGAGAAAAAACATAACAGAGTGAAGCTTGAAGTATTTCTAGATGCAGAAAAGAGAGCCAAGAAAGAAGAAAGGGAAGAGAGTATATAGCTGCATATTAATATTCAGTTATTTATCCTTAGAGGCAATAACAAATTATTGCCTCTAATTTAATAATAAATTGGGCAAAAATAAGCAAGAATGTGAGGTATTGGTATAGTACAACAAGTATCCTTGAGGTTATACACATACCCTGCCACACACACACACACACACAAAATACAGGGTATGCAATAAACAGAGAATAAAAATATTTTACAAGAAACCTGGAAATTATAAAAAAAATTATTGTATATTAGGCTGCAAGGGTCTCAGTAAGTCAAAAAGTTATAAATAACACAATATTATAATATAATTGATTACAAATTAAAAAAGAAAAATTTATAGTTTGAAATGCATTTATTATAAAATAAAAAGTTTGAAAATAATCAAACTATATATTCAAATCATGAAGATAAAAACATAATAAATTTAATTATACATTGAAGGAATTAATAAAAATCAAAGAAGTTAATTAAATACAAAACACAGTAGTTAGCCTGATTAATGATTCTAAAAACTGGACCTCTGAAAATAATCAATAGAAAAAACTTAAGTGTGATAATATAGCTGCACACATTGCATGAGGAATGAGAAAAAAAAGACACAAAGGTGACTGAAAATCATAAGAAAATATCACATATTGTATAGCAAAAGAATTGAAAATGTTGAAAAATATAAATTATCAAAAATTATTCAAGAAAGAATAGGAAGTTTAAGCAAAAATATCACCTGTTACAAATATTTTTGTACATGTATATCTCAAAATATACTATAACTTATTATAATAATGGTGGTATTGACTCAAAATAGTGGTCAATAACTTAGAAAAAATAAGTGTGGAAATAGATCCATATATATATGTACTTAATCTATGATAAATGTGGCATTTCAAATCAGTAGAGAAAAGATAGTTCTCCACAACTTTAAAAAATTAGATGCTTTCTTTTATCATGTACAAAAGTTAATTCTTATTGTTTAAAAGACATAAATGTTCTTTAAATTTATACATGTATTAGGAAAAAAATGAGACTATTTTTGTGACATTGTTATAGGGGTGTTTGGCTTTGGATGGCCCAAATCTCAGAAGCAGAAAAGTTTAATTGGTTTGGTTACATACAAATTAGGACCTTAGATATCATGGAAGCCAACATAAATGAAAAATAAGTGAATGACTAGGGAAAAGAGTTAGAGCTTGTATAACTGGGAACATATTAGTACCTGCAATGATTAAAGAAGTTACCTAAAATTTAAAAAGACAAAAAACATATATTTATTTATTTATTTTTAAAAGACAAAAAAAAAATTATTACCAAAATGATGACAATCTAGTAACATGGGAAATGCGGTCTAAATTAAATATTTTACCCCCCAAAATTCATGAAATTTATGTTGTATATTATGGTCCCTTTTAGAATGAGAAAAAATAACAGATAATATAGATACTGATCAAGAAGGATTCTTTTTTTAAATTAGGCCATGTCTATTCTACAGAATATTATGGAAACACCACTTGAGTTATTTACAGATTTTTTTATTGTAAATACCTTTGTACCAACAACTTAGTGCAAATGGCTTATTTTTGCTATAAATAAATTTCTGCAAATCAGTTTGGTGGGTCAATGATTATGCACATATTAAAATTTTTAACTCAAATTTATAAATTGTTTTTCAGAAATAAATCTGGTAAGTGATATTTCCACAAACTGCACTAGTGCATAACTACATAATGTTCCTTTTTACTGACATGTCATAACTTCTCATGCCAATACTTTAATTTTGAAAATATAAGTCTTATTTAGTTTCTTTCAACCAATACCTTTGTTCATACACCATTTTGCTCATATTGAATTATTTCCTTATGATGAATGTTCAGCAGTACAATCACTGGATCAAATGTTAAGTATTTTATGTCTCTTGCTATACATCAGCATATTGTTTTCCAAAAGTTTTGGGGCACTGTATTTACATCAACATTATTTACCTCAGCATTAGTTGCCAACTTTTCTGCTGTACAGTTCAGCTTACTTTAAATAAGTGTATATAATAAAAAATCTAGAAAACTTGGAATATTAGAAAAATACAATAAAAAAAGATAAACTTGCTACTATGTAGGAATAACCACTCTAATGCTTAGTTAACATACTTCCAGATTTTTTTGCATGTGAACGTGTGTGTATGTGCAGTTTTTCCTCAGAAGTGAAGACTGTGCAGCACAGACTATAGTGGACTCTTAAATACATGATACATTGTAAATATTTTCACATTTTATACACTCATCTATATTTACAACTTAATATCTCACTGATGTTACCTGTATAAGTGTCACATACTTTACTTAACAGATTACCTAATTTGGAAAATTAGAGTCAGCAATTGTTTGTTGTGTGGCATTTTCTTACTTATAACAACAACAACAACAAAATCTTCACAAAAGAGAAGTGAATAAGAAAAATTCAGTGAATCAAATTAATGACTTATTATGTAGCCATTAGAGGAACAAATATCAAGATTATGCACCATTGAATGAAATATTTATAATAAAATATTATAGTATTCTATTAATTTAAGATAGAATAAACTAAGCTAAGTTGCTTGTGCATTCTGATTTTATTTATTTAAAGCTATGTATGCCTCTGTAATACCAAAAACCTAGAAAAATTGAAAAGTACACTGCATAAATATGGAATGTGTTTTCATTTGTAACATTTCTGTCATTTTAGTTTTAAGTACGAATTAGTTTCAGAAGTATTGACCATTATTTAATATTGTTCATCTTCAAGTATAAAGATTGAAACATTAAAGTTAAGGTTTTTTTTTCATGGCCTAAACCTCATAGCAAATTTGAGGCAAATATTTGAGAAGAGTAGAAGTGTCTTTTTAAAAAGTAATTTAAAAAACATCAAAATAAAAACCTTCTTTACAGCAAAGGAAATCATCAACAAAATGAAAAGGCAACCTACTGAATGGGAAAAAAATATTTTCAAATCATACATTTAATAAGGGGTTAATATCAAAAATACAGAAAGAACTCAGACAATGCAATAGCAAAAAAAACCTAAACAATATGATTAAAAAATGGGCAAAGGATCTGAATAGACATTTTTCCAAAGAAGAAATACAGATGACCAAAAGGTAAATAAACTAGATGCTCAACATTATTTATTGTCAGGAAAATGCAAATCAAACCACAATGAACTATCTCCTCACATATGTTAGAATGGCGACTATCAAAAAATCAAGACATAACAAGTGTTGGTGAGGATGTGGAGAAAAGAGAGCCCTTGTGCACCGTTGGTGGGAAGGTAAATTGGTGCAGGCACTATGGAAAACAGTCTGAAGTTTCCTCAAAAACTTAAAAATAGAACTACAATATGATCCAGCAATTCCACTTCTGGGTATTTATCCAAAGAAAATGGAAACACTAACTGAAAGATATATGCTCCCCCATGTTCACTGCAGCATTATTCACAGTAGCCAAGACATGGAAAACAACCTAAGTGTTTATTGATGGATGAATGGATAAACAAGATGGAATCAATGGAATATTATTATTCAGCCATAAAAATGAGTGATATTTTACCATTTGAGACAACGTGGTTGATTCTTGAAGGCATTATGCTAAGTGAAATAAGTCAGAGAGAAACACAAATATTATATGATCTCACTTATATGTGGGATTAAAAACAACAGCAACAACAAAAACCAAACTTACAGATACAGATAACAAATTGGTAGCTGCCAGAGGAGGGGCATGGAGAGTAGAGAAGTAGGTGAATAGGGTTAAAAGGTAGTAACTTCAAGTTATAAAATAATAAAGTCATGGGAATGTAATATACAGCATGGTGACCATAGTTAATAATGCTGTATTTTATATTTGAAAGATGCCTAAAGAGTAGATATTAAAAGCCCTTATCACAAGAAAAAAAAATCTGTAACTCTGGGTAGTGACAAGTGTTAACTAAACTCATTGTGGTGATCATTTCATAATATATACAGATCTTTAATCATTACATTGTACACCTGAAACTTATATGTCAATTATACCTCTATAAAAATGATAAATACCTAATAAATGTAGAATATTCTGCTTAAATAAATAGCTTTGAAGTTACTCTCTACTAATATTTCTCTAACTTTTTTACAAGCCCTATGCCACATGTCTTGGAATTGCACTATATTTAGAATTTATTAGAAACCTTTTCTTAGGAAATTTTATTTTTCACTAGTCTTTTAGACTCTGGTTTAACTCTGGAATATTTCAGATGATGAATACCTGAACTACACAGCTTCTAATTAGCTTCACAAATTTGAAAACAGGCATGATGTTTACATGCAGAATTTTGGAACCAGGAACCATTAGTGATTTAACAAGTAGAGTGATGTTCTACCTGTAATGTGAAAGGACAGTCTGAAAATGCTAGAAATTCCTAAGTCAAAAATTATATATTTCATCTGAAACTACTATTTTAGTTCTGAAACCAATACAAAAGTATTACTCTCTGTAGCAACTTATTATACATAAGCATTAGGCATTTACAAATATAACTCTCTGTTTTATGGTGTCTAATATGTTGAGAACTTTTCAGGTTGGTGATGCAAGTTTTTTGCTCTGCATTGATTTTGTTCTGTCTCAGGGCCAACAGTGGGGCCAGGTAAGAATCCCAGGACTGGAGGTGTACGAAATGTAGCCAAAATCCGATTCAGGAATTACTCAGTTTATTGCACACAATTAGCCCACAAGTTAGTCAAACTTGTAGAACCAGAATAGGTAGTAACAAACCACTCCAAGCAGTCCAGGAAGGAGACTGCTTAGCAGAAGCTGTACCTCTGGTCCAGCAATAGGTCTCAGGACAAGCATGAGCAGGAAGTCATCCTCTACTCCTGCAGGGCCTCTGGCAGCATCTGTCTGGAACAGCTCTTGCCAGCCTGGAGTTGGTTCCTCCAGCAAAGAGCCTCCAAGTCTCCTGTCTCAGTGGTCTCATTTCAAAGGAGACTGTCAGTAAGACATAAGGGTTTTGTCCTAGGGGTTCTTGCCTCTATCAGTTGCTCTTTCAATTCCAGCAAAGTCTTTCCAAGGATGTTACCAAAACAAATTGCTTATCTAAAGTAACATTCTTGATTTATCATGCTGAGATTGGGCATCTTATATCCAACATTTCAAAACAACTAATATGGAAGTTCACATTGGCCACTGTGACTCCATCTTGAATTACTTGACATCCCTGAATGCCTACGAGTTTCACACAAGATGAGTAGAGTTTCACACAAGATGAGTAGAACTTGTAACACACAAAAAAACTACATCATAACACCTTTGGAGAAAGTAATTCAGATAACTTTATTAAGAGCAATTATATAGCAATCAAAGAGTGAGATGATCATTAATTGAAAAAACAACTCCATTGTATTACATTCAGACTAGCAACACTAGTAGAATAATATATATTTCAAAATAGGACACAAGTGGAAGACAGTTTGCGTGAATGTAACTTTCTTGGGCCATCTCCTGAAAATGTTATGACATGAGGCCAAGTCTGCTCATTTGAAATGTAGAGGTATCTTCTGCATGACCCTCATCTTCAGAATCACTGTGAGCCATCTCCAAAGTCCCATGCATCATGATAAATAGAGTTAATGAATAAAACTGAAATAAATAGATTGATGACATTATGAGCTACTTTGCCTATGTATCCTAAGTATAGCCTAGGGTGAAGATGACTGACTAGAATAAAAAAGGGCTGTGCAGTTATTGATGGCAAAGACTAGCAGCTATGGAATATTTTAATACTGTCGGAATTGCCTAGCTCACACTAACAATTCATCCCTAGTAATTATGATGCATAACTTAAATTGATAGTATGCTACATTTCCAATATATTTAATGAAGAAACACAATCAGTATTAAAATCTGCACCACACAGAGTGTGGAATGCAAAGAATTCTCAATTCAATGCCATGTAGTAAGTTGGAGACAGACAATGTTCTTACTTCAGTAAAACTTTCATGTTCCCTTCCTAAGTATGTCACATTTAATTTTCTCTTCAGTCAGTCCATTTCCTACTGCAGAAAATAGGAGGTCAGAATCCATTTTTTATTTGACATAAGACTTTATATTTCTTGAAGTCAGAGCTCCATAATTGAAAAATGAGAATGCCAGAGTGTCAGACTACAGATTACATTTTTCTTTTTCAAGGGAAAATTCAAACATTTTTTTCATAAAAATTAAGTGTTGGAATGAAACTCAGATGTCATCTAATTGTGAAATCTGTGTTTAAATGTTCTTTGATAATAGCCATGCTTGAGTACTGCAAGACTGGGTACCAGCACCCCCTGGAATACTTCACTGCATAAAGCAGTGCTGTTCTTAGGGCTTTGTAGACTCATTCGGGTTCGGAGTGTGGCTGATAGGTCTTTAATTAGGTTCTCAGTCATGTGAGAAAATGTCTCAATGAGGATTAGTTAATCAAATATGTAGGAAGATATTTTTTTCTTTACATGTTCTGGAGAAAAACAAATGAACTATATGGCATGTCCCCTACCTACCAGCAATTTGAAATTCCATAAGTAGTTATGTTAGGTGCAATTCGTTGGTAGAAAATATAATATAATTTAAATAAACACATATACTGTACCTGGTACTGTTAATTTTCTAATGGAATAGCTACTCCTAACTCCACCTCTCCTGCTGCCTCCCATTATAGAAGCTGAAAAGTCATACTTGCTCACCAGCCTTTATAAAGGGAAACATATTCTGGGGATTCAAGAAATGCTTTAACTTTTTTTTCAAAGAAAACAGATCTTAATGAATCTTTTTTATTTTTCTTGAACTGACTACAGAAGCAATGTTTAGAGCTGAGGCAGCCATTTTGTGACCATGACTTGGGGTCAGGGGAGTGCAAAGAAAGTACCAAAAACGTGAACCCAGACTCCTTAGACTGTGGTGACACCAAAAAGAAATGAGGTGACCAAAGTCTTTTGTTAAGTCACTGTTCATAGCTTTCTATTTTCTACATCTGAATGAACACTGATACACATGCCAGTAATTTCAAATGTTTCTGGTTTGATATAGACTCTACAAATGATCATTTGTGTTAATAATATTAAATATCTGTGGAATGTTCTATATACAAGCAATCAAATCAATGTCTAATGAGCACAAGTTTTTTTCTGGAAAGGAATTGTGTACTTCTTTTAATTCAATAATTTCCTAGCTTTATCTATTTTCAGGTTGCATTATAATTATATAAATTAATTTTATTTTATATTGGTTATATTTTCCTAGTCAAATGACCATTGCATCATTTTGCAAGATCCTTTTTATTGCTAGTGAAGCTTCTTGCTTTAAAGTTTACTGTGACTGACATCAGGGTAACTATCTAAACTTTGTTTAGTGTTTGCATAGTATATCTTTTATTTTCCATTTTTAAACTTTCAACCATTTTGTGTCCTTATATTTAAGGTTTATCTCTTAAAGCAGTACGAGGTTGAACTCTAATTTTGTAAATCCAGTACAACATTTATGTCTCCCTTTGGGTTCCCTCTTCTATATCACACCAGGAAGCTATGACCATCTCAGCCTCATTAAATGGAGGACATTGTTGAGTACAAGTTCCAGTGAAGCATCTCCAGCTGAATGAAGTAATGTGACATGTCCAGAACATCCTGCAAGTGTGCCCACACCAATGAATTCAGCCTTATCTAGTGTTATCTTCCTCCCCACTTACCCTAACACCTGTACAATCCCAACACCTGCTAGGAGGCAGTGCTACTGGGTAGCATCCTCTTAAGTCACCTGCCCAAGAGAGGTGATCACAAGACTTTCAGATACAAAGGGCCAACTTCTTCCACTGACAAAAGAGACAGAGTGACTTGAAAATACAGTGTTGTCCATTTAATCAGGTTCAGACATGTATTCCTAGTCTAAATTTCAGGATCCCATTCTTCCTCAAAAGTCTTTCACAGGAGAACATTGGCAAGACTGCATTCAACTGCTATTGCACTTCAGCCACCCACGTTATTAAATTTTGTGTTTGATTTTAGCAGCATCAACCATTTGGATAAAATAAATAAGAGATTCTTTCAGGGCTGTGATGGGAACTCTGGCTCTCAGACCTTGATGCATGTTGATACTTAGAAGTCTGAATTTGTCATATTCTATTTGTGATCGCCCAAGTGCACTCAAAAGAATCCATCCCACATTCTTTATAGTCACCACTACTGCCATAACAGTCAGGTATAACAGCCACTTGGAGTCCCAGGGCATTTTCTGCAGCTGTCACTTCATCACAATTAACCTTAGGTGATAACTTGATTAATTATGATGCCAGCGTGCACCCTGGACTACTAGCTTCCAATTTCCCAAAGAGTTCAGCTCTGCATTCATCCTCAGAGCATGGCCAAACCAATTCTGAAATTCCATCTTTATGATCAATCTCACGGGACAGTCCCTGATGCTTATTCTGCATTAATTAGGATCCAGTAAGGAGAGAAAAACCATAGAGTAATATGAATATGGAAATCTTAATATAAAGAATTATTAACAGGAAACTAAAATAACAGGGGATTGCCCAATAAGGAATATAGGACTAGGAGGCATATGGATTAACCATGCCTAAGGCTGATAGAGCACTAGAAAGGAGATGCTTCCACCAGGGCTGAGACCCAGAACTTACTGAGAGGGTGCAGCCATAGAGAATAGATACTGGATAAGTTCTCTAGGTCCTGCTCTGTTGGGACTGTGGACTTGCTTTCTGGAATCCTGTGGATCCACCCACAGGAGGGTTCACGTCCTGAAACTTACTGAAAACTGTCGAGGAAGTCCCTGGTGAGGTGTCCAAAGGAAGGCATGCAGACAGTGGCACAGCACTGGAGAGGGGCTGCCAGGAAAATGAGTCATGAGGAAGTGTCCAATCCAGCACTCCACTGCACAGGGGCTTGAGGACCATGTGCTGAGAGTGGTCACAGGAGGTCCACTGAAGATGGCACACTGCTACCAGGCTGCCTGAGGGGATGCTGGCAGCAGCTGCAATGGGAACAAGCCGGGTGCTGCTGGCTTCCCAGTATAGAAGGAAACTCCACACATACTGCAGGAGTTGACAGAGGGGCAGCCCAGAACCAGGAGGAGAAAAACGTTTCCTCCTTCAATGTCCCTGCTCTCGACTGACCAAGGATACCATCTTCAAACTAGCAAGGGAAAAATATTTAAAGAACCCAGCTATATTTTCCCAGGGCAGGTAATGGGGATGGATTTGGAGCTGAGAATTAGTAAACTGATAATTGTCACAATGAAGAAGAAAAGCTGAAAGAAAAGGTTAAGAAAACTTATTAGAAATTAAAAATAACATAAGGATAAGATTGGAAGAGCCTATTGAATAGGGAGTATAAAAAATAAGTCAAGGAACTACCTAAGTGAACACACACACACACACACACACTTATACACAAATATGCCTAGACACACCACAGTAAAAAATTTTATGCATTAAATAATAAAAACAAAAAAAAAAAACACAAAACCTTAAGGTCTCCAAAGATAAAAGTAGAGATCACCTATGAATAAATGTCAGCCAGATTGGCTTGAGGCATCTTGTCGGTAAAAATAGATATAAATATAGAAAGAGAAATATCTTTAAAATATAAGAGAAAATAAGCCTTATCTTGACTCTTATCCATGTCAAACTATCATTCAAGCATGAGAGTGATATAACATTTTTAGAAATGTAAAGATAATTTTGCTTTATGTAGATTCTTTTTCAAAAAATCTCTGGATGATATGTTTTTGCAAGAAAAAATAAATGAGTCAGAAAGAACAGGCATCAATAATGGCATCAATAATAGGAAAGAAAATAATAAAATAAAAATTGATTAAAAATTAATAAATTATATTATTCATCGAAATTACAGATCATAGTATCTCAGAAGTGAGGAGGGAAACTAGAAAGGTGTAAATATGTTAAGCTGTATCTCTTGATGAGCATCAGATATTGTTAGAAATTTAAAAGTTTAAATAAAAGCTAAAATTTTCAGAGTAACCACTAAAAAATTTAGGTAGATTGTACAATGATAAATATTTACTTAAAAAAAAAGGACCATAGAAATCTTGACCCCTTCAACAAATATCAGATAAAAGAAAACAAAGTAAATGACTAGAAAGCATGGTCAATAGATCATAGGAAAACATATGGAAGGAAAAACTAGAAATATATATATGTCACAACATAAATATGAAAGGATTAAAGTAACTTATTAAAGACAGATTCTCAGAAGAATCTTCTTCAGTGGAGCACACTGAAATCTCAATGACATAAGAATCTGTAAATAAATATAGGAATAATATAATAAATAAATAAATAAATAACGGAATGTAAAAGATACGGGCTACACGCTAGCACATTGACAGTGGTAATAAACAATAAAATAACATTCAAGGTGAAAATTGTATAAAATGAGGGAAATTTACTTTGCTGAAAGGTATAATTCTTCAAGATTCAAGAGTCATGAATTTTAGGCTCCTAAAATATAGCTTTGATTTATGTAAGACAAAAACTGATAGAATTCAAGGAGAAAATGAATCCTTTATTATGGTGTAAATTTACAACACAGATCTTTCAGAAATTAGAAAACCATGCAGGGAAAAAGGACACAAATACAGAAGACTTCAATTTCATATTTGAGAATTCTTATTGCATATGTAATTGTAAGAGCATAAATGAGTAGAAACATCTATATATGGCTGTTATCTCATAAATGTATCATATAAATAGAGTTGGTTACCTCAACAAGGGGGGCATATTTCATTGTGAAATTTCTAAATTCCACTGGTTACACATATTTTAAATTTTTACAACAAATACTGTCAAGAATAAAGTAAGCATGTATATAAAAACTTTGGACAAAATCAAGCAGAGTTCAGATTGATCCCTTTGTCTACTGGAGTCTTTTAATTTTTTATAATAATTTATGTAAATATTTATTTATGATGATTTCCCAATATTTAAAAATCTCTTCATGTTATCCATGTATGCATGTGTGTATGCATTTATGTGTATGTGTGCATGTGTGTGGATGTGTGGATGTGTGTAACCCAAGCATGATTTAAAAACTCCCTGGTGACTTTAATATGCAATCAGGTTTTAGCAACACCAGCAGAATATTTGTTACCAAGTGTGGTATAGCTAAGGTAAGCATACGTGCTGATATAGACAGAGCCTTTCTTCAGCAAGAATCTCAAAATTTAAGTTCTAGTCACTGGTATGCCACTGAGTTAAAAATGAAATGGCTTGATTTCTCAGTGTCTACTTTTGCAGATCTGGGGTAACAATACCTGGCATACTTATCTTACAGAGTTAACATGGGAATCAGATGCAATATTAGATGTGAAAGTACCTGGAAGATTGTAAAGCAGTCCAGCTTTATTGCATTGCTATTAAGTAATCCAATTTCATGGCCTAATTTAAACAAGGAAATTGCTTTAGAAAGAATTATCCCCTAAATTGTTTAGAAAATTTAATACAAACAGCACAAAGACACAGAATGAATATTTCTCCTAATAACCTATTTGTAATTAAATTACAGATAAACTTAACGTGATATGTTAATGAAATAGTAAAGAGCTGAAATTGCCAGTAAGAAATCAATTGAAAGACTTATTTTCCAGATGGAAACTTTTTTCACATGCATAACAGAATATATCCCCTTAAGAAAAAGGATTGTACCTTGACTTTCTTCAGAATTGTAGGGAGCAGTGTTTGCACACAGATTCCTGGAAATTTCTTAGCATCGCAAGGCACTTTATTTATTTGTTTGTTTGTTTTTTGAGAGCATAAATTTATTTTTATTTTTATTTTTTTATTAATTTTTATTGGAGTATGGTTGCTTTACAATGTTGTTTTAGCCTTCACTGAACAACAAAATGAGTCAGCCATACACATACAGATATCCCCTCCCTTTTGGACTTCCCTTCCATTTAGGTTACCACAGTGTGTTAGGTAGAGTTCCCTGTGCTATATCGTATGTTCTCATCAGTTGTCTATTTTATACATAGTTGATATCATGTATAATTTTTTTAATTGAGATGAAATTCTCATAACATAGAATTCACCAATTTAACCATTTAAAAGTGTACAATTAGGGCTTCCCTGGTGGCTCAGTGGTTGAGAGTCCGCCTGCCGATGCAGGGGACACGGGTTCGTGCCCTGGTCCAGGAGGATCCCACATGCCGTGGAGCGGCTGGGCCTGTGAGCCATGGCCACTGAGTCTGCGCGTCTGGAGCCTGTGCTCTGCAATGGGAGAGGCCACAGCAGTGAGAGGCCCGCGTACTGCAAAAAAAAAAAAAAAAAAAAAAAAAGAAAGTGTACAATTAATTGTTTTTTAGTATATTCCCAATGTTAAGTGACCATCACCACCACCTAATTTCAAAACATTTTTATCACCCTAAAATGAAAGTATATCCATTAAGCAGCCACTTCCCATTCCCTCATTTTTCCAGTCTGTGGAAGCCACTAATTTCCCTTCTGTCTCTGTGAATTTACCTGTTCTGGACATTTAATTCAAATGGAATCATACAATTTGTGTCTGGCTTTTCACTTAGTGTTTTCAAGGTTTACACATTTTGTAGCATGTATCAGTATTTCATTCCCTTTTATGGATAAGTAATATTTCATTGTGTGGATTACCATGTTTTGTTTATGTATTCATCAGTTGATAGACATTTGGGTATTTCCACTTTTATGAATAGTGAATAGCATTGCTATGATCATGTGTACAAGTTCTTGAGTGAACGTATGATTTCAGTTTTCTTGAGTACATACACTTATTTGAATCCTGTGAGAACAGAAGTCTGGTGGTGCAGGGGAGAATGGAAGCACCCATATCAATCCCTTCATGGGTATAGGGAGAGGCTCCTACACCCTCCCCACTGCCTGGGGCATCTCTTCCCAGGCACAGGAACTCTGCTCAGATGACAGTGTCAAATCATCACTCACTCCAGAAAGAGTTTGGAATTTCCAGACTCAGTATCATTTGATGTAAACATCATACAATCATGCATTCTTTAGAAGCCCAATTGAGATAAGTGGTCTGAGGTTTCTGAACTGTCATATTTTTTAGTAAAATAAGGAAAAAGATTTGCAAGCAAAAATTTTGTCCCTGTTGGCCTCCCACTCGCGCACCCAGATGCTCTCTTGTGCCAGCTCAGCTTTAAATTTCTCCTGAGACTGGGTTCTGGGCAAGTTGCTATGCCACTTTTATTTCATGTTCTCGGTATGACCAGCATAGTTTACAATCACACACAATATATTTGGCAATATTATATTCAATTATGACTAAATATTGTAAAAACTCACCATTAAAAAATCACAGTGATTTAATAATCACTTGAAGCAAAATCTGTAATGTACATATTTTTGTACCTGTCCTGTGGAAGTCCTATGTCAAAGTCACCTTAAAATCTGCTGGAAAGCTGACCTTACTTTTTCTGAGTTTTACCTTATTTTCTATTTAATGGGACTTTCATATTTTTACCTTAATATCATGAATCTATTTCAGTTGGCCTATTAATCTACTAACCTAAATTCCTCATCTTAGATGCATAACTTGGTCATAATTTTATTTGAAAAAGCAAAATTGTTTTCTGTGGTGTGTTATAAGGAGCAACTATACCATACTGGAAAGATATACCGAAGTTGTTTCTGTCTTACTATTTAGGGCTTTCTATAGAGCATTGTTTCCCAGGGGAGCAGAGAGGAACAGTCACTCTATGATATTAGCAGCCAGATGCATCAGATAGCTTTGAAATGTATGCATCAATATCGAATGCAACCCAAGTGAAATCACAGGCAAAACTCCTTATGATAGAATACAGCAACCCTTACAAGAACTCCTGTATATTTGTGACTTTCTATGAGCCAGTATTTGTGCAAAACATTTTATGTGTAATATATATCTCATTTGACCTTGAGAGTAGGTGTAAAGCCCATTCTACATTTGGTAATCTGGACAGAGTGAGTTGATGCATTCAGCCAAACTCACAGCAATGTTAGGTCATGGGGTTGAGATTCAAAGCCTTGTTTTTAATCACTATTTTATATAACTTAAAAATTTTTTTCAATTTATATTGGAGCATAGCTAACTAAAAACGTTGGGTTAATTTCAGGTATACAGCAAAGTGATCCAGTTATATATGTAACTTTTTAAATAGGGACAAATAACTTGAATTTTGCAGATGGAAAATAAAGACTCTCTAGTTTGCACCTTGAATTTCAGTTATTTATCACCCTTGAACCTAGGACATGGGTCAATAGGACATGAAGGCATGTGACAGGTATGTGAATGTTACATGGATAACAGAATGAGCTGGTCAAAGAAGATGGCAAGGAAAAGGTCAACCAGGACTATATTTGTCTTGGTCACTTTTAGTTAAGAGAATACCAGTCTGGGGACTTCTCTGGTGGAGCAATTGTTGAGAATCTGCCACCAATGCAGGGGAAATGGGTTCGATCACTGGTCAGGGGGAAGATCCTACATGCCACAGAGTAACTAAGCCCACATGCCACAACTACTGAAGCCCGCGCACCTAGAGCCCATGCTCTGCAACAAGAGAAGTCACCGCAATGAGAAGCCCATGCACTGCGACAAAGAGTAGCCCCAGCTCGCCACAACTAGAGGAAGCCCGCGCACAGCAACAAAGACCCAATGCAACCAAACATAAAGAAATAAAAATAAAATAAAATAAAATATTAAAAAAAGAGAGAATACAAGTCTGTCTTGTGGAATCATGATAGTTATATCTCTATATAAATTATGCTTCTTATTAATATTTTAAAAAGTGGTCTCAATTTGATAATTTCATTTTTCATCTCAGATTCTGACTATGTATGATATATAATTCAAACATCTGCACCTACAGATGTTTACATCTCTAGATTAACTGTTTATTAAATTATAGGTAATCTTTGTGATGTATATAGAATTCTGTTGTTTATTTTTGTAATTTCCATTCAAGTATTGTTAAAAATATCTATGCGGGGCTTCCCTGGTGGTGCAGTGGTTGAGAGTCCGCCTGCCGATGCAGGGGACACGGGTTCGTGCTCCGGTCCGGGAGGATCCCACGTGCCGCGGAGCGGCTGGGCCCGTGAGCCATGGCCACTGGGCCTGCGCGTCCGGAGCCTGTGCTCCACAACGGGAGAGGCCACAACAGTGAGAGGCCTGCGTACCTAAAAAAAAAACTATATATATATATATATATATATATATATATATATATATATGTGTGAAATAAGTGAACACAATTCATAGTTAGTGTAAAGACTATGATGACCATCTTAACAGAATGTATAATACAAGATTCCTGTATTATTTGAACTCATAATCTGAATTACACTATAATAATGTACATTTTTTCCCAGAATTTACTATTTGAAATGAAAACCCATATGACGAATGGGTCACAAATTGACCCATATTGAAAACCAAATATGCATACACAGATCGGGGGAACTTTCAGATGTGTACAAGCCTTGGTGGGAAGATATACAGTGAATCAAGTCATATCTCTGCATTTGTTTTGATTAAAATACAGTTAGTTCTCCTCATTTTTAGACATGTTGTGCATTACCTATAATGTCTTCCCCACATTATTAAAAGAAAATATCTTCTAAAATAGTGGCATGGTCTCTTAGGAAAGCAGGCAAGTTCATAGGCTTAGCAAAGGCTATGCATCAAAAGAATTTGAAAGTGATAGAGTGATTGAAAGAGGCGAATGCCGAAAAGTCATAGCCTTGCCATGCATATTTCACCATAATTCATGTAGAGGATTTCTGAGGATCAAAAAAATTTAAGTGAATTATATAAGTTTTGTGGATTCTGGAAAGCTTCCAGAGGGCATGTAACCTTTGAATAAATAGAGGAATACCTTCCACTGTGGAATGATGGCTCCAATCAGCATGGATATCTTTGAGATCATAAGATACAATGGAAAGCACTGATCATTGTCAAAGATCTGATGAAGATGCCGATGAAAAAAGAAGATGATTTGGTTAAAAAAATGTATTTTAAGCAAAGCTAGGGTATGTGGAGAAATCTTAAAACTGTGTAAAAATGAATAACTTGAAGATCACTTGTAATTAATTTGCAGCAGTCTTCTTTGGTGAGTTGCAATAGTCTATTGACAAAATGGTTTTACTGCAAGGCAAAACTTTAGTTTGAATGAAGTTGGGTCTTTTTCTAAATAAGTGCTATGTAGCACTTTCCCTTTTAGAAAAAAAACCAGGATATAAGGCATTCAAAAGTCAGCTAATGTTGTGTACAGATGGGCATTATGGGGATGATGTTACTGTTGAAAACTTTCTTGGTTTATCAAAGCCAGAAACCTAAAGCCGATGAGTGATCTTCACACTCCTCAACCCCACCTCGTTGTTGGTGCCCATAGAACCAAAGATTTACCAATGACTTCCAGACATTGTCTGTGCAGTTGTTGGTGCAGTTAGACCTGCTTGGGGTGCTAAAGCAGATTGCACTCCTTTGATGATGGATTTATAGAAAATCTTTGATATCAAGAAATCATTTTCTTCATTACTCAGTTTTGAAAATAAAGTACTTTTTAAACATTTGTTTGATGTGGACCATTATTTAAAGTCTTTATTGAATTTGTTACAATATTGCTTCTATTTTATGTTTTGTTTTTTGTTTTGCTTTGGATTTTTTGGTTGCAAGGGATGTGGGATCTTAGCTCCCTGACGAGGGATCAAACCTGTACCTCCAGCACTGGGAAGCGAAGTCTTAATCACTGGACAACCAGGGAAGTCCCTGAAAATAAAGTATTATAACAGTAAATAGAATGTGGAATAAACTGGACCTCCATTTTTGTCCTGACTTCCAAACTTCTGAGGAAGTGAATAATAAAACACAAACAGTATTGTAAGGGCAGCTCTCTTGAAGTGCACAGTAAAAATGAACAAATTTAAGCATCATACAGCAAAGAATATACTCTCAAGTAGCTCTTTAAACTTGGCATCTTATCATTGTTCAGAAAATAGGGAAAAATGAAGATCACAAATACTCATTGGATAATTATTGCTCTAAATCCTTATATTTTATTTTTATAAAGAAAGAAAAAACATTTTAATTAATAATTATACACTCCTTGGAGAGTTTTAGATATTTTAGCAAAGAAGGGTTGTTTTTGATTTTTTTGTATGTGTTAGGAATGAATTACTGTTTTTCTAATTTAAATTAACCTATTGATGACTTCTACTATCTAAAGATTCACTATACAATAAATATTTGGGAAAATATTAGATTCAGGTGAGTGACTTTATTAGATCCTATTTTAATCATATTTAATCACTTCAATAATCATTCAAGCCAATTTCTGAAAAAGAAACTTTGAATGTATAGAATTCACTGATGGTTGTGTTGGAAATGGAAGTTGAAAACTAAATTCACTTTATTTCAGGTTTCTTATCATGGTTTCTCCAAAAGCAGTTACTAAAGCAAAGGAATATTAAGTTTCTAATCCAAATCCATACATTTAATAAGGACAAAGATAGAAATGGAATTTAGATTAGCTGGTTTCTAACTCAGTGCTCTTAATAATCAATCCTTAGGAAGATTTTTATCTAATTGAAGGAAAATATATTACAACTAATAACAGTATCGCTGCTCTTTGTAATTATTAATTGGTGGCCCTGTTGAAGTCAATGCCTCTAGAAGTCATTGAAATCCAGTGTAGTTATGTTAGAGTTTCAGAAGACTTAGGTAAGAAGACATTAAAAGATTTGTTATGAAAACCAAGAAAATAAGGTTATCCCAATCTCACAATTTAGTGCTCACTTGAGACCCAGGGAGACAAAGCATTTGTCACCAGGGAGATCAGAGGAGTGTGCTTACAAATTAATGTTTTCACAATGTTCATGTAAATAAGACAATGCCTCCTCAGATATTTGTTTACATATATTGGGGTGAATTTACAGTTGTCTAGGACAGACTGTTTAATGAAGTTTACACAGACAAGTGGTAACACATAATCATTAATACTAAAGATTTTAAAGATATTTGCAATAACGGAGGATAAAAATTTTCCCTCATTCCAAAGTAATTGCTTTGAGCCTGTGCTACTTTTGGGATAATTGTTGGTATGTTGCTTCTTATTAGAAGCCTATCGGTTTTCTTCTGATCTTTCTGACACATTTTATGACATTCAGGTAATGCTTGAAACAGATGTACACAAAAATATTTCCTTATGAAATTGACTTCCTTAGATTAAATATTTAAATTGCAGCTCTATTTTGGAATAAACAGTATTAGAAAAGTAATGTGCAGACATTAATAATATTAAAAAAAACCAGAAATGTGAAATAAAAATAATTACAGAAAAGTACCTCCCCACCTCATTAATCCCACTTCACACTAGTAATTACAGGTAAACACTTGGTGTATATACTTCTAATTTCATGACAGTTTATCCATCCAACATTTTGTGCATCAATGAGATAGAATCTGTACTGCAACCTGTTTCATTTTGTTGTTTTGGGGGAGGAAGGTTGGTATGTGTGCTACTTTTGTTTTTCCTTTCACCTCAAAGCTTCTTTTGGACATATATTAGTGTATGTTCACATACAACTATTTGTATTTTCTTTAGAGATCGTTGCAACACATTTTGGCATACATTTCCTTCAGGTGTATGTCCTTTACTATTGATAATTTGTCCTTGGTTACTTTTATTTTGTTGTACTCTATTATCAGGATAGAAAATCTTCAAATTCCACTTGAGTAGTTTTAAGGCTGCAATGATGTCAATACATAAAATTGCAGAGCCACATATATTTATTATTCCTGGTTTTTGGTGCAGTCATCATAGGAGGGTTACATGAATATCGGCCTACAGTGGTTTTCTAAGATGACTTGAAAGAAAAGACATCTGATCTGAAATGTAGAGGACTCAAATTCTTAGCCCTGTCATTAAATTATCTTTGTGAGCTTAGGCCTTGATTATCTCATGTGTAAATTAAGGGTATTAAACTAGATCATCCTTAAAATAATATTATTCTATGATTGTGTTTCATACAGCTAATCATTAATTTTCTCTTTTTTTAAAGTAATTCTTTTGCAGATGTGCTTCTGCAGTGCCAGATTGTATATAATTTTCTTTACTAAGGCACTCTGTTGAGAAAGAATATAATGTTATGTATTCAAATAGATAAGCCTATTAAAAAATACGTATGCAGTAGAGATTTAGATTCATTATCTTTAATTCAAAATGTTCTTTTATTTCTAAAGCAACAAAAGCTGTCTGGTTTACTAGAGCATATTCTATATATACCTAACTCTTCCTGAAAATAAGGTTAGCAAAGCTTATCAAAAATAGTATTTAATCTAATCACAGTCAGAGCTTTCACTGCCATCTTTACCATCTGTGATCATTCGGTGTGATGTCCAGGACTTCATTACGATCTGCTCTCAGGATGCTCGATTCAGCAGAATCTGCCTTGATCATAAGTCTGACACCTCACTGATTTTGGAAAGATGCTATGTTATATAAGTTGATCTTAAATCTGCAAGTGTTACTTAATCTTTCATTATTCATCTATATACCACAGATGTCTCTGAATAGGTTAAGCAGTAAGATACAAAAAGACAAATTCTCAATGGCTTTATTAGTTATAGAGAGTATTTCCAGGAATTCTTTTAAAATATGTTAGAATCTGGATAAATTCAAAAAGGAAAATTATGAGGGTCTCCTTTGGGATGAGACAGAGACAACTTTATCTGCTATACTTATTAGTTGCTCATTTATCTATGCCAACTGGTAACTCCCTAGAGTCGAGAATCAATGTACTACATCTATTCTGGATATCATGCCAGCTGCTCACAGGATGGAATGCATGACATATTAGCCAAGAAATGTTGTGTGAAAAAAGAATGATGAACACAACTTCTTAGAGAAAAGTGTTAGAACTGATTTTATCATGATGGTCCTAATTGTCACACAAAATTAATAAAATCTAGGAAACCCAACTCAAGCATGTCCTATGTGCAAGGCCCTTTAGCAAGCATTGTGGTTAGGAAAAAATTGAATAAAGCATTATCCAGCCACAAAAGAGATTACAGTCAAGTAAGTCCAATAAAGCTTATACACACAGAAATATTAGACAGCATTTTGTAATCCTACATAAAGGCACTTAGAGAAATACTTGATAACTGAGAGATGTGAAGACTTTGAATTGCATATTGTGTCAGATGTCTGTAATTTAACATATTATGTAAGGACATGCTCAAGTGTTTTTCAAATAATTCCCAGTGGAGGTGGTAAATATCCTCTGTGTTTATGCTATTGTGTGTTTAGTTTTATTTATTTTGCAGCATGATATCAGTAAATTTTCTATCTTTGAATATCAGTACACTGAATAAAAGCATTGGAGAATGACTTTTTCCAAGAAAACTGTCATTGAGAACCATTAATCCTAATTGTACCTCACCCTCAAACTGTGAAAATAAGTGATAATCAGGGATGGTTATTTATAAGTAGTTGTTTTACCATAATATGAAATGCAGTGTGTTTTACGTGTGCATTATCTTTCTCTTTCAAAAGAATTTCCAATTTCCTTTTTCCCTGTGAAGAATATTGTAAGGATATGCAAAAATATTAAAATGTATTTATCACCCAGATTCAGAATTATTATTTCTTTTATGTCTCAGACTTGACCCTTTGACATTTACAGTGGCCATTTTAACAAGTACCCTTACTGTATCAAATATGTATTCTTTTAAAAACTAAAGAATACATCTATATCCATATCTAGAATTAGATCTAGATCCACATCTGCATCTAGAACTGGATCCATATTATTTAAAGGAAATACATATCCTAAAATTATATGAACCTAACTAAAAAGCTTCAAAACACATGAAGCAAAATCTCATAGACTTGAAAAGAGAAACAAATCCACAACTATATTTGGCGGCTGTCGGTACTTGTTCATAATTGATAAAACAAGCAGGTAAAAAAATCAGGAAATGTCTACAAGGTTTAGAGAAAATTATCAACAAATCTGACTTAATTTATATATGTAGAACTATCCAAGAAACACAGAACGTTATAGTCATTCTTTCCAAGGGTACATGGAACATTCACCAAGGTACACTATATAAAACACCTTCAAGACATGTAAAATATCAATATTATCCAAGAGCATTCTCTGACCACAACAGAATTCAGTCAGTTATCAATAATATGAATACATTTGAAAGATCCTCAAACATTTGAAAATTACAGTAGAAAATAACAACCACTCTGAATAAGCCAGGAATTAAAAAGAAATAAGGAAAATTAGAACATTTTGGAATTGAATAAAAATAAAACATATCATACCAAAAACTTGAGATATGTTTTAAGGTTAATTTACTGCTTTACAAGCTTATGTCAAGAATGAAAACATATTTTAAAGCAACGATACAATCTTCCACAGTTAGAAGCTAAGAAAGAGCAGCAAATTGAACCTAAAGTAAATAGAAGTTTAGATATAACAGCTGAAAATATTGAAACAGTAAATAGATAATAACAGAGAAAATTAATGAAATGAAAAATGAATTCTTATAGAATACCAATATAGAAATAAAACTTCAGCAAGAACATTAAGAGTAAAAATAAGAAAGGAATTACCAATATTAGGGATAAGAGATGAATAGAATAATGCATTCATTAGTAGAATAATAAGAGAATATTAATAGAATAATAAGAATTAATTGAGTAATCAGAGAATATTATAGCCATTAATGGAGCAATAAAAAAATATTATTTAAGAAACTTTATGCAGCAAATTTGAAGACAGATGAAATGGACAGATTCTTTAACAACAGTTTACCAGAACAACTCAAGAAGAAAAGAAAAGTGGAATATCTTTATATATATTTAAAACATTAAAAATAATCAAAATCCTTTTGATAAAGAAAATTTCAGGGCCCCATGGCTTCACTGTTTTTTTCTACCAAATGTTTAAAGGGAAAATAAAACGATAACTACAGAAAATCTTTCAGAAAATAGAAGGTTTTGAGGTCAGTATTATTCTAAAACTATAAATATACAGAGAGACTACAAATCTGAATTTTTATAAATGTAGACAAAAAATCTTCAGTAAGTTATGAGCAAATTGATTCCTGTTATTTATTATAAGATCATACATCATTCCAAGTTCAGCTTGGGGCCATCTAACATTAACATTATCTATCCTAGATACATCAAATGAAGTTAAATAGAGAACTAAAATTTACCTCAAGTGAAAATTAAATATTCAACCTCGAATTCATACTGCTAAATCTAATTGCTACTTATCAAAACAATGTGGATTAGAAAACTGAATTTTGGTGAACTCCCTTAATTTTGTTTACCCCCATCCATGACTGTTTCAGCCATTAGTATGGGCCCTCTATAACTCTTCAACACTGGGAGTTTGTTCAGGGAAAGGCCTTCACTTCCAGAGCCTTCATGATCTTAGCCCCCTCCTCCTGGATGTGAGCTGAGCATAATTCTGTATGGGCTGAAGAGTACAAATACAAGAGGAGCAATCTCCACATGTTGTATTAATGTCCTTGGCAAGCACATGCATTAGCGGTTTTAACAGATCTGTTCTCATCATTCAATATTAGTTTTAAAAGAACTTCTAGATCTTTGTTTTGCAGCCAAGATACCTCCAATCAAAAGAGCTTTTGAGCGGGCTTCCCTGGTGGCGCAGTGGTTGGGAGTCCGCCTGCCGATGCAGGGGACACGGGTTCGTGCCCCGGTCTGGGAGGATCCCACATGCCGCGGAGCGGCTGGGCCCGTGAGCCATGGCTGCTGAGCCTGCGCGTCCGGAGCCTGTGCTCCGCAATGGGAGAGGCCACAACAGTGAGAGGCCCATGTACCGCAAAAAAAAAAAAAAAAAAAAAAAAAAAAGAGCTTTTGATTTTGATCTTTTGAAACTTAGAGCCTATTAAATTTTATCCTGCTATATGAGAGTACTTTTATACTTGATCAATGTATTTTGCATTATAGCCTCATATCTGTAGTAACTATCTCTACCAACATTATATTGTTTATTCTATGCCAAGTTTGAGAAAAATGGAAGTGATTTCCTTCTAAGTTAGAAATGATTCATCAACCTACACACTTTGAATATAGATGTTCAACCAGTTTTATATATATATATATTCAGTTTGGTATACAAATACATCATGAGGCATGGTGCTAAATGGCTTAGTACAATTAAGATAAACCATAATGACCACAGTTGGGAACTGTATAAGTTACATAAACAATTCTTTCCAAAAATACATATCTGCTAATAGTTATTTTGGTATTTCCATGGTGAATTTCATGTTATAAATAATAAACATATTTATCTTTGCCGGGCTTCTGAAAAATTTGGGAAATTCCCCTCACTTATTATGGACCATTCCAAAGACACTAAAATTGTCTAATGATATAGCTTGGAATGAGTTGAAATTCACCAGTGTTCAGTTATATGCATGTTAGACAAATACAGAACGATTTTCTTTCCATTTTAATTTTCTTATGAAGTTGAAATAGCTGCCTTTAACACTTCTCAGGGAGATGTTAATTGCTGTGTGATCAACCTTTTAACTGGTTTCACCCTTGCTTTGCCTCTTGTTCCAAATTCTTGTTCTATTATTTCATGTAGAGTCTGGGTCTCAAGTCATCATTCTTGGGGGTTACTGGAAAGTGTCACCCAACTGGATTTCTGTGAAAATCAATGTCTCAGTCACAGCTGAAGCCAGGAAAAGAGTTGGGAAGAAGAGAGAGTCCAAGGTCTAAAGATGGAAGCCATTCAAAGGAGACAAATTCCTGCAGAGACATCTCCTCCTTACCCCATGGACTCTCCACTGTGTCATCAGAGAATGTGTGACATGATTGGCATTTGCCCTAGATTCAACTGTCGCTGAAAAATAGCTCTGGCACAAAGTAAAGAGTGTACAATAAAATGTGATATTTGCAGCTGGCATTTGACTTTGTTCTTTTGTTATTTTATGTGTCAGATTTAATCATTCTCTGGTATTTTGTAAGTGCAGTAACCAGAAGCGGTAGATCTTACCAGCCTTTAGGGTTGACATCATGTCGTATTAATACTGGGTTCTACCATCACATGAACGACTGTATGTATTCCCAGAAAATTTTATATATAAACAATTTTATTCTTTGGGCTTAAGTTTATTTTTAAGTGATAATCCAAGGTCATTTGCTTCAACTAAATTGTTCCAAATATTCCTGGGTATCAAGACGGAGTTTTTTGTTAATTCATCAGCTATATCTTCATAATCTTAAGAATCCGGAACTGTGCTGTTCAATACAGTAGCCAGTATCTACCTGTGATATTTGAATTTAAATTAATTAGAATTAAATAAATTTTAAAGTTCAGTTTACCAGTATCCACATGTTAATAGCAGCTATTTATTGAAAATAATATTTATATCACTATGGAAAGTTCTATTGTACAATATTGGTCCAGAATACATCTTGGTATGTAGAAATTAATCAACTCTATTCCCATCTTATTATTTATTTTAATTGTAAAAAGAATGAATGGAATTCTTGCCATTGGGGAGAGAGTTCTCTTTAGCTAAATCCTATCATCTGCATTATTCAGTGAAAAGGTATGGAAGCAGAAGAACAGGTTTCAAGTCAGTATCTCCCACCTGAAAAAGTCCCTTAACCTGTCTGAGCCTCACTTCTGTCTAAGGAATTAATATTATCTGCCCTGTCTACTTCATAGGATTCTCAGGAAGACTTAAGTATACTTAAGTATCCTAGATGATAATCAGTGATGAAGAAGAAGAAGCTAGAAACAGGTAGCCATTACTCTAGCAAATTACAGGACTAGCTGGAGTATAGACTCCCAAGGCAGTTATCTGGCAATACAACTTCACTTTCCAACTGGAAGCCACAAACTCTTCTTGATTTGTTACAGATTTACTCCTTAAGATGTCTGATCTTTTTCACTGGACAGGCATCTCCAGGTGGAAGAAAAATGGCATCTCCAAGTGATCTTAAGTCATCCATCTGTTTGGGTAGATCCCAGCCAGTACTAAATAAAAGGAGGACAGTCAGACATGGAATGTTGGATCCATGGTCAAGTGGACTACTGCAAAGCAGATCTGGTTTGTGTCAGCAGGTATCAGTCAGAAATCTAGGCACACAGACATGCAGAGCAAAAACAAAGGTGGTGGAAGAGGAGAGCACATTTCTGGAGACATGCAGTTCCAAAGATTACTTAGACACATCAGATATTTGTATGTAAGTATATATATATTTCACATACGTACGATCAGGCCACCCAAGATGGCTGTTCTCTGGCTTTCTGTACCTCCCCTGCCTGACCAGTCCCTGCTTCACCTACACCTGCTCACATGATTGACCTTCCCTCTTAGTCATAGCACCTAATCAGTAACTGCCTACATAACTTGCTCCTGGCCCCAGCTGTAATTATTATGATCTTTAGACATGTAAAGGGTGTTGCTCCAGGAACTGGCTTCAGACGTGTAAGCTCCCCCATCCATTAAACCATTCGTGTCTCTGTTGCGGACTACAGGCTCTTTCTTAGGTCTTGAGGTTGGGCAAGTACAGGGCTTGCAGGCCTGTGGGGTGCAGTCCAACAAGTAAGTGTGTGTGTGTGTGTGTGTATACATATATATGTAAATATATATTCACATACAAATATATATAAAGTAAAAAATCTTTTAGAATTCTAAATAAAGAGCTAATAATAATTTTACTACAAGACCTTTTAGTGTTTGCAATACATTAATATGCTAATATGCTCTGTATATTTTCAAGAAAAGGAGAATATTTATGTTTCCCAAATACTTTTTGAACCTAGAATCCTTTTTTATCACAATGATCCATAAAACATACCTTGATGCACACTTAGCACTTATTTAAAACAAGAGACTAATTTTTTATGAACTTCTGTTATTATTGAGGCTTTTCAAATAAATATTCAATGACTCATTCATTAAAGGATAGACACGTAAACACATTATTAGAATAAAGCCCATAGGAGAAGCAGAATAAAGTGGTTCAAAACAGTGCAATAGACCAAACCAAACAAATGAAAACCTAGTCACTTTACAGACTTTCAAAAAAGGAAACGATACATATTACCCCTTGAAGGTGGTAGAACAGAACAACATAAAACCAAATAAAATAAAGTAAAAACTACTTATTAATCTATAGTAATAACAAATGGAGGGAACAGAGAGGAGATAGAAGGAAAACAGGGAAAACACTAGCAAGGAAGATATGAAGAAGTCAGAAAGAAAGATATTTTTGTTTTATTAAAAACAGAGAAGGAAGGAGGGAAAGAAAGATATATGTACAAAAATTGAGGATAAATGCAGGGACACCTATATAACGTGTAGTTTTTTAAAAAAATATAAAACTGTATAGTGGGCTATAAAAAGATAGAGATTAATATAATCTGTTTAATTCTGAAGATAACAGTTTTGCTGCAATTTCAGTCAAAATCTCTATGAAGACTGTTTTGTTGTCTAGTTTTGGAGCTTGATGAAAATTTTAAAGTTAATTGAAAAGAATAAAAAGTTAATAATAGCCTTTTCTTTCTCTTATTCTTTTTAATGAAGAACAAGGTATGGGGACATTTCTTTTCAGACAAAAAAAATATTATAGTTTTGATTATATACAAATAGTCTTGATAAAATAGTCAAGAAATGTAACAGAAATCCAGTAACAGTTTAAGAATTTACAACATGATAAAGGTGTGATGATAAATCACTGGAAAAATAGAAGTCTTATTCAGTAAATACTTCAGTCAAAATTATGTTGTATCTGAAGTATAATTAATCCTTAAGTTGCAAAAGAGATAAAATACGTTCAAAAAGGATGTACTTTAAAAACACCTTATAACAATTAAAAGATATCAGTAATTTGTTTTTAAGAATGGAGGGCTTTCTAATGATAAAAATAATGGAATAATATATAAAAAAGGAATACACAATACATAATAGTTTTAAAATTCCAAATGTTAAAATGCTTTTACCAATTTAAAGGACAAATAACTCACTGAAATATTTTTCAAGACATTTCACAGTGAAATGATTCATTTCTTAATATGTAATACATGCATAGGAAAAGTGAACCAGAGAAAAACTTATATAGGACTCAGGAAAAGACACGTAGCTTAACGGAAAAATGAACAAATGACACAAACAAAAGAAGAGATACAGATGACTAATAAATGTAAAAATAGGTTCAATCTTCTTAATAAAAATGTAAAACTAAACAATAAGGATCCAGGGAAATGTACAAAATTTACACAGTATAATTTCCAAGTAGATTTCAAGAATTAGAAAAATCATCCTATACAATGACCCAGCCATCCTGCCATATGAGAGTCTGCTACTGGGTCTCAGGTCCACTGTCCCAATTCCCTTTTTATAGCAGAATCACCCACCAGCAGGGCCAGTTTCAACAGGGCACATGGCCACCACCCATAGACTGCATTCCCCAGCCTCACTTGGGTGGTGTGGCCATAAAACTAAATTCTGGCTCATTGGATGGAAACAGAAATGGCATATGAAAATTACGGGACACATTCTTAGGAAAGAAAGACCTGGGTCCTCCATGCCCTCTTACCATGTGATGTGATGACAAACGGGAACAGCCAGTGAGGACACAGAGCAGGAAACCTGTGCTGACAGATCTGCCTGCCACTCTAGAACTACCATCTCTGCACTCAGGTGAGAGAGAAGTAAACTTTTATCTCGTTTAAGGCACTGTACTTTGGGGAGTTTTTTTTTTTACACAAGCTTAGTCAGTACCCTAATACAACATCCTAGAAGATATATTGTAAGGAAAAATAGAGTATTAATAAAAAATATTGATACCAACATTACTATAATAGAAAAAATGGCAGAGCAGGGAGAAACTAAGTCAAATTACAAGAGAATCTTTAAAAAATTGTTTTGTTTCCATAGAATAAAATTTAAGAAGTTGAGATTTTTAATTTTTAAAAATAAGATAAAGGGTCAATATAATATTAAGGGAAAACTCCAAATAAAACTATGTATTTCTTATAATCCTTACTTACTAGCAGAATTATACATACATATTACAAGCAATTTGTATGATTGGAAGAAGACACACCAAAACAGTAAAAAAGATTGGGGGTACATGATAGGACTGCGGGCCTCTCGCTGTTGTGGCCTCTCCCGTTGCGGAGCACAGGCTCAGGACGCGCAGGCCCAGTGGCCGTGGCTCATGGGCCCAGCCGCTCCGCAGCATGTGGGATCTTCCCGGACTGGGGCACGAACCCGTGTCCCCTGCATCGGCAGGCAGACTCCCAACCACTGCGCCACCAGGGGAGCCCCGGGACTGTGGGAACTCTTGATCTTCCCGTTCACTCTTGCCTTTATTTTGTATATTTTCCCTAATGAACTTGTGCTTGCTTACAATCAGTGATGTAATATTTATGGCCTTTCTCTGTATCTTGTAATTAATCAAATGCAGAAGCAGAAAAATAATGTGCTTAAGAGCGAGCCCCAGGGCACCTGCCGGGAGAGAGCAATGTCTCCCTTTAGTAAAGCACCTGATGCACCAAGACCTGGATGGGCTGGGAGTGAGAGGAAGAGACAGTTAAACTGCTCCTGGTGATAAATGGTCACCACTCTGGGGACTGGGGGTTTAGGGGTCTTGCAAACTAACAGGGGGCAGTCCAAGAAGGGAAAAGTGAGGGCTTGGCCACATGGTGGCAGCCGGGCATGGTCGCAGGACCAGTGAGCAGCTCCTGTAGCAGGAAGCAAGAAAGGGCCACTGAGAGGCAGTGCCCCTGACTCAGGACATGATTCTGCTGAGCTGCAAGGCCTGCGGCCCAACCCCCAGCCATCTCACCACTCAAAATCAAGGTGGTGGCACTTGAGCCACCGCATAGGTGTTCAATGTCTGACGACTCATGAAAAATGGTCAGTACTTGTAGAAGAGGAACTGCAAAAGAGGAAAATTCTGTAGTAGAAGATAATGAGAAATACGACAGCTGGGAGAAACAAGTTTGCCCACCTCCACCTTGGCCCTCAGCCCCTGCCTGGAGTCCGACAAGTATCAGGAAGACTTTCCTCACCCCATCTGGGAACTCTGTGAGAACAGGCAGGGGATTTGCCTGCCTCTGTGTGAGCTGACACTTCAAATAGAGGACCTGGAGACTGTTGGAGATGATGTATGTAAATGCTTTACAGAAATATATCCCAGGCACCACTGCGCATTGAGTCCCGTGCCAGGGACTGCAGTAACAAAAGGAAGATGTAGATATTTCATCTGAACAAGTTGCTCACAAGCAAGCAGAGACAATAACAATGAGATTCATAAAGCAATTAGCACATGTTTAAATGCTATGTTCCCACATGCCAAAAAAAAGAAAAAAATCTTTTTAGTTATCTTGGTACACAGACACTGTAAGATCCACCTTCAAACAACAGGGACGAGGTTATAGATGCCACAGGATATTGCCTCTCTGAGCTTATTTTAAAATGCGCCATCCCCTACCTTTTATTAAGATCAACTCCCTCTTCCTCTCAGGTTAGATGTCTTTTTGCCTGGTCTGGTAATTGGATCACATTAGGCCAGGGGTTTAAATTACTGCTAGAAATATGGGAGTCTGTTAGGTCAATTTTCTACTGGGCAAGCTGAACTTGGGGGCTCTTTTGCACATCCCCATAAGCTGCAGATGCAAATATTGTCATCTCTGCCAAGATTCTGCTGAGTCCTTCCCAGTGCGGGCACAGGGAGGCCCAGAGCTAAGGCACCCCAGGCTGACCTGGGCATCCAGCACAGAGGACGCATCACCCCGGGGCCTCCGTGCAGAAGGAGCTTCTGAGCACTCACGTGGCAGTAATATTTAGCCCGTTTGATAGCAGCTGCCAACCCTGTGGCAGGTTTCAAACGGAGGGGGACCGATCATGAGGATAAGGAGGCCGACTTCAAATGGAAAGTCTCTTTTCATTAAATAATAGTCCAGTACTCGGAGGTGTAAGGCAGGAAAGGATACTTTCCATCCCTTTTCTGTGCCATCCCCTCTTCCTCTGCCTTATTCACTCCTAGATGGTAATAGGAAAAGAAAAGGACATAGAGGAAGCAATCCTTTGCCTGACAATAGAAATGAGATGTGGGAAATTGTTCTAAAATTAACATTCCTGATAAGAAATAAGGAAGGCTAATTATGTTGCTCTTGTTTTATTAAAATTGTGTAACTTTTGAACCTCTAGTAAAATTTTCAGGTTTAGAGAAAATGCTTGTTCTACATTAAATGTGCAGAGAAAGTGAGTTAATTAATAAAATCAGGGAGAGAGGCCACTGACAGCTCTTATTACTCATGGGCCAGTTAAGTCAGTGAAAAGATTTTGGAAAAAATTCAATCTAATATTGTATGCATTACTTGATTACCTAAAAATAGAGTTTCTAAGATTAAAAACGGGGCTGTTTCAATGACATTGGGCCTCCCACAGAAGGAAAAAATAAAGACTAAAAATAGAAGAATAAATAAGAAAGGGTTATTTTGCCTCAACATTTACTATGACAAAAAAAGCTCAAGAGTTGCATCAAAACAGACTTGCTAAGGATTGCTGCACTGAGGTATTTATATATTTTTAAAGTTAATACTCATAAGTTAAGATACTGATAACTCTGCTGGGTATTTTAAAAGATCGTTTCAGCCTCCGTGTGTAGATCTGCTGTGAAGTGTGTCACGAGTAATCTGTTGTCATAGACGCAGATATTTGGGAGTGATTGATGCATGAAGTTATACATTAGAACAGATTCAGATTTTTAAGTGATCTCAAAAACATTCTGAAAAGCTTTCTGAAATGGGAGAAAATGGATGGTATTAGCACCAGGGTGGCCAGGAATTGCCCGCAGGGGAGGAGTGTCATCTGTACCAGTTATTGATGGGAGATTAGGAGCTGTGGCTGCACTTGATTGATTTACCTGGATATCAATTCTTTTCACATTATTTTCGACACACTTATCTGTAGTGACTATATGGGAAACTCTCTGCCATGGGAAGCTCATGTTTGACATTGAACATGTTTTACATTGATCTAGGGAACAGAGAGGACCCCTGAATGGGTAGTCTCTCATTACTGACATCCACAGGATGCACAAATATCCATCGAGTGTCTAGTGTGTGTTATCCCATCTCTTAAGCACTGGATATACATCATTTTGAGGCAAAGAGATGTTCTTTGTCCACTTGAATCACCTTTGCTTTGTAATGTAGACAGACCAACATAAACAAAACGAACAATCAGACTTCCCCTAAAAATAGTGCCCCAAATGTATTAGAACTGCTGGTAAGTGTAATAAAGAAACACCAGGGGCCTGGAAATGGAGAGAAATATACACACAGTTTAGTAGTTTTGGCAGCTTCTCTGAGAGATAGCACTTCTTAAAGTGTGAGTTGTCAGTGACACGGTCAAGGGGGGATGTCAAGTAGACAACTGAATATACAAATCTGGAATCACCAGCATACAAATGTTAATAAAGTCTTATGAACCAATAAGTATCCTCCAAGAGATTAAATATAAAAATAGCAGAGAAATGGGTCCATAATTAAACTCCAAGAAATGCCATCATTTAAAGGATAAGAATTGGCAGAAAAGGGTGAGAAGAAAATACCCAGACAGGGAAGAAGAGGAAAATAGATGACTGTGATTTCTTATAAGCACCAAGGAAAGATTAAGTGTCAGGGCAGAAGAGGGCTCAGCTCAGTCCTGCCAAGAGAACAAAGTGAAGCCAGTCAAAGTACCCTCTAGGGGCTTCCCTGGTGGTGCAGTGGTTGAGAGTCCGCCTGCCGATGCAGGGGACACGGGTTCGTGCCCCGGTCCGGGAAGATCTCACATGCCGCAGAGCAGCTGGGCCCGTGAGCCATGGCCACTGAGCCTGCGTGTCCGGAGCCTGTGCTCCGCAACGGGAGAGGCCACAGCAGTGAGAGGCCCGCGTACCGCAAAAAAAAAAAAAAAAAAGTACTCTCTAGACCTGGTCCATGGACGATGTGGTGATCTTGGCAGAAGTGTGCTTGTGTGCGTGCCTGTGTTTGTATGTGTGTATGCATGTGTGTGGTGTGTGGTATATGTGTATTTGTGTGTGGATATTTGGCTGTGAAAACAAGTAGAAAAATCGGTGGTGGCTATACAGAGGAAGAATTTTATTTAAGATGAGGCATAACTGTAACCTTTTGCCTAATGACAATAAGGATCCTCCAGAGATGTAGAAACTGATGGTGTCATAAATATAGGAGCCATTTAAAGGTGAGAAGAGGTTGGGGAGGATGGGGGATGGGGCGTACGTGAAGGGTTTGATCTTTCCAGGAGGAGTGATGCTCCATTTAACAAGAAGCAGAAAGGAACTTTTGGTGTATGCAGGGGGAGTGTCTGTTTGTGGGTGGAAACATATGGGTGTTGTTATCCTCTGGTGGCTGTTATCCTCTGGTGGCTGCTATTCCTATTTCTCTGCTGAGCCTGTTGGGCTGTGTTGAGTGTAAACTTTGAGACCTGAGGAGTCCTTGCAGCCTGTGGGAACACAAAATAATTGAAACATACTGAAAGTTTGCCAAGCAGAGTTGAGTTCCCATTTCAGATGTAAATCATAAATTACAGTGCCATTAATATGCATAAATGTGTAGTTTTCTCTGCAATGCTTCAGATCCCAAGAAAGTGAATAGTTTGGTCTAACCAAGAAGAGAGAATCTTGAAAAAAAAAAAGTAGTGATAGAAATCCTGTGATTTCCTGAAAAATTAAAGTCCACATTTTGCAGAAACAAATAAAATCGAGATTGCACTGAGTCTTTTGTTGAGGATCCTACATCTGTGAGTGGCGGATGTGAAGCTAGAGCCCTGCTTGTTATCCTGCTTCTGGGGCAGTGCTCATGGTGGGTGGTGTGGCAGTCTCTTATCTGTAAAGGAAGTATCACAGAGACAGGGGTAGAACATGCTTCCCATTAAGTTGTTGATGGAAAACAAAATATTCCAAATTGGATGAGGACACTGAGGGGGGAAAAAAATAGATAACTTGAGGCATTTTCTCATCAGACAATGAACAGGTCAAAAATGTAGTTGTTTCCTAATGTGATGGAAGTAGGGTAAAAAGGGGGCTTTCCTTATGGACTGAACTAGCTCTTAGCTGCAAGTTTGATTTTCTTTTTTCCTGACAGGTCTCATGTAAATTCATCTTTCTCCTCATAAAGTGGGCTGAAATAGCAATAGCTGGAATAGCAGTGAGGTGCAGAGTTTGATAGTTTCTTTCCACTGGGTGAACAGAAGAGATGTGGGGAGATTTTATGCACCGTGTTTCTTCTAAATGATCTCTGGAGCTGAAGTCTCCCCTGCTCTTTATGCTTCTAAATTCTACTTCAAGGAAAGGAAGAGGAAGTCTGTGGCTTTTAGATATGAGACCTAAAGGTAACTGATTAGGAATGTCTGCAGTGACTGATTTGACCCACTGACTAATCAGCAGGGACCAGGGAGTTGAATAATTATTTGTACTGTGCCGTGAACTGAGAAGAAATTCTTCAAATGTGTGAGAGTTGAACCCACTCCACTCAAACCTTACATATGCCAAATGGCCCTTTCCACTTAAGTGCCTTGCTCTCACCTCGGGAATGAATCTAAAACCAAATGATGTGCTCCCTTCACACCTGCTTCTTCCTGATTTCACATTTACTGTCATCAGTACCACCTTTCTCCAAGCCTCCCAAAGGCACAACTTTCAGATATTAGAATTATACACGGCACCGCTCTCCCAGAAATCACTCCAACATTGCAGTAATTCTTTCTGTCTTTTTTTTTTTTTCAAATTCACCATTTTTTTCACTCCTGTGGCCAGATTTTTAATTCATGTCTTCTAATAATCCAGTTGTTTCCAGATTATCCTCTCTACCCACACTAGCATTATTTCTCAAACTTGAATTTCATCAAGTGACTCCTGTGTCTCAGAAACCTTCCAGATATCTCTAACTGTCCACGGGGTAGCGTCAAATCTTGTTAGACTAGAAAGCCAGGTCTGTCCTATTCTCATTTTCAAACTGATGTCCTATGAGTTCCACAAAGAACTCTCAGATGTGCTCAGGCCTGCTTCCCAATCCACAGAGCATGCTTTATGTTTTGCTTTGTTTTTTCACCTCTGCTTGCATGCTTTCCACCAGCAGAATGACCTCTCTGGGTCTCTTCCCTATTGATGCAAATTTTAATCCCGCACCCAAGGCTGGGCTCCAATGCCGCCTGCTTCCTGAAACCTTTTTTTTTTTTTTTTTTTTTTGGAGGCGGGTGGTACGCGGGCCTCTCACTGTTGTGGACTCTCCCGTTGCAGAGCACAAGCTCCGGACGTGCAGGCTCAGCGACCATGGCTCACGGGCCCAGCCACTCCACAGCATGTGGGATCCTCCCGGACCGGGGCACGAACCTGTGTCCCCTGCATCGGCAGGCAGATTCTTAACCACTGCGCCACCAGGGAAGCCCCCTGAAACCTTTTTTGAATACTCCAGTCAAGAGGGCCTCCTCTGCCTCTGATTTCTTTCAAATATGGTATGTTTCTTTTATATAATACTGTCCCATCTAATATTTTTATTAATTTTCATCATATGTACATCTTTTTTTAAACCCAGGTTTTAAACTTCATAATATTAGTGACTGCATCTTTTGAGTTCCACAGTATTTAGTACCCATAAGAGTTTAAAACATGTGGTCATATTTTTATAAGCCAATGAACTCTCCTTTTGTAATATATAATTGAGACTGAAATTTAAGTCTCCACAAAAAAAAAAAAAAAAAGATTTTAGCAAAAAATGTGGGCACTTGCACCAGGAAATTTCAGGGAAAACCCTCCTCAGACCTTGGGTGAGACACCAACATTTAAGTTGTTTCTCAGTGTTGGCATTCCTCCAAACTCTTGCTTTTCAGCTTTACCCTTTCATTGCATCGTATCAGAGGACAAGGTCATTTTGTTTTTCCCTGGTAGATCTGAAAAGAAACATATAAAATCTGACTGAGACTTTATGAATTCTCATAAAGGTTGTGAAGATGAGTTCACCTGATCTCTCTCAACCAACACTGTGACTAAAAACAGCCTATGCTGTAGAGGAAAACCTGGTAAACTTTGGTCAAAGTTCAACAGCTGTCACACAAAGAATATAGGAAAGAATAAAAATGAGAAAACTGAGAGGATGAATCCAATCATCCTGGACCTTCTGTTCCATGTTAATAATTAAAATGTTTAGCACAACTCTGTTTTCATAAGTTAATGGAATGGCTCTCTGTGATTGTGATGAAAATTACTATATCCACGAGTCTTAATTGTACTACACTAGAACTGAATAAATGTCCTGTGTAATGTTATACTTGAAATGTTATGCACATAGGCTTTATTTATGGAATGTGAACATCTTACTGAACTAAATCTTATGCATAAGAGTGTAAAACAAACACAAAACCTCAGGCAGTGCACTAATAAAGTTGGAAATATTCATTCCACTGCGAAGTGTAGAGTTTGCTGTAATTAATATTTATGACCCTCTATAACTAAAATTTTTATTCCCTTTTATTTTCTTATGCACTGTAATTTAAAAATTATATCATTCTAATTATTATTCTCCTGCTAATTGACATTCTATGGGCATGTGTTAATTTTCTTCAAATCTGCCTCCCAGATGGATTTTTTGACTGTGTCAGTTTGGTGGAGTGATGACATATATATGTGTGCAATGCCAAACTTTGTTCATATACAAGGTATGTCGGGGAGATTTAAGATAGAACCTCTTGAGTAACTACAAACAAGAGATACCCAAAATTGTGCTTTTAGAATACAATATTTAAAATAACTAGAAAGAAAGAGAAGATATAAAATATTTAACAGTCACGCTTAATTGGTTCACACCAAATTAAATATTTCAAGTGTAGAATTCAAATGACCATACCCTCACAGCTGAAATACCCACCAAAACAGGCTTCACTGACGTAAGTGGTTCATATAACACAATTAAAAAGCATTGAACTCTTTATAGAAATTTCTAAAGGGACATGGAACCATGCAAAAGGAAATGAATCATCTAATTGGTAGTAAATTATAGGAAAAGGATGTTAGAAAAGACAACTAAAAAGTCTAAATTTACCATGTTCTTCAAATCATTGCTTCAAATCTATGTTTCTGCTCCACAAAATGAAACATCACCACTGCTTTTTAATATCGAGGTTCTATACTTAAATTGTAGAATATTTGGAACAAGAGCTTAGAAAGCAGGTTACTGTTTTTATTTTATTTTTTTTCTCCTGAACATAAACACTGCATCAGCTTTGGCAAATTTGAATAAAGTGAACTTTACAATGGAGGGTATAATTTAAGCAGCCAATGGAAATTGTAAATGAATATTTCTGAAATATTTGCTATGCATTATTCCCCTGGCAGACCACAAAGATGAACTCCCCACAATCAATGGAAGATATAGATTACTATATGGACAGAAGGAGGAACGCTGGTATCATAATCAACATAAACGCATACTTGAAATTTTTCTGAGTTCTCAAAAAACAAAAAAAGATGCATTGTTATTCACTGATGTTAAGCTTTCAAGATGGACATAAATTGGTCTGTTTCAGCTACTTCAAAATTAATCAGAGGTAAGTGAAAGAAGCCAGTCGGAAAGGGCTGTATGGTATAGAATTCCAACTATATGGCATTCTGGAAAAGGAGACATCGAAAAGATCAGTTGTTGCCAGGGACGATGAAGGAGGGAGGAATAAATAAACAAAGCACAGAAGAATTTTAAGGCAATGGAACTATTCTGTATGATAATTATAATGGTGGATACAGGCCATTATGCATTTGTCCAAACCCACAGAATGTACAACACCTATAGTGAACGCTAATGTAAACTATGGACTTTGGGTGTTAATGACATGTCAGTGTAGGTTTCATCAGCCCTAACAAATGCACCCTCTGATGGGGGATGTTGATAACTGGGGAGGCTGTGCATCTGTGAGGTGGAGGATATATAGGAAATCTCTATTCCTTACTCGGAATTTTTCAGTGAAATCTGTTAAAAAATTAATTGGGGACATTGTGCTGCCACAGCTGTCCTAGGAATCTGTAGGTGTCCCTCCGGTCAGGCTCTCCCTGACATGGTGGGTCAAATATTCCATTTCTCTCAGAAGACTTTCTATTCCTGTCAACAATGAGAATGTTCTCCATTCATTTTGAAAAAAACACTCATCAGCTTTATTAGCCTTTATTTATTTCACAACCTTGACTGCAGACCTCATATACGTTCTCCACAGTGCCCCACTTGCATTTATATTTTAGAAGTGATTTTTTTATACTTCTTGGCTTTTCAAAACTTCCCCCACACTCTCCTCATGAATTCCCTTGACAAACTCAGTTGAAGAAACAGTAACAAAAGATTTCTTTACCTTTAAGCCAACAAATCTATAATTCATCTGCATTGGTACTCTTTCTCTTGGGGTAATGAAGGAAGTGCCTTTCTCTCATCAAAACTTACCTTCACTCATGTGCCCCAGATTCCATTCCTGTACCTATTTAATGCCCTCTGTTCTATGCATCTTCAATTTCTACCTCTCCTCAAGATTATTCCTTTCAGTAAACATATATGCTCTAGTTTTCCCATCCCCAAAATATCAAATAAAACAACCCATTTTTTGACCTTATATCTTTGTCCAGCTACCTACCTTCTTATAGCTAAGTGATTCAAAATTGTTGTATATACATAATGATTCTACTTTTCACCTCCCATTATTCTACAAGGCATCTGTACAGTTTTTTTTTTCTTCCTGTTGTTTTTACCATTGTCAATTGCTGGGTCCCCAAAATATCACCAAAGCAACCTACTGCTCAAACAAAGCTGAATCTTTTTCTAACTACGGTAAGGAAGAACACTGGCTTCAGGCTTACTAACATCCCTGGGAGAGGGATGACCACAGTTGGGACATTCACGGACACTTTGCTGTGTGGTAATCTTTCAATGTAGAAGCTTTGTTAGGATCAAATAAGCATCATGATATAATAGGATCAGTGAACAGAGCAAGGCAAGGTTTGGGGGTAAGGAGTTCAAAGAATCTTGGGGTATGATTCATTCTATGTTTTCTTGAAGGTTGATGGATCTGTCAAGAAATTTATGGAATAACCAATGAAGTTATTTGCAACTTTTATCTTCCTGGGAAAAGTTTCCTGGAATAGCCAAGCTATGTTGTTGAAGAGAGTGATATATTAAAATCATGTTAATGTACACAGTTAGCCACATAAAAGATTTAAATTCTCACCATAGTTGCCTTCCTTGAGGTCATCATTCATCCTTCACATTAGCAAGGGCAATGAATACTTTCTCTCCTCATCTATTCAACATATCAATGTCTTGAAAATTAGTTAACCATTGACTTACGAAATCCTTTCACCTTTGGGCTTTTATGGTGGTATATTCTCCTCGTTGTCCTTGTACCTTCCTGGTTATTCCTTCTTATCTTTCTTTTCTGGATTCTTCTTCTGTATTTTATCTCTAAATTTTGGAGTTCTTTTGCATGCACTCATGGGACCACTTCTTTTTCCTTCTGCATCTTTTCACTGAGCGATCTTACCTATTCCATTAACTATAAATAAAATCAATCTGAATTGATGCCCAGAGTCAGATCAGGAGAAACAACTGAATTTCATTTCCATAATTTCCATAATAATTCTATACTTTTCATCTTATAGCTTTTTTGGATTTAATATGTTCAAAGTAGAATTATTAAATCTGTGCAAATCTTTTCCTTCCCAAATTTTTATCTCAGTATATTTTAGTACAATGTACCCTGTTGCACTAGCCACTACATTACACAACTCCCAGGGGTATCATTCATATTGTATTCTAGTATTGTGAATAGTAAATGGTATCTTTTGGTCTTCAGTCACTCCTTTGGTCAACTATGTGTCTTGGAACACTTAAGGTTATGTGTCTGTTGCTAAGTTCATTGTTAATTTTGTGAAAGATGAATCTATCTTTGCAGTCTCAATTTTTTCACTTCTTTTCTTCTAAATTACTACAATCAAACCTATATCCTGGTAATTCTACTGATAATATATGAAATTCTGACAAATAGCATCAGTGACATTCTTGGTAAATCCATTAGATATGTTTCATTCACTCTCTTATTTAACGACTTTGAATTATTCAGTGGCATTGAAAACTCAGTATTTTTAGACTTCTCTCTTCTCTGGGTTTTTATCCATAGTGGGCTACACTTTGCCCTAAATGTTGGCCTTCCATAGGTTTTCTCTTTTTACCTCTCCTTTTTAAAGACACCATTTATTTTGAGCAGTTTTGGATTCACAGCAAAATTGAGGGGAAGGTACAGAGGTGCCCTTTAGAATCCTCACCCCACAAGTGTATAACCTCCCCAATTATCAACATTCCCCACCAGAGTGGGACATTTGTTATGAATGATGAAACTATACATCATTATCACCTAAATTCCATAGTTTATATTAGGTTCCACTCTTGGTGTTGTACCTGTTATGGGTTTGGACAAATAGATAATGACATATACCACTATTATAATTTCGTACAGAATAGTTTCATTGCCCTAAATTCCCCTCTCCAACCCCTGGCAACCAGTGTTCTTTTCACTGTATTTATAGTTTTGCCTTTTCTAGAATTTCATATGTGTTAGAGTCATACAGTATGTAGTCTTTACAGATTGGTTTCTTTCACTTAGTAATATGCCTTCACAGTTTCTCCACATCTTTTCATGGCTTGAGAACTTATTTCTCTTCATTGCTGAATAATAGTCCCTTGTGTAAATGTACCACAGTTTTTTTTATTCACTCACCTACTGAAGGACATCTTGGTTGCTTCCAAATTTTGGCAGTTATGGCTCTTTTCTTTTTCTAATTATCCATCTCTTTTTCTGAAATAGTATGCCTTCCCTCAGCTTCAGCTACCATCATTGTAATGCTTGTCAAATCTTGATCTTTAGTTGAGAAAGCGTTAAAGCCATAATTTTAACTTATTGCTAGACAAATTATCTAACAGCAGCAAAAACATTTCAAACACAAAATGTATCAAACCAAATTAATTATTTTTTTCCCTTCAAACCCAAAGCCAATTCTTTTTTGCTGAGTTTATCTTATATAATTTCATTATCTTTTACTTCATTTCCCAGTCTATAAGGTGACAGTCATCATCAATTGTTCCATATTCTTTCTCAGGCGTCATATTTGAGTAGCCATCGAGTCCCATAAAAATATTTCAGAATTATCTCAGGATATTTTCCTCTTCTCTAGTAAACCAGCCACTCCAGTTATTACCTCTCTCATAGAGGCAAACAAAAGTGATTTCAATCCCTTTTAACTAGAACCTCTACTTTTAGTTATTACTTTTTCTGGCCAATCTTCTATTCTACTTACTGCTTTATTTTATAAAATACAAATCTGACCATGAAATTCCTCAATTTGAGGACCTTTGATGGTTCCCAACATGAGATTCCTGTCTAGTTGTAATGTTCTTCCACAGGCTTATTTCTGACCACTCCTTCCCCGGACACACACTAATCTATAGTCATGCTATGGATCATTCCCTGAACTTGGCATATGGCTTAATGTTTCCAAATTTTGCTCACTATTTCTTTCCTTCTTAAATACCCTTTTGCTCCTTTTCTGTTTGATAAACTCCTACTCATTGTCAACAGCTCATCTAATATGTGTCCTCTGGGAACTTACCCTCTACTCATCTAGGTTTTCTCATTCTTAATGCTCTCATGTGATTTTCCCTCTATGTCAGTGCCCATTTCGTTGTATTAGAAGTATCTATTCACATATCTCTATCCCCTATTGACTGTGAGCTCATATGTTCACTAATCAGTTTGATAATTTTCTCAAAGGTTATATCGGTGCTCAGTAAGTGCAGGATGATAATAATAATATAGGTAATAAGTTTAAAGTAATGGATAATAAGGATTTCCCTGGCAGTCCAATGCTTAAGACTCCATGTTCCCAATGCTGGGGCATGGGTTCGCTTTCTGGTTGGAGAACTAAGATGCCGCATGCTGCACAGAGTGGCCAAAAGAAAAAAAAAAAGTAATGGATAATAAGTAAAAAGAAAAAGTTCAGGGCTTCCCTGGTGGCACAGTGGTTGAGAGTCCACCTGCCAATGCAGGGGACATGGGTTCGTGCCCCTGTCCAGGAAGATCCCACATGCCGTGGAGCGGCTGGTCCCGTGAGCCATGGCCATTGAGCCTGCACGTCCGGAGCCTGTGCTCTGCAACGGGAGAGGCCACAACAGTGAGAGGCCCGCATACAGCAAAAAAAAAAAAAAAGAAAAAAGAAAAAGTTCAGAGATGCACATAGCAGAACACTTCAGATCCAGGCTATTTCTATAATATTATTACAGGCAGTAATGGGTCATTGTATGTTTTTGAGCAGAAAAATAACTGTCATTGTGCTAATCATTATAGCATATGATTGTTGGACAGGAAGAGAGATTTGGAGAACAGAAAACCACCTTGATAGATATGCAAGCAAAACACTTTAATTCTTTAAAGAATGGAAGAAAAAAAAAACGGATTGCTTTGAGGAAAATACTTTGTGCCAACACATTCATGTCAATGGCTGAATGATGGTTGGACTCCCTCAGGTAAACGTTATGGTTTGGAATGTGCTATTGCTGTGCTAAGCACAGTGGGATGAGTGAAGAGTTGAATACATAGGTCCTGTCCAGGTGCATTTTAGTGTCTAGAGTTTGCCTGTTCCTGTGTTAAAACCAGTGGAATAAATAGAGAAAGAACAGGTACTGTGATGGTCACTTTCATGGGTCATCTTCACTGAGTGAAGGGATGCCCGGATAGCTGGTAAAATATCTTTTCTAGCTGTGTCTGGGACAGTAATTAGGGAAGAGATTAGCATTTAAATCTATAGACTCAGTAAAGATCGCTCACAAAGTGGGTTGGCAACATCCAATCCACTGAGGGCTTGAACAAAAAAATGATAGAGGAAGGACCAATTTGTTCTCTCTGCTTCAGTTGAGCCATCAGTCTTCTCCTGCCCTGGGGCACTGGTGCTCCTGGTCCTCAGACCTTTGGACTCAGACTAGGACATACACCATCACCCTCCTTGGTCTCAGGTCTTCGGGCTTGGACTAGAACCACATCACTGGCTTTCCTGGGCCTCCAGCTCACAGTCAAGAAACCATGGGACTTCTCAGCCTACATATTACATGAGCCAATCCCTCATCATAAATCTCTGTCTATACTTCAACTATCTATCTATCTATCTATCTATGTATGTATCTATCTATCTCCTATTGGTTCTGTTTTCCTGGAACAGTGTTTGAAGTGCTATTAAAATACAAACAACAAAAGGCATCTAAGTTTGACTATGGGTACATATTAGATAGCTGGACACCAAATCACTCATTTTATTCTATGACTGTTTGCTTACATTTCAAAAGCAAAACTAAATCACAAATGAAACAAAAATAAGCAGTCTCAAATATGTATCTCATGATGATTCAAATGCAAGTCTAAAGAGTTACTTTCTGCATGTATCTTTCCGTTCAGAAAGACATCAGGGAAATGTGCTCAAGTAATAACAGATTGCCATTTTGGTGCATCTGGATCCCTCATAAGTACCCATTCATGAAACTCAGATTTTTTCTAAAAAGATGCTGATTTTGTAATCTTTTAAAATGTGTAGCACTTCTTTTATTTGAGCTCCATTAAATTTTTCAGAATTCCCTTTAGTTTTGTAAATTAAGGTCTGAGTATGATGTTTATGGAGGCAGGTATGGTCCAGTAGCTATATATTCTTAAAGTCACCCTGTTGACACACAATACTTAAAGCATTAGATTCATAGATATGTAGTTTTAATATCCTGTACAAATTGAGTCCCTTTCATTCTCTGTTCCTGAGAGGAATGAAGCCATAGGTCTAAAATAACTGAATATTACAAAAGAGGTTGATTTCATCAAAATTAAATAGGGAAAAGTGTATCTTTAGGAGAACTCTGGGTGGATTTTCTGAAGGCACACGTGTGTGGGTTTTCCCCAAAGAGATAGACAAGGAGATGGAAGAAATAAGAATAATAAGAATGTGAAAATCATTTGGTTTGGAGGAGGAAGGATAATTTTAACACCTAGAGACTGCATAAGTTTCTTTACCTTCCATCTGTTTTATACCTGCAGGTTTGTATTTAAAATGTTTTCTCTACCACATTTCCCACCAGCATCAGAGCTATGAATAAGAATGGTTAAGACAAGGGCTACCTACATCCTTGAATGTCAGCTGGGTTGCTCTGATCTACTCTCAGAGTGAACCAAGCATACAGAAAGGATGACTGGTAATGGATTAGCAAGCCTATCAGCTGGTGGAGCTTCATAACTTAAAGGAAACACCTTGAATGATTATAGAAACCAAATGGGAAACAGGCACAAAAAGAAACTGGAGTGCACTGGCACTCCTCCAGCCTTATTGGATTATTGATTTTGTTTGTCATCTTAGTTTATTTGTGGAATGTGTCTTAAGCCCATAATCACTTGGGAGAGAGTGGGAGTGTTATTTATTTTAAATAATGAAAAATTGTAAAAAATATATGAATCTATACGATGGAGTGGGGCTTATTTCAGTTCAGTATAACAAGTACTGAGAAGTCTTTCTCACTGAACTTTATTTGAACCTCAAAGAATGTGGAATTAATTTACATTTCATTATAGGCTGGTAATTCCCTCAGCATATTATAAGGTTGTTCCAGAATGAACAAACTATGTATATCCTTGGGCTGCTGCAAGATCTTGTGAGCACCAATCTTAAAATCCCAGCCAGAAAGGTCAAACCTGAACTGTTTAATCAATAAGAGCCTTACTCTCTACTTTTGGAGAGAGTGAGCATTCTGCAAAGGAGAAAATTTTGAAATCAATTACTGGATACTTCCCATTACATTGGCAATTACTTCTGACCGCCTCTCCCCCCCCCAAAAAAAACCCAATAAGTTAGAATATGTACTAGTTCATCATCTAACAATTATCTCATTAGAAAAGTAAAAGAAATTTGAGTTTTCAGTAAAATAATAATATTAATATAATCACATCTCACTTATGCTCTCTACTACCTATAATCTTAGCTATCACAGGAGAACTGCTATGCCCCTAATCTTACTTGGTGAGCTTCTTTTTAAGAATTTGCTGTCCTTAAAGATTTCCTATAGCTATTTACATTTCCACAGTATTTCTAGGTTGTTTTCTTTATCTCCAAAGATTCACCAAATTAGGTTTTGACATTCTAAATTGTAGATGACAATAACTGATATGATATAGTATTGACTATCATTTGATGGGACAGGAGCAGATATTAAATTATAATTTAGGAAAATGACCTGACAAGACATGTTTCCATATACCTCCATCTCTGAAAATCCTGGAGTTTAATTTCCTTAACCCAGCTTTTAAGGGTTCTAACATATCTCTTCAAGAAATTTGACTTGAAGTTACATTTGTGGCAACATCCTTTTCGTTTTACAAATGGTCCCAATTTGGAAGATTTGCCCTCTCCGATATGGAACTGAAATTTGTATTATATACTGAGAGACAGCCACATCAACGTTCCACTTAAATAACACTTAAAACTCCACTGAATTCAATTTAATTGTTGAGAGATCATATATAAAAAATTAATCAATATTATGATGTTACTTTCTGTGGTACATTGTCCTTTCAAAAAATAACCCAGTAACAAATCCCATCCCATAAGCTATTCAACAATGTAACCATGACCCTCCTCCCATTAAGAGGAGGGACCTATGTCACTTATCTTTGAATCTAGACTTATGACTTACTTAAATTAACAGCTTACAGTAGAAGTGATGGTGTAGTATTGCTGAGGAAAGGGGGTACAACATTTACCCTGGTGTTTGGAATTCTCATTGTGGTGAGCTACATCACATGGTAGGAAGTCTGACTCCTCTGAACCCACTCAGCTACATGATAATCCAAACATGCTCCTTCAGAGAAACCATTTAGAAAAGTCCTGAGACTTCCTGAAGAGAGAGACAGAGGGAGAGAGAGGCTTGGCCAGCTTCCAGCTGCTCCAGCTCCACCTGCTGTCTTACTATCAACACATAAAAGACCCTAAATCACTATGGGTAGGAAGCAGGGTAAGAAAACTACACAGTTACTTGCTTAGAAAAGGAAGGTTCTTAGGGAGAAATCAAAGACCCAGAGAATCAATCCCAGAAGACAATACTGGACCCTAATCAACTATAGTGGGCTTTCCAAAGCTCATTTAGGAAAACACTATTACAATTTTACTACCTTTCTTACACAATGAACATATATTAATTTTAAAAGAGAAGTTAAATCTATAAAATAATCTTACTTTAATTCCACTACTCAGAGATAGTTGCTTGTAAATAGTTAGGAATCTCAACTGCTGACAGTATAATCCACTATAGGTAGTTTAGGCAAAACTTTTTTGAAATAAGACATATTTTGATGGGCTAAAATATATTGCTTTAGATTTATTATTTTGAGAGGTTTAGAAGCTCTAGGGGTGCCCACTTACACTTCTAAATATTCCTTGCTACCTAGGTCAAGGAGTCAATATGTGATTTCCACCAGTTTGCTATATTTATTGTAATTATATATTCATGAACTGGAGAAATGACCACAGGTTCTTTACAATAAGTTTTGAAATCAAGAATTGTGAGTCCTCCAGTTTTGTCTTTTTTGAGATTGTTTTAGCTATTCTAGGTGATTGTACTTCCATATAGAATTAGTCTGTCAACTTCTATGAAAAAAGCAAGCTGGGAATTCAGTAGGAACTGCATTGAATTGTAGGTAAATTTGAGAGAGAATTGCCATTTAACAATGAGGTCTTCTGATTCATGAATATGAGATATCTTTTTATTTATTTAGATCTTCTTTAAATTCAACCATGTTTATAGTCTTTAGAGCACAAATATGAAATTTTTGGTTAAATTTATCCAAGTATTTTATTTTTTAATATGTTGTGAATTGAATGTTTTGCTAATTATACTTTCATGTTGTTCACTAATGTATATATATACAGTTAATTTTTATAAAATGATCTTTATACTGAAATACTCTGACATTCTTTATTAACTCTAATAGTCACAGCTTTTCAAAGCCCTTGGTGGACATCTCAATTGACAGATCTTTCTTTGAATTTTCTCTCCAGGCTCTTTTGTGCCCAAGCTGGTATTGCAGGCTCAGGCAACCACGATGGTAAACAATTGCTGCTGATTGTTTTTCCAAAGCCCTGTGGATAAGTCTTTTCCTGAAAAGACCACTGTGAGTCAATTTAATTAACAATAATGGAGGTTTTTCTTAAGATTCTCTTAATATTCAACCCTAAACATGATTCTGCCTGTTAATAATCACTGGTCTTGCTTTCTTTTAAGAAATTTGATAGGCAATAAAGCAAATATTTATAATAAAACTAAGAAATATTAAAGGAATCATAGCAGTATATAGCAAAGGTCAATATATTAGTTTGCGGTGGAGATTCAGAGATTTTAAGATTTTCTTAGAAAAAATGTAATTTAAATACAATTCTGAAAAATGAGAAGGAATAATTTTGGCAACATATAGGGAGAGTATCTTTTAGGCAGAATCCAAAGGCCTAAATGTGAAAGAATTATTCATGATGTATGGAAAGTACAAAGCAGAGGGAAGTGGCCAGAGATTGGGTTGGAGAGGTAAGAGAGGCAAGAGGATGTCTGGAGTGACACAAAGGAGCGAGCCTTTTAGAGGAGCAGCTGTGGGTAGAAACTGGGCAAGACTGCATCCAGAAAAGTGAGAGTGTAAAAGGAGGAAGTTTCAGTAATGCTAATGGAAAATGGCATTGGTCTTGGCCCATGTAAGGAGTCTAAATTGAAGATATAGATGAGTAGACCAATTCAGAGAAGCAGTCAGAGAACTTGGTGATGAGTAGGCAGTTGAGGAAAGAGGAAAGTCAAAACTGAGTCTTGGGGCTTTGGTTTGCAAAAATTGAGTTGATGGCCATTTCAACCACAGGAAAGCAGAGTTTATTTTTAGGGAAAAATTATGTTTATTCCCTAACATGTATAATTCTGGCACAGGTGAGGTATCCAAATTTAGATACCCAGTGAGGATTTTGACAAATAAATTGGGACCTCAAAAAAGCAATCTGGGCTAGTAATAAAGATTTAAGAATCATTAATATAAAATTGATCATTGGAACCATGGATATGTATGAGATGATGCAGGGAGAGAAAAAGAGGAGATAACCCTCAGATATTAATACTGATAGCTAGAGGCAGCCCAGGGCAAGAAGCCTGCAAGGGAAGTTGGAGGAGTGGCCAAAGATGAGGGAGACCAACCCTGGGGGAGTGAAGCATTATGGGAGTCAAATGCTTATAGGGAGAGACTGACTGTTTTGGATGCTGCTGACGATGAGTAAGATCAAGACAGAAAGTGTCTTTTGGATTTAACCACAGTGTTGTTGGTGATTTGGTGAGAACACTTTTGGTGGAATTGTGGACATAGAAGACAAATTTCGGTGTGAGTGGGATGTCATCATGTGGAGAGGACAATTGTAGGCAGATCTCTTAAGAAGCTTACCTGTGGAGCACAGGAGGAGAGGGCTACAGACAGCTAAAGGGAGACAGATCAGCATTACGTCAACTCAGAGGTTATTTTCTTCTTCCCTTCCTCCTCTTTTCCTTTTGGATATGTATTGGTTTTGTTGTTTTTTAAGTATGAGGACATTCGAACACATTTAAAAGTTGATAGAAATGAACACTAATAGAGAGAGAGAACTTGAAACTGAAAATACTGGAAAGAAATAAGTTGATTCATGGATGAGAGAGACTATGGATAATGGTCTTTGCATCCCCTGTGTTCTTCACCTGAGCTGACATTATCAGAAACATAGAAAGTAATGGGATAAAAATCATCCACAGTCAATTAAAACTAGTTTAACCAAAGTCAGTTGGTCTATTCACCAAAAATCTGGGTTTTCTTTAGTTCTGAGTTTCCCTAAGGGAAAGAAAATGCCTAATTCTGGGGCCCGAGGAGCACTGGGCCATTTTCTTAAGAGACATGTATGGTGAGTAACCAGGTGCTTAGCTCTACCCCCAAAGTGTCTTTCTGGTCAGAACAGCATTCAGGGTCAAGCAAGGCCAGCAGATCCATGATGTAAACTTAAAGCTTCATTAGACTCTAATTCTCTACCTCAGGACCTAACTCCCAGGAGTTAGGAGAAGCAGGTATCTGTCATTTTTCTTCTAATCATAGGTAATCTGGCTCATTTTCTGATGCCAATACTTTAATATGTAATCAATTCTCACTCCCCTGTAAGTCTTCCCTACTCTTCAAGACTTACCTGTCATACACGGTAGCTCTTTATTGCAAATGGTATCAAAGGCAACTTAATCCACAGGCATCTACATCAGCTGGGGCTGCAGTAAGGTCTTCTGTGGAATGACTAGAACCCCAGCCCAAGAAGCTGTATTCTGCTTGTCTCCTCGTGCCTCCTCTGAGCCAATCTGTGAGTCTTCTAGTCTGTCAGCTCTTGATCTTTTAGGCTCCGAAGTAAAATGAGTAAAAAGCTATCCCTGTGAGAGCCTTTAATTAGCAACATTCTCAGCATATCACAGGATGAAAACAGCAGTCAGTGTAGGGCCACCACTATCAGAATCACCCGGCAAAGTCACCCAGGAAACCACGGAGTCCCTGCAGGCTAAAGTCTCATCAACGACTGTCTTCTGTGGGAGGCATTCTGCTGGCTCTGCAGAGGACAAAGAAAACAGGAAAGAAGAAATGAGACAGCAATCAGAAAGGAGAGAGGCACATTGAATCTTGCTGAACAGCCCAGTGAGAGACCATTTATTTTTAATGCTTTAGGAAGAAAGCTGAGCCTTATAAAGTCACTTTCTTGTATGGCTTACATGGAGTGTCAGAAAAGGCTTGGAAATGTTTGCAGCAGTGTCAAAATAAGCAGGGAATGAATTGTGAGCACACCAAACACAGGACGGAATTTCTCAGAATGATGCAGTGCCAATGCCTCTTCCTGTAATCCTTAGACCTTGTGAGAGACGGCTGAGCAAAAACAAGTGACATTCTGAGTGTCTTGTTTTGAAATCACTCAGCATAGGAGATAATTATGATAATGTACAGAACAGCTTTTTCTTCTGTCAACTTTCCTCTTCATCAGTCTATTATTTTCCCCAACAAAATGATGGGTAGTAATATGAGGCCCCATTCTTTCTCTCTTTTTAATACCATTAATGCTCACCGAACCACATTTAATTAACAGAATGTATATTGATACACATAGCTTAATCAGGTCAGGGAGTGGAGCTGGAATTGATTGAGGACAGCTCTTTCACACTTATCTCAATTTATGAATGCTCAGACGCAGACAGATAGTGAAAAGGGTTTAATTTCCATTTGTGTTGTTTGCACATTCTTTATAATGTAAGCATTAATTGAACATGCTCAGTGTCAGTGTGGAGAAATCAAGCATATCCATTTTTCATAAATGAAGGTCACAGGTCGATCTTGAGCAAGTTCCAAGCAATCTAGTTATAGAAATGTATTTATATTCGATCAACTATGACATGAAAGATTGGAGATCTGGAAAATTAACACCAGGAAAGCAATGCAGCTTCAGCTCTGGAATGGCACCTTCTGGGAAGCAAACGCCAAAGGTTTGTTACTTTTTGCCTCGGAATGTGGTTTAGGTGCTCGTCCTGCGTTTCTCGTTTCTGAGATGCTCTTTATTTTGCTTGTGGATGTCAGTTGTCACAAAAAATGAGTTCAGACTACTGAACTTGGGGGAGGGGATTCTTAGCTAAGAGTTAATTTGGTGAAGAGGAGGTTGTTGACACAAATCCACAGAGCATTCTGCCCATTTATTCCACTAATATTTCAATGAGCACTGTGATAAGCACACTTTAGGTAAATTGGATAAAGTATTGATAATTTCCAGATGAGTGTATGGCTAATTTTTTCAAATGTATGAAGGTCAGATAGTCATTTAAAATGATGGATTTTGTTGTCATTTGCGTTTCCCCAATTTGACTTTAAAACCGTTTTTTTATGTTTTGTTTTGTTTTTTCTTTTACATTTGCTGTGGATTAGATTATTTTGTTCATTTCTGGGATTTTAGCCTAAACCTACAATTTAAAATTAATTCATATATTTCTTAAAACATAATCCAAGTTCCCGTATCTTGATCTAATATTTCTGTAATAAAAATGGATCACACTTGTGGCTATTGTATAAAGATGTGCATGATTTCTCATATCTAGAATAATATTCCCCATATATTAAGCTCACAGTAACAGGAAAAGGAAGTGGAGGATGCTTTCTGAAATTCATCTTCTCCCCTGAGAGTAAGCATTTTACCCACTTGAGCAAACTATCTATTTGTGTCTTTAACAGCAAGTGTAATTTTGCTCATTGCCTCAGAGACATTAAAATATACACTCCTTCTTGAATCTTCTTATTTTGACCCTAGAATTTTCAAGCGTTTAATGTCCAGGGGTCTTGTATTTTATATTTTGTCCTTAAGTAATGTGTGGCCAGTTAAATAGGCTTTATGCCACTAAAATTTGCATGTGATTTCAAGTTTTCAATCTTCTTAGTGACCCAGCTGAAAAGTTGGAAGGAATGATTATTGTTACCACAAAAGCTATTCATATCCAGTGTTTGTATCTGGCTTGACCCAGAAAAAAAAACAACAGGAAAAACATTTATAAAAAGTATAGTCAGACAAATATTTTAAATGTTACCTACGATTTTGATTACAGAAGTCAATAAAAGGAAAATAAGAGATATGAGTCATGAATTGAAGAAATATGGAAAAAAAATGTAACTTACATTCATAAAACCTATATTCCAAGTTGATTTTTCACCTCATGAAAATTAAGTGAACAAACCACACCTTAAAAAATACCCTTGAAACAGGATCCAAAAGGAGAACAGTTAGATCTATGGGAAATTTTCGTTAAAGAGTGTATTTGTGGGAATGAAAGTCTTTTTGGCCCCCTTCCCTAGCCTAAAACATAACTGAAAAGAGGGCAAACACCTTAAAGTTCTTTAAAAACAAAAATTACTATTAGAAGGAGGAGTTTGGTGTCATTATTAGGAGAAGAGACTCAGGATCATCTAGTCTTTCTTAGTGGGTTCCATCCCCTTAGATAAGCGTCAAATATTCTTATATTTATTCACATGAATGAGGAAATTCCCTGACCTCCTTTTCTCATGTGGATTTCTGTAATAAATTAAGGTTCAAGGTCTTTACATTTCAAGGAATGAGATGTTGTAACACTTACTAGAGAAAACATGAATATAGTTATTGCTGAGAGGTTAAGAAGGAAAGCCCTAGAGACAAGAAAAAATAGATGACCTAAATGTTCAGGCTCAGAGAGGAATAAAAATGCACAATGGATGTGGTTCTACTGTCTGTCAGCCCGAGACCTCACTCTGAGAAAGAAGAAATCCTTAACCTGACATTTCAGGGGGAACCATTGTGACAAATTCTAATTGGAAGGTCCATTGTGGGGAATAATATGCACAATACCTCTAAATATCTTAGATGGAAAAAAAATATTGTGGATGGTTTCCTCCTGGAAAAATGGAGTAGTGGAAGGAAACTGTATGAAGGAAACATATGAGAATTGTCCTAAAGGGGATTATTAAAAGCTAACTAGTATAGAAGAGTCCTTATAGGCTGCTCTGTACTCTGAAAGAATGACATGTTTCATCACATATATGTGCTATTGGTCAGAGGCACAAGACTCCATTTCCAGAGTCAAAGAGGTAAGCAATGTTTTCTTAGCAAAAAAGATAAACAAAACAAAACAAGAAGTTAAATGAAAGATGATACATAAAAAATGAGAGAATAGAGTAGCAAACTCAAAGATTAAAAGTTTTAAACTACTTTTTTTTTCCTTTTGGTGGCAAATAAGCAGAAAAAGAATACATAACAGATTTAATGCTTCTTTGTGGTAGATGATGTAAGGGGTTAAGTTAACCACTGGATGTTAACTTAAGGCTTACTGGATGTTTCTTATTGAATTTTGAAACTATTGATCAATATAAACTATTTGCCTTTCCAAGCTATGAAATTACTGGAATTTGCCTATCTTTCCTTTTCTTTCCAGCTATTAGTTCCCTAGAGAAAAATAGTGATGATCAGTCAAAGCCAGAATTCTGTTTTCCTAACACGTATGACCTTAATTTTCATTCATTTTGAATGTTTATGTAGAGACAACCTTTGGAACAAAAGACAACTGATTTTTATAGGAGTCACTTAAACTCATGATTCTCTCTAGAAATATACTGAAAGAGCATGTGACTTTATTTCCAAAATACAGGCAGTAACCTATCTGAAAAAAATTACCAATTGGATGCTAAGTTTTATTAAACCAAAAGAAAGAGAATGTAAGAATTTCTCTTGCAAAAAGTCTGAATCACATTTGTACCTTCTAGTCTACTAAATCAGAGGTTTGAAAACTATAGCCTTAAGGCCAACTCTGGCCCTTGGCTTGGTTTGTAAATAAACGTTTTATTGGAACGCAGCCATGCCTGTTCATATACACATTGGCTGCTCTTGTCCTACAAGGGCAGAATAGTATAATTATGACTGGCCATATAGCCTTCAAAGCCAAAAATATTACTATTTGGCTCTTTACAGAAAAAATTTGCTACCCTCTGTATTAAATGCAAAGGTTTTTTTTGCCAGATTAGTTTTGAAAGGTATGAGATTTCTGATTTTTCTTTTCACTCTCCATCATTAAACTACAGTAAGGATTAATTTTGAGTGAAGCTTTCTGACAGTACATGATATATATGTTCTTATGTATCCCTGAGAACTTATCCGTGAAGGAGATTTTTGTTTGTTTGTTTAAGACAAAAAAGATTCAGATAATTTAGGAAGATTTTCCTGTCACACAGCTAATAGTAGGAACATTTTAAAAATATTTTCTGGTATTTTCAGTGAATCAATACTCAATTCACAGAAGAACTGGCTATCAAAGGTCAAATTCTTCCCACCCTCTTTTGTTTGCTTTTTGTTTGTTTTGTTTTGTTTTATATTCTTTACTCTCTAGAGCTTTATTGTGAATACTGAGCATTTATTTTAGCTATTTCATCTGTTTCTAGATAAACCAAAACCTCCTATTTTAACCTCTATTCTGTGTATAGAGACTATTAATGTGCAATTCTGAATCAATCTGACATGTTTCTTGTTTTCCAGTGTGAGTGCTTGTAGGTATATAGTTATTATCTTTCCAATGTTTTCCCCATGAAGTCTTTCTGCATGTATGTCTTCCTGTAGATTTTATATCAATGTTTCTCACCAACCCTAATTTTATAAAAATGCCTTTTCAGGGAGGGGAGAGAGTGGATACAGATAAACCTTCTAGGAAGTTAGACTGAGCAGGAGAGGAGGAAATCAGCTCATTATTCTGAGCGGAAGCACTATCACAGGAAGGCATCCACCAGGATAATGGTTATTTGAATATAAGCATGGACCGATGGAAAATAACCAAGAGGCAGAGACAGGATAAAAAGTTAAAAGAATGAGAAAATATTTAATTAATTCACTTCCTAGCAAACGTGAAATCAAATACTGGGGGCAGGGAAAGAAGAAAGAATCTCTGTGTTAGGCTGGTGGAAGGGCTGGGCAAGTATATGTACTGTCAATTTGAGCAGGGGAAGTTGGGGGACACCAGATCTGGCCAGCTCTGTTTTCCTTAATGATGGAAGAGTCGGTTAGGACTGGGTTAAAGTGAATTGTAAGGTGAGTTTGAAGCAAATGTTGAAGGTTTGGAGCAATCTATGAGCAAATTTGTGGAGGAGCTGGCCAAGGATAAGTAAAAGTTTTCTGAATAACAAAAAAAGAATTTTTTGAAAGCCTTAATAGTTTAAAATATTTCCTTCTCAGAGAAAGGAAATTTGCTTTTATTCTTGTGGAGAGGTACTATTTTGAAATGCTGTTGGAGGTATAGGTCCCTGAAGTTCCTTTTATTGCTTGCCTTCCCCAAGATAGGCAGTTGGGGCAGCATTGCCCAAACATTAGTCATTTCCTCCCCACATACATTATTTTTTACCATCTTGTTGAACAACCTATACTCTTATTGATGTATTTTTTCCCCATATTTTTCTTGTAAGGTCATTTTGATGTTTAACAAATATAACACTATAACCCAAAAATAATATGGTGTTGCAAAGCATGTAAATACACCCATGAATATTTTATTTTATTTATTTTTAAAATTAAAACAAAATTTACTGGAGTATAGTTGATTTACAATGTTGTGTTAGTTTCAAATGTACAGCAAAGTGAATCAGTTATACATATACATGTATCCACTCTTTTTTTAGATTCTTTTCCCATATAGGCCATTACAGAGTATTGAGTAGAGTTCCCTGTACTCTACAGCAGGTTATTTTTAGTTATCTATTTTATATATAGTAGTGTGTATATGTCAGTTCCAATCTCTCAATTTATCCCTCCCCCTCCCCATCCCCTGGTAACCATAAGTTTGTTTTCTACATCCAATGTATTTTATGATAAATAATTTCATGGAAAATTATTTCAAAAAGGAAACTTTATAACCCAAACTGAAAGGGTAAGCACATCTCACATTGCTGTAAGGAGAAGTTAAGCATAAAATACACAAAATGAAAACAAAGTTGAACCTATTAAGCTCTGTCTAAATTCTATTCCCTGCAAAAGCCTGAGCGTGCCCCTAACCTCTGTTAAAAACAGTGGTAGTGTGTGTATCAGGGTGATTTTTTGAACATAAGGGTACCGAGAGAACATTTTTCTCTTTGATGTAACCAGGAATGATAGAGAATTAAAAAAGAATGATTTTTCCTCAGTGTGATTGGATGCTACTTAATGCCTTGGGTCTGAATCCCTTCTGAAGCTGTTCACTATCACACATGATACTTGTCTCACACTTTGTAAAATCTGGATGGGGAATTCTGCATTCATTTCCTTGGGGAAGGGAAGAATAGGCAGAAATTCAGAGAGAATTATGGAGATGAGGACTGGCCTATGTCAGATTTGGGTACACATTTTAGGAGTTAGATCTATAGTCAGGGCAGGGCCGCCCACAGGGCTCCCTGCTGTAGCCTACCCCCTTCATACCCACAAGACAAAGGGCAAATGGGTCCCAGAGTTGAGGAGAAGGAAAGTCTGAAGGGGAGTTAGAAATGTGCAGATCCTAAAATGCTTGAGAGATGGCCCAGCACCCTGGTGTCTCCAACCGGACTGAATCCTGAGGGAAGGGATGAGAGAGAGGTAGCCCTGGTCAGTCCAGGAATTGTAGCTCTGATGGACCTTGTGGGCCCTTCCTCAGAGAAGGGTTCTGAACACATAGCAAGACTCAAAGCAGAAATGGCTTTGTTGTCAGGAGGGGCCAGCATTCCTGGTTTCAACCCCTGGACTGCAAGTATCTGTTTGATTAATCTTGATCTTTTTCTAAGGAATGTAAAAAATAATAAAACTATTTTTATTTGTATAATTTTGGATATAGAAAATCCAAAGAAATACATACATATAAACAAACACAAACAACTATCTGAACTAAAAATGGTGTTCAGCATTGTGGCAGGATCCAAGATCAATTTACAATATCAGCTGTGTTTTTATGTACTAGCAATGATCGTGTTTCATCTTGATTTTGACCCCGTTCAGGTTTGCAGTCTCCTTCTCACTCTATCCCTTCACTCCCGGCATCATCATCACCCATCCCTACTACCTCACATGTCCACTTGACCTGTCTTGCTCCTGGAGGCAGCTGTGCCTGTTGGCTAATGGCTTAGTCAACAAGCCTGAAAGAGCCTCAGGAGATTCCCAGGGTCCCAGCCTGCCTGGGGGACAGAGAACTGATTATATGAAATCCCAAGAGAAGGGACTAAATTGAGATTATGCTTCTGCCACCAAGGAGAATGCATACAGGAAGTAAAATGAAGTTTACTTCTGGAACATTGGAGCACTTTGCTATTCTTTTCCACATGGTTTGTGTAGGTGTGAACTGTGAATAAGAACGTGACTAGTAACGAATTACAGGGCAGATGTTGAAGGCCTATTTTTAGATGTGGCTGATGGAGACAGGACTGAAAGGCAGAGCAGGTCCTATGCTCAGACTCACTAGAGCAAGGCCAGGATGACTGTTGCCTAGTCACCACGGGGTTGTTTTATTCAATTAAAAATTAAGTCTTGAGGAGCAGATGGTGATGGGGGACACAGACTGCCAGCAGTTGTCAGAGTCCCTGAGTGAACAGAGATTGGAAACAGACCTCAGCATCCCATGGAATGGAGCCCACCTGAGAACAGCTGTGCCAGCTTCTGACCCTCAGCTGGGACCACAGGATTCCTGTCTGTCTCGTCCATCATCCCCAAGGCCTGGCACATCCTCAGCTGGACACTTGGTAGGTGTCCAACATGTATTTGATTTGGACAAAAAGGATAGGTAAATATGAGGAGAAAAGTAGAACGCTAAGTTATTAAAATGTGATGGTATAACCAAAAATTTAGGGATGGGGGTAACACAGTTCTACTTAAACCCTAGAAGAAAAAGATTTACTCAACCTAACCTTCTTATGAGGCCTATCATGATTGCCCCTCATTTGAAATTGCAAACCCGCTTTTCTCCTGCCCCCTTTCTAGTCCCCATTACCCTGATGAACTTCTCTTTTATTCATATTTAACTTTTCATTTTCTCACTGTCATGTGCATATCTGCTAAAATGTCATCTCCACTTTTAGAGTGCCTCCATCAGGAAACGCTGTGGAAACAAGGAGCACAAACACCTCAGCATCTTTCAACTCATGTTTCTTTTCCTGCAGGAAAATCAAGTAAGGAGACTGTGCTCATTAATGTCAACCAGAGATGGAAACTAATGGCGACTCATTGCTGATCACGCTACCCTGACCTCAGACACCATGGAGAGGAGATCACAGTAAACCACTCACGGTGGAGTGGGAAGTGTGATCCGCCCATAGAAAGAACAGGAAATGCTTGTGAGCAGTAAAACAGTCTCCACCAGAGCAGGGACTGCTGTCTTCTGTACATTCATTTAACCTAAGCACATACATAGCTTGCATGAGGCAGGCTCAATAGCTATTTCCTTCTGATTTGTTTCCAAATTTCCAATTTTTACAGGTATCTGTGCTGAAGAAAAGGCTTTTTCTGAGTCAGGGGGCAGCCTGTGTGCATGCTGTTGTTCACCTGTGGTAAAGATGCCATAAGAAAAATTATTATATGAGAAGATTCATTTTGCTGTATCATATACATCTCAGGCTTTATTACCCAAGGTGAAAAGGCAATAAAATCACTTTTCTCTTAAGAACTAAAAATATTATGATAATCATTCTCATCTTATAAATGAGCTGGAAATCCAGTTTTTATCCAGGATCTTCCTTTCCCAGATCACCAGGATTACTTAAACTTGTTCATGAATTCATTTTTGAGTTCCAGCCAATGTCAGTCAGTGAAGCAGAGCTAGGTGGGCTCCACAATGCCTGAGCTCAGCAGACCACGCGGCTGGCCTCCACTACCGTTTCTCCCACTCACGTGACACTGGGCTGTGGACCCTGAGGTCATGACAGCCATGTTGAAGCTGGGCGTCTTCCTCAGGCAGGGTCTGGCCAGCTGCCAGCTGGCTCTTGCTGACAATATGCCCCGCTCTCTACCTGATCACCTCTGCAGATGCTGCCAGCTCACCCAGACTCAGAGTGAGAGCATTTTCCTTTCAAATCCATGTTCAGTGAGGTGTGCCCTACAGCAAGACAGCATGGGAAGCAAGCTTCACAGTTTTTAGTGCTGCACAAGGTACTTTCAGTATACCTGGACACAGCATTTTCTCCAGAACATTTCCAAACACAGCAAGTAGAGGTCAAGTAGTGTCGGGGTCCAGCATCAATAAAGCAAAACAATGCAAAGAACCAATTTCCCTCTTCCTGGCCTGTTCCTGGTTTCCTCTTTCTCTTAAAGAATTTTTCCTCTCGGCTCCCTGGTTTTCTTTCCCTGTCATATGGTCTTCGTTGGAGCTACTGGCCCTTAGGTGTGTCCTAGTATATTTTCATCACAAGTAGAAGACATCAGTGTCAGGGTCACTCTGCTCCCACATGAGTCTGTTGCTCTTGGGTACATACCTGTGTGAAACAAGAGGCAAATGTTGGGTTGGAGGACCATTTGCCATGTGCATGGACAGTTCATAAACCCAGGTCCCTGACAACTTTAAGATATGCTTAAATCTTCACAGCCAAAAGGAACACTCAATTCTGTCTTCCCAAAACAAGGAGTTAGCTTCCTCAAAGTACAATGCCAACCCATGACCAGGAAGGAAGAAGCTGCTTGAAACTTTTTAATTGGCAACTTTCCAGCTACAAAAATCTGAAGGTCCAGTCTCTACTGACACCCTGTACATTTTTAGTATATTCTCACTTCCTTGGGCCACTTATGACAAGTCATGTCAACAATTTCGATCTCTTGGGGATCATTGAAAATTATTTAGAAAGATTTGTATGTTGGAATGAAACAAAATCAGATAATGATTCCAGATACCTGTTTCTGATTTTAGGCAATGCATTCCCCTACTAGGGTCTGTTTCCTCTCCCATCAAAGGAAAGAAGGAAATCTGAATATCTCTGAGGTTACATCTCTCTGCCATTTTATCATTCCAGTATTCATAAATTTATGCAGAATTAGACCTTGAAAAACATAGGAACTACACAATTGCAAAGAAGAAGATGGAAACACTGATGATGATATTAGAAGGAATGGGAATAACATTTTTGTGTCCTATAAGAAACTGTTCCAATGATATTGGTAGCTCAAAAGGAATGAAAAGAGTTATTAGATGTGCAATGCACAGGGCACTTTATATTACAGCAGATAGCTCATCTTTCAATCCATCTGATTTTCAATGAGATGTAGGCACCAGTTGTAGTGACTTCAATTGAATTCCAAATGGGGAAGATGAAGTTAATTAACTAAAGCCTTTGAAACTATCTGAAAACTATTATTTTCTTGCAATTGTCCCTTGCCAAAAAACTACAGAGAAAAACAGATATTGAAGCTATGATTAAGTGTGTTCTATTTGAATTTTCTCATTAGTGCCTGGATTTCTACTGAGAAGATGGAAAATGTGATCCATTGTTTCTCTCACTTTTGCAGTGAGCAAAAATTTCATTCTTTTAAAGACTGTATTTAAGGTTTAGTTCTCAGTATATTTGATTGAATTACTGTAAGATATTTAATTAAACAGAAAGTTTGCAGGTCACATTTCTGATATAGGACTTGTATGTAAAATATATAAAGAACTCTCAAACTCAACAATAGAAAAACAAAGAACCTAATTAAATAAATTAAATAGATACTTCACCAAAGAACGTATAGTAATGATGATTAATCATATAAAAATATTCTACAACATTAGCACTAAGGAAATGCAAATTAAAATTCAAATAAGATCCTTCTAAACATCTACTAGGATATTTACTATTAAGTGAAAAACAAAAACGCCAATATCAAATACTGGGGAGGATGCAGAACAACTGGAACTCAACTGTGTGACTGATGGTACATGAGGCTCACTGTACTATGTCTGAAAATGTTTGTATACCTAAGCGCAATGCAATATAAACTTTCTTAAGGGAAGAAAACTTTGCTTTAGTAATTGCTGATATGCAAAGGATTGTCATAATACTCAATTTTTACCTTAGGAGTAAGGTAAAAGCTAATGATGATAAAAATTAAACAAAACAGACAAAACACTGCAAATGACAGCATCTCTAATGTAGGAAGAGAGGTCAGGAGAAAGTCTTCTTGTGCTCAAGAGCACGATGTGTTTTCTGTTATGGGTCTTCTCATGTGCAGACTCGCACCTACGGTAGGGGGATGCATCAGATTGTAGAAGAAGGACTTATACTCATGTTTTTATACACTTGTCATTAAAATAAATGTTATATGATGACAGCCAAATAAAAAATGTACATCTCTTTGGGTAGTATCAGTTTACTTGTTTTCCTTAACCTCGTGGGCCAGGTTGTTTTATAGAACAGCTGTATCGCCAGTAATAAAAGTTCACATGATTTGTTAAATATTGTATAGTTTTTATGCCATCATGACCCAAATGAGATTTTATTCTGAGACCTTTATATTTAGTCAAATCTCATACAATGTTGAATTGACTAAACTGTTTTAATTCATATAGTTCACAAAAATTTACTTTGCCATTTAAAACAATAAAGAAATTTCCAGAAATAGAATGTTTCCATGCAAATATATAAAGAAAATTAAGTTAATTTCCACATTTATTCCCTCTGCAAATATTCATTGTTTGAAGATAACATTAGTTAAATCATCATTATTGTTTCTTAGGTCAGTACACCCCTAAAAATTAAAAGTAAATAAAAAATTTTAAATGTGTAACAAATAAATGATTGTTTTTTTTGTTTGTTTGTTTGTTTTTCAGTACGCGGGCCTCTGTTGTGGCCTCTCCCGTTGCTGAGCACAAGCTCCAGACGCACAGGCTCAGCGGCCATGGCTCACAGGCCCAGCCGCTCCGTGGCACGTGGGATCTTCCCGGTCCAGGGCACGAACCCTCATCCCCTGCATCGGCAGGCGGACTCTCAACCACTGCACCACCAGGGAAGCCCAATGATTGGTTTTATAAACATAAACACCTCAAAGATATTCCCGAATACCCAGTGCTGTCTCTCCTTTTTAAACACATTTGTAAACATGTATAAGATAAAGGAAATGACTTACCATAACAAAAGTTAAATTAAAAAGCTGGAAACATTGCTTAACACTGGACAATTCAAGTAATATTGCTGAACCTTCATGCAGTATTTAAAAGTACCAGTGAATGCATTTATGTTTCTAATGGAATGCTAATGGAATACAATGAAGAAGACAGTAATTAAAGAATTGCATATTTACAAATAACTTTTAGCTGACATCAAGTTAAGCATGACTACATAAGAAGTTAGTGTCATACAAGATGAATACCATTTTTTGAAGATACTCACCTCCTTTCTCAAAATCAGGACAAAACACAAATTGCCCCAGCAAGCTAAGATTCCAATATTTCTTAATAGAAAGAAATGGCAAATACAATGGCAAATATATTTTTAAAATATGTCCTTCTGTTAATTATTATAAGTTCCATCATAAGACTCCATGCATTTTTACATATCATATGAGAGATGATCTACAGTTCCTTTGAATCTAATATCAGTTAATTTCATTTTCCCATTTTTAAAGTTGTGCAGAAACTTTTTTCTTTAGTTTTCAAACATCTATTTCTAGTATAGAAATGGCATTTGTGGGATCTTTATGAAATAAGCATTTTTATTCTATTTTAACATATTGACTAGTGATGAAAATCATCATGGGATCTCATGCCCAGGACTTTTCAGAATCAATGAAGAGGCTTAGATGGAACATATGCTTTTTATGTTTATTCTGAGCTTTGTTTTCATGAGAAACTGTGGCATTCAACTAAGATACACATGCTAGTAAGCACCAAGGTTTAATTCAGCATGACAATTAGAAGATATTTTAGTAAGAAATTGATATGAATGGGTAGCTGAAATTTAAAATTTAAGCAAAAAGAAAGAAGCAAGAACAGAGAGGTCAAGAGAACAGATTTAAAAACTCACAATCCCAAGTATGGAATGAACAAAACCTAAGGAAGTTAGAAAAAGTTGATGATATCAAACTCAAAAGGAGTTTAACTTGAGGTGTCTCTAACAGAACAATTCTTATACCAGATTTATTTTGAAGAGACTAAAAACTTGAAACTGTGTCAAACCATCACTTTTAATGTGAGGCAATTTCCTTAGAATAGTTGCCATTTTGGTGTTATTGTACTTCTACACTATAAAAGTGATATTGCCTGGTTCCACTTTTACATAGCATGTAGAAAACTGCAATAAAATATTGTCCTCACCATAACAATGGGTAGCAATTAGATAAACCATAAAATTATAACTTTTTTAACCCATCAGAGACCTAAAGTCATAAAGCAATAAAGTAAACTTAATCCCAATACATGACAAGCCTCTCAGAGGACAAAAGGGACATATAAATTGTTTCATCTTTGTGGAGCATGAGAGGAAGTGATAGCAACCATAATATCAGGCAACAAAAATTCTTCAACATTATCAAATTTCTAAAGGCTGAGTATGTGCCTGTGTGATAGTTTAGAATCTGTGGGAATCCCTGACATAAAGGGAGGGAAACCTACTTGACAGCTTTTTTCTACAGCCACCACTGGGTGCTTGTGAGAAAGCTTGAAGACCCACTCTCCACTGCATATGCACACAGATGGTGACCAGCCACTGCTGAGAGACAGAACAGAACTGTACACATGTGAACCTCTGTGTCATAGGAAGTAGCTACCACTTACTGCTGGAGAAAACCAGGAAGTGCTCCTGCCTCATAGTCTCAAAAAAAAAAAAAAAAATGGTCAGCAGTTGCTGAAAGAGGGAGGAAAACCTGACATCTCTGTGCTGCAAGTACACAAAATAAAATTTACCTGCTACCAAGGGAAGCAGAGGAAATCCACTCATGAACACAATGCTGCATTGAAACAGAAGAGCATCTGGCTGAGGCTCGAGAGGGAAAAAAAGGTAACTTGCGCTCAAAACTCCCACTGACACCAAGCAGAGTTTTGTAACCTTGTGGAGGAGGGGATGGAATTGTGAGAAAGCCCTACTTCTGAAGCTCGGATGCAAAAGGATGCACCTGACAATGACCAAGGATGGACAGGAGCATACTTCCACACACACACACACTTAAACTCTATTAAGTTTATTAGCAACTTTAATTCCAACTATAAAATTAATCCCCATTTACCATGACAATATATGTGCTCCCTCCACCCCAGATTCATATGTTCAAATTCTACTCCCCAAAGTGATGTTCTTAGAAGGGGGGACCTTTGGAAGGTAATTATATCATGAGGGTGAAGACCTCATGCATGGGATTCGTGCCCTTATAAAGGAGAGCACAAAGAGCTCCCTTTCCCTTTCACACATGTGAGGACACAGTGAGGAGATGGCCATCTATGGATCAAAAAATATGCTCTCACCAGACCCTGGATTTGCCAGGGCCTTGATCTTGGCTTTCCCAGACTCCAGAACTGTGAAATACATTTCTCTTGTTTCTGAGCCACCCAGTTCATGGTAATGTGTTATAGCAGCCTGAATAGAGTAAGATGTCATGTAACATTACATATTTACAGGTTCCAGAGATTAGAATGTGGATCTCTTTAGGGGATGTTATTCCGCCTACCACACAAGGAATAAAAACACAATAATAGAGATGAAGATTGCCTTTGACAAGTTCATCAGTAGACATGACAGGAGGAGGAAAGTATCAATGAACTTAAGGACTGTTCAATAGAAACTGCCAAAGTTGAAACACTAATGGAAAAGAAGAGTATGTCCGGGGGGAGGGGCAGGGGACGTATAGGGGAGAGGTAAACAGAACATCACAGCATCCATATGCTGTGGAACAGTACCCAAAGGTGTAATTTATGCATAATGGCAATCCCAGACACAGAAGGAAGATCAAATTGGCCAGAAGAAGTATTTGAAGAGATAACAGCTGAGAATTTCCAAATGAAAATATAAAACATAGATTCAAGACATTTAGATAACATTAAGCCAGATAAATTCTAGACAAGAAAGAAAAATATCTGAACACTTAATATTCAAATTTCTAAGTTTGCCAAAATTAACACATTACAGTGACTAAAGGTAAAAATAAAGCAGACTTTGCGTCATAAATTATACAAGCTAGAAGAAAATGGTATGGCATCTTTAAAGTGCTGAAAGAAAAATATAATTGTCAATCCAGAATTCTACACCTAGACAATTGCATTTCAAAAGTAAAGGCCAGGTAAAAACTTTTTCAGACAAGCAAAACCAGAAAATTCATAAATTATACTTTCACTGTAAGATATGTTAAAGAAATTCCTTGAGGCAGAAGGAGTTTTATACCAACATAAACTTTGATCTACAAAAAAGAAGAGATGATTCTCAGAAATTATTAAATGATATATACAGTATATTCTCTTTATCTTACTTAGCTATAAAAAAGTATTTACTATCTAAAACAAAATTGGTAGCAATGAATTGTTGGTCAATAGCATGAATAATAGTAAAATATAACAACAATAACAAAAAAAAGGGAAGGGAGAAAGGATAACTTTACTATTGCAGGGTGCTTGTATGACATGTGTAGCCATCTGTAACTATTTGAACTTAGAATGTGGTTAATTAAACTTTTTATATTTTTACCCTAGGACAAACATTAAAAAAAAACAGATTTCTAAACATCTATAAAAAATAAGGGGGCTTCCCTGGTGGCACAGTGGTTGAGAGTCCGCCTGCCGATGCAGGGGACACGGGTTCGTGCCCCGGTCCGGGAAGATCCCACGTGCCGCGGAGCGGCTGGGCCCGTGAGCCATGGCCGCTGAGCCTGCGCGTCTGGAGCCTGTGCTCCGCAATGGGAGAGGCCACAACAGTGAGAGGCCCGCATACCGCAAAAAAAAAAAAAAAAAAAAAAAAAAAAATAAGCCAATAGGGGAGATAAAATGGATTTTTAAAAAATACTCCCTGTTTCAGCCAGAAAATATCCTACTTGATAAAATGATGACAAAAATAAGAAAATGAATGTGGAACAAGTAAAAGAATCGAGTTTATCCCCCTGGAGTGGCCACAATAGCAGCAAATAGAAAACCTCTGAAGCTTATAAGATACGCTTGCCCTGCATTTTTGACCCTTCTCACATAGACTGAGACCTCTTGCTCTATTAGTATTTGTATTCTCAGCACCAAGAATAGTTTCTGGCTCATAGAACATACCTGATAAATTAATGAGCTCTTACCTTCGAAAAGTTAACAACTTCAGGCTTTCTCCTCACTCTACCATATGACATGTTCCTTCCAGAGTCCCTCACATTCTATTATATGTTTGTATGTTTTCTCCAGATTGGAGAATCATCAGTTATAGCTTGGTTCATTGAGTCATACTGTGTCGTTACTCATTGTTAAATATTTCCAAGAGAGGGGTTACAAATGCAGGTAAAATTTGATTTATTTGTCCAGGAATAAATAGGATAAGCCATAGTGGAACAATCAACAAAATATCCTTTCAGAGGATTCATAACATTAAGAAACCATAAAAGTAAAGTGCTTAACTTTTGCATTAGAAACTGTAATACTAGCATGGAAAATATCTATCATCAAAAGTGATTTATTGAATAAAGGTTTACATGCAAACTCTATATCATTATTTAAAGGAATAGCTAGATTTGTATAAAAATCATTTGGGGAACCTTATTATAGGAAAAAATATACTGGCAGTACAGCATCTCAGAAACATAACTCTTGCCAGGAACGTACATTAATCAGAATCCCCATAAGTTTCAAAACATTAGAAAAATACTTCCTACACTTTGACTGTCTCAAGAATTATTGGGCAGAATTGTGAAGCTGCAGAAGAATCCTTGAAGAGAATGGACAAGGAGGCCGGGATAGAACAAATAAATAGATTGTGTTTCAGTTCTAAAGACCTTCCAGAGTTAGAGTTCATGGAATGATTTTATTAGGGCATTTTGCAAATTGGTTAGCATATTAGTTAGAACTCTTTTTTTGTTGAAACAAATAGAAATCAATTCAAGTTCATTTAAGCCCACATGGGGACTTAACCATGAGGATACGCTGTGTCTCAGAAACTAAGGCAAGAAGGCAGTGAGATTTCTGGGGAACCTGGGAAAGCACGATTGTCAAGCTTTCATTGTTCTTTTCCCCACCCTCAGCTGCGATCTCCGTGCACCTGCTCTTTTTGCCCTTGCTGTTCCCTAATCTGCACGACCATCACAGCCCTGAACTATGTCTGTTACAATTCGAATCCCATGAAAAGACTCTCTGCTTAAGGTACAGTTGCAGATTACGGAGCAGAATTTACCTCAGCTTCTGTAAGAGGTCCTCTCAGGGCAGAAGAGCTGCCATGAGAAGGGAAGGGGTAAAGCGCTGAGTCCCATTTTACAAAATGGCTCAGGGACCTACCATTGGAAGTGAGAGGAAGAATTAAGAGGGAACCTATTAACAGCATCTTTTAAAGTGGAGCGACACCACTCACTAGTAAACCTGGTGGCATCTGTGTCCTGCTGTACAGTGAATCAGACTGACCATCACTGGTGGAGGCAACGAAAGAGAAGAGGGGAGGATGCTGGTGGAGAGATGCCATGAGGACCATGTCGGGAAGCAGGGACCTTCCTTCCAAACTTCCTTTCTTCTTTTGCATTTGGCCTCAAGAAGAGTATCCAAATAAATATTCCCAGAAAGGATACTCCTGGAACTCTAAACTGTGTATTCACTTTCAAAAATTTAATCTAAGCATATGCAATATGGTACAATGACCAGAACCACTCGGACCCAAGTACAGATCCTGAAACACCCACCAACTGGTTATGTGAACAAGGATGGGGTTCAACCTCTGTCAGCTTCGGTTTCTGATCTGAAAAATAGGGGCTATGAAAGACTAAATGATACATAGCATCTGTCTGAAGCCCTTGCCCAGTGCCTGGCTTGTGGTAAATGCTTCCACGCTGTTTGCTTTAATGTGTGTTAGACTACCAATGTAGGAAGATCATGGCTTTTATTTCTCTGTATATTCTTGTGCACTATTAATTATGGTTTGGAAAATTGCTCAAATTTACATTACCCCTAATTATGTTAACAATGGAACCTGGAAAAATATACCAATAAATGAATGACCCTTTTTGGATGACCTGTCATGTGAATAAGTAAATTTAGTAAGCCTACAAGGATCAAGGCATCTACAATTACTTTGTTCATCTATGCCAACAAATGGAGATGTATAAACAGCTAGTAAGAGCACTTATATCCTCAAAACTCAGTACACTCTTGTTGACATGTTTTTTTTTTTTTTCTTTTTCAGGGAATAATAGCTTTAGAAGCTTAATTATTACATTGTAGGGTGAAGTCATAGGGTGCTTTGTGAACATACAGTTGTGTTCCCGGGAGCAGGGGGTATAGGAGAGCTGGAGAGTGTTTTACTTTTACTTCATTTGATGTACAAATAATGTGTGTGTGTCTTTAAGATTTGATTACAATGGGCGTTTTCTCCAAATACAAGGATATCATAGTGATTCCTAACATGGAAAGCAACATATTCTGTACTGAGAAAAGAAGCTAAAGTATATCTATTGTGACCTCTTTCAAAGTAGAAAAATATCTATTGCCCTAGAGACTTTTCATTGATAGGAAGCAAGTAATTCTGAGGTCTTAGGCTAAGAGTGAAAGGAAAGTTAGGACTGGCCCAGGGTTGTGAGGCCATATCAATCATGTGCAAATGACTTTCATGGGAGAAAAGCAAAGGTCTCAGAATTTGAATTAGAACAGATTTTCTTCTTCAGTTTGGAGGCTGCAAGGTCATTGGAGATGGGAGTTCTGCCTGGACAATTTTCTCCCAGATTCCAAAACAGATCAGCAAGGGGTTCAACCCAGGAGAGTGGTACATCCTTTTCCTGATGCCTTAGCTTCCAGCTCCTATCCCCTAAACTACAGTCACAAAATAGGGCCATTTTCCTATCTTTTATTGATATCTCAGTAGCCTCCCATATCAATCCCTTAAAATAAAGACCAGATAAATAATTTCTTTGTGTGCATTTCACTAGTTGCTCAGGAAATAAAAAGGGAAGTAACCACTGATTAATAATTAGAGAATTTTTGAATGTTCTTGAGGCAGGAGGTAGATGGGCTCCAGGTTGGATATTTACAGCCAGCCTCCTGTTTACACTTCCAGATAAAAATAACAACAGGAACAGGGTAAATAGTTTTGCCTCTGGTGGACACTTTAAGATAACAGTACTGGCATGGCAGAGAAACTGAACCCTCCCCTCATAAGAGATAAAGGGACCACACATTCCTCATTCTCGAAGTCAAGGAGACATTCTCTACTATACATGCACAGAAAGGCTCCTCGGGGGTCAAAAAGGGAGGGGGGTGCCATTCCATAGTAGGTTATGTCAACCATCCAATAGCCCTCTTCACTAGAATCCATCTTGGTTAAGAAAAGCACATGCATACATGGGAGGACCCTGAGACAAACCAAATATGAACTCAGAGCCACGCAAAGCAAGATGATTGACCAGAGGAAACCTGGAAGAAATGTTCCATGTAAGTGATTCAAACTACCACAAGGGTGTGTCTCTTTCTCTGAGTCCATCCGTGTGTCTATCCACACGTACCCTTTTTCCTCCTAATAAACACTTTACTTGTTTCACTACTTTCCGTCTCTGTGGAAATTCATTTCTACGCGGCTGACGGGCCAGAGTTTTGTCACCAGCCCCTGGTCTAGAGGCTAGGATTCAGCACTCTCCCTGCCATGGCCTGACTTCAATCTTTGGCCGGGGAACCAAAATCCTGCTTTTAGCCACTGCAGGCCAAGGCCACCTGAGATCAGTCTTGACTAGCATTTGTTATATATGAATTTCTAAACAGAGGAAAAACAACACACAATTCTTTCAAATTTCTGATGACTCTGTTTAGTATATACAAACTCAAACCAACCCACATATAATATTGGTTTTTGTGTTAGATGTTCCACAAATAAATCCAATCTTTGATAGTTTTTTACCTCAAGGACTATCAGTGATGTTTCACATATGGTTTAGTATAAAAAGCAAGTCTGTTTTTTGCTTTTGACGTGTTTTCTTATAAGAACACTGTTTATAACAGTCATTATTCTAGACTTTAGGTCTGCAGGACATAGTATGGGGCCAACCATGGCCATGAGCTGTGTGCCTGTTTCTGCCTGCTTCTGTCTTGGGAACACTGCCCTTTATGCATACTTTATGACTGCTTTCACATTACAATGTCAAAGTTGAATAGTTACAACAGAGACTACATGGCTCTTTAAGAAAAGTTTGCCAATTCCTGCATAACAGAGATGGATCTTTTTTTTTTTAATTTCACATCTTTATTATATTATTCAAATTAGCATTTGAACACTCATTGAGTAAAAAAGTTATTTCTTGGAACCATAAGTCTGATGAGCGTCTGTTGAGATAAATGTCATGAAAATATCCCATTAATTGCTTTTCAGTCATCAGTGCCTCAGCACTTCCTAGTGAATGGGTGACCACAGTAAGGCCATCTCTTTACCTTTTAATTACACTCAATTAATTACAATGATGTCTAATCTAGTCCTTAAAAAGCTCAAGATGCTATCAAGTGAGTGAAAAATACAGTTTTCCTTAATTCTTTTTTTCTTAGCACCTTCTGTGAATAAGTGTGTTATAAGTTTAATTGGTTTAATTACGCTGAACAAAATCTATAAGGAATATGGTAAATACAATTAAAATTTAGATTCCATATATGTGTTAGCATACGGTATTTAATCAGTTTATGTAGAGCAGATAGAACCTAGGTTTCTTCAAGCCAAATAAGCTCGAAATAATACTGTTGACCCTCTCAGGACATGAAAGGGTTTCCATACAATGTGTGCAATTATATTCTCAGTTAATGTGCATAAATGAGAAAATAGGAAATAGTGTGCTGCTTAAATCATTCAATTCAACTAGCTTGTGTAGCTCAGGGAAATCATTAAAAGTGGGGATGCAGGTAGGGGGAAGTGTAAGCTGGGACAAAGTGAGAGAGTGACATGGACATATATACACTACCAAATGTAAAATACATAGCTAGTGAGAAGCAGCCGCATAGCACAGGGAGATCATCTTGGTACTTTGTGACCACCTAGAGGGGTGGGATAGGGAGGGTGGGAGGGAGATGCAAGAGGGAGGGGATATGGGGATGTATGTAAATATATAGCTGATTCACTTTGTTATAACGCAGAAACTAACACATCATTGTAAAGCAATTATACTCCAATAAAGATGTTTTTAAAAAAAAGGGGAACTGGCTGTTGACTAATGACATATATTTAACACTCATAGGGGACTTAACATTTTTTTCACCTTATTGCATACTTTGGTGAAAGTCATTAACTTATCTATGGAGCAAGCTATTTTAAATATGTGACTTTCTAAAGGATTAAATTAAGATTTTACCTGTATATTTACTTACACACTGATGATTAGAAGACTCAAATCATACTTCTGATTTTGCCAACAAGTTAAATTAGTTCATTTGTTGAATTTTATACTAAATAAATCAGTGAATCATTTATCCCAAGTAAAAAATATATATATTGAAAGCAAAATCATAAATTCCCTATCTTTTTCTAAGCACTGATTAACTATTAGATAATTATTTTAAAAATAGAGGTCACCTTAAAGCAGGCATCATCATGGTTAGGATATAATTATGTTTTGACCTGGACCAAATTACTGGTGATAATTATAATGATAATTATTTTTTCTTATTATTTCTCTTTATTGAGTCTTTAACATAATTTTTAAAGTAATATAAGTGTTGAAAAAATTAAAAACAGATGTGTTGCTAAATTGACTCCTTTTACTCTTAATGCCACCACCATGAGGCAATCATTAACAGTTTGATTTATTTCTTGCACAACTTTACCTAAGCCAGTAGTTCTTAAAGATGTTCCCAGAGTCCTGGGGTTCCCTGAGGTCTTCTCAATGGTACACAAAGTCAAAACTGTCTTTATAACATACTGAGAGGTCATATGCCTTCTTGCTGTGTTGACATTTGCAATGATGATGAAAAAGCAATGGTGGGTAAAACTGCTGGTGGCTTAGCATGAATCAAGGCAGTGGCACCAAAGTGAACCCACAGTCATTATATTTTCGTGGCTACAGCACTGAGAAAAGAAGCAATTCTCACCTAAGAATATTCGCACTAGAGCAGTAAAAATTATTAACTTTATTAAATTTCAACTCTTATTTAAAAAATATTCTGTTTAAGGAAACGGGACTTCTGCATAAAGTGTATCTGGTATATGCCGAAGGATGGCTGTCCCCAGGAAAAACACTTGTGTCATCATTTCATTTGCAAAATGAACTGCTTGCTTTTTTCACATACATCATTTTATTTGAAAGACTGACAAACTATAATTATTCAGACGAGTGTTTGACAGATATTTTGTCAAAAAATGATGAAAGTGAGGCTGTTACATACAGGAAAACAGTTGACAGCATTTGTAGCTAATGATAAAATTCAAGCTTTCATGTCAAATTCCAAATTTTGGAAAAATTATATCCACCACTTTTGAGCTCAACAGCTTCTCAGTATTCAAAGACCTTTCTGATGAGTCTGCTATTGATATTAATTCATTTTAGCTCTTTGATACTAGCTTAAAAAATTTGGCAACTTTTACAAGATCTACATTGCTCAAGAAATCACTAATTTCTAAATGACCATTACATGATGTTGCAAATTTACACATGGGTAAAGCATCCTTTGAAAGTGTAAGTACGACCATGGATTTTAATGTAACAGAGTATGAAAAAAATCATTGACATGAGAGGGTGACTTAGCAAAAGACAAAAGAAGAAAATATATCATGAAAATAATTAACAAAGGAAACAGAGTAAGAAGCAAATAAATCTCTTCAATCTTAAATAAATTGTAAAAATATTCAAGTTCATCATTTAGAAAGTCCTCAAGATATGTTATGGGAATGAAAAGTAAACCAGCAGAAATGAGGAAATAATGGAAAAATTATGTATAGAATCTTTATAGAGATGAAAACTGCAGTAGAAATAAGAAAAAAAAGTATAATAAACATGCCAGGAATACGATAAGTTAGAAGAAGTTAGTGCATGAAAAGGCAATGAACATAAATATAAAATGATTTTCAATAAGGTGATTGGATGTTAAGAAGTTCACAAATGGTATATACAAGTAATGACCATATAAGACATAATAGTAGAAAACTCTCCTGGTATAAAAAAGAGACAAATCTGTAGATAGGAGAGGCAAAGATGGTCTTCGAGGAGAGAATGATGCAGATAAAAAGAGTAGCAAGATAGTCTAAGGAAGTTCTGAACTCCATTAATAAAAAAATTATATTAATAACCATAACAAAAAAAAGTTTCATAAAAAAAGTGATTTGAATAATTTATATCAGTCAAGCTAACCTTTAAATAAAAGACAACATTTAAGTAATCATGAGCAATTTTAGAGAAAAAAAATCTCTAATCTGATGTTTAGCCAAAGAGAAAGTGAAATACAAGTTAAGAAAAATAAAAACAAAAGCAAATGTGGTAAAAGTGACTGCTACTGATAATTGAAACTCTTTAAACATAAAACTTAAAAGAAATTCTGTTTATTTTCCACTTTAAAGTCAAATGAAATTACAGCTGATAATGTCCTTTTAAGAATCATACATGTTATCATGTAATGTTTGTAAAATGATTTCATACATCTAACCTTTCAAATGCATGTAAGAGATCTATATCTGGAATAAAGTTTGTAAAATATGAATTGTTCATTCTCTCTGGGTGATCTGATTTAGGAAGATATTCCCTTTTTCTTTCTTTTTCTCTATTTTAAACTCTTCTGTGTTGGCTGAATTATTTTTGTAATTGTTTTTATTAATAAATTTGTGTTCTTTTCAAAAAGAAACATATTTCCTGGAAGTTCTCATAAACTTTCTCACTGCTCACCTGCTTTACTCTCAGGATATTCCTTTATTGAACTATAGCCAATATGAAATTCTAACACATGTGACATATAGACCTTGGGGTAGGGCAGGAGGCAGAGGCAGGCAGGGAACCAGAAGACTGTTACCTGGGGCTGGAAAAGCACTAAAGAGAAATGAAAAATGTTGATCTGCTTGTCAACCATTATGCCACTAAAACAATGTCTTGATTACTGAAGCTTTATATTATTATTTGAAATCAGATATTGTGTGTCCTTCAACTTTGTTCTTGTTTGCTTGTTTGTTTGTTTGGCTTTTCAGAGTTGTGTTGCCTATTATACTTTCTTTAATTTTCTATATAAAAAGAAATGCAATTGAGTTATTTGTAGTGAGGTGGATGGACGTAGAGTCTGTCATACAGAGTAAAGTAAGTCAGAAAGAGAAAAGCAAATACCGTATGCTAACACATATATATGGAGTCTAAAAAAAAAATGGTCTGAAGAACCTAGGGTCAGTACAGGAATAAAGACGCAGATGTAGAGAATGGACTTGAGGACATGGGGAGGGGGAAGTGTAAGCTGTGATGAAGTGAGAGAGTGGCATGGACATATATACACTACTAAATGTAAAATAGATAGTTAGTGGGAAGCAGCCAAATAGCACAGGTAGATTAGCTCTGTGCTTTGTGACCACCTAGAGGGGTGGGATAGGGAGGGTGGGAGGGAGATGAGAGAGGGAGGAGATATGGGGATATATGTATATGTATAGCTGATTCACTTTGTTATAAAACAGAAACTAACACACCATTGTAAAGCAATTATACTCCAATAAAGATGTTTAAAAATATAAAAAAATAAATTTTAGAATTTGTGTGTAAACTTTTACAAAACAAGGCTGCTGGTATTTGACTGGAATTGCATGGAATTTATAGCTTAAATAGGGGGAAATGGTATCTTGACAATATTGAGTATTGACATTTGGAATATATATATATATATTCATTTTTTGTGACCTCTTTAATTTCTCCCAACAATGTTTTATAGTTTTTAGTATATAGACCCTTTAAAACTTCTGTCAGATTTATCCCTAAGTAATTCATATTTTTATGCTACTGCAAAAGCCTTTTTAAAATTTAAATTTTCAATTTTTATTGCAATTATGCAGAAGTATAATTGATTTTCATTCATTGATTTTGTTTCCTACAACTTTCTTATTATTTGTTCTAGTGGTGTTTTGTAATTTCCCACAATTTTACTACATAGATGATCATGTCCACAAATAAAGACAATTTTATTTCTTCCCCTCCAATCTGGATGCTTTTTATTTTTTTTTCTTGCCTGATTGCATTGGCTAGAACTGCCAGTACACAGTTGACTAGAAGTGGTAAGAACAAACATCTTTGGCTTATTTCTGTCTTGGTAGTGTATTAGTTTCCTAGGCTGCCATAGCAAAATACCACAGACTAGGTGGGTTAAACAACAGAAATTTACTTCTCACAATTCTGGAGCCTGGAAGTCCAAAATCAAGGTGTTGGAAGATTTGTTTCTCCTAAGGCCTCTCTCCTTGGCTTGCAGATGACTATCTTCTTGTCTTCTTGCTGTGTCTTCTCTGTGCTCCTGCATCCTCATGTGTCTTATTAAAGGCCCCATCTTCAGATGCAGTTACATTCTGAGATACTGAGGATTAGGGACTTCAACATATAAATTTGGGGGCGAGGAGGCACAATTTAGTTAATAATAGGGAGAAAGCATTCACTGTTTTACTATTATTTAGGATGTTACAGATTCTTTTTATCAGATGGAGTAAGTGCTCTTCTATACCTAATTTTATTTATTTATTTTTTTTTTTTTATTTTTTATTTTTTTTTTGTGGTACGCGGGCCTCTCACTGTTGTGGCCTCTCCCGTTGCGGAGCACAGGCTCCGGATGCGCAGGCTCAGCAGCCATGGCTCACGGGCCCAGCCGCTCCGCGGCATATGGGATCCTCCCAGACCGGGGCACGAACCCGTATCCCCTGCATCGGCAGGCGGACTCTCAACCACTGCGCCACCAGGGAGGCCCTATACCTAATTTTAAATCAGGAATGGATGATTGATTTTGTAAGATGCCTTGTCTCTATCTATTGTGGTAATTTTTCTTCTTTAATTTGTTAATATGATGATATACGTAGGATTCTAATATGTTCCCCAAGATTTTCTACCACCCTCTTCTCCAATGTAGATGCCCTGCATAATCCTGAGGATTGTGAATATAAAGGATTTTACTCCTCTGATTATGTTCTTCTCATGGCACATCTGACTTAAGAAAGGGAGATTATCACATAAGACCATTGAAAGTTGAGCTTCTTCCAACTGGTTGCAGAAGAAGAAATCAGAGATTTGAAGCATGAAAGGGTTTGACTTGCTGTCACTGGCTGGAAGGTGAAAGGAGACATATTTAAGGAATATGAGTCATCTTTGGAAGCTGATTGAAGCCAGACTGAAACAGAGACCTCAGACCTATAGCCACAATGAACTAAATTCTGACAATAAGAACTGTGGGATCAGAACCTCCAGATAAGAACACAGACCACCCAACATGTCTATATCATCCTTGTGATAACCTGATCATAGAGCTTTGCCACACCATGCTGGACTTCTGACCTACAGAATACACATTAGTAAATGGGTGCTGTTTTATTTTTTGGTTTTGGGGTTTTTTTGTTTGTTTGTTTGTTTTTGTGGTACATGGGCCTCTCACTTTTGTGGCCTATCCTGTTGCGGAGCACAGGCTCTGGACGTGCAGGCTCAGCAGCCATGGCTCACGGGCCCAGCCGCTCCACAGCATGTGGTATCTTCCCAGACCGGGGCATGAACCCGTAGCCTCTGCATTGGTAGGTGGACTCTCAACCACTGTGCCACCAGGGAAGCCCAAATGGGTGCTGTTTTAAATGGCTATGTTTATTAAATTTATTAGGCAGCATTAAAAAATAAGGTGAAATAAATTGGTTGATTGTGAAAAGTTAAATTAGCCTTGGATTCTGGGATAAATCTCACTCGGTCAAAGTATGTTAACCTTTCTTAATACATATAGAGTAATTTGCTAAATTGTTTTTAAAAGTTTGCATCCATGTTCATGACAGACATTGGTCTATACCCTTCTTTTCTTGTAATGTTTTTACCTGTTTTTCATCTTAGGGTCATATTGATAGCATACAGTGGTTTGGAAATATTTCTTCCTCATAAATTTTCTGGAAAAATTTTGCAGAATTACTATTCTTTCTTTCTTTAACATTCGATAGATTTACCAGTGAAATCATCTGTGCCCATAGGTTTTCCTGTGAGAAGGATTTTTACTATGCATTTAATTTCTTTAATAGATATATAGCTATTTAAATAATCAGTTTCTTCTTAAATGAGATTGGCTAATGTATGTACTCCAAGGAATTTGTGCATCCATCTAAATCTTCAAATTTATTGGCATAAAGGTGCTCACAATATTTTCTTATCATTCTTTTGATAGTTTTAGAATCTGTTGATATCACCTTTCTCACTCTTGATATTAGCAACTGTGTCTTCTCTTGTTTTTCCCCTTGATCATTCTGGCTAGAAGTTTACAATTTGATTGATTTCCTAAAAGAACTAGCTTTAGGTTTCATTGATTTCCTCTACTGTTGCTCTGGTTTGTATTTTATTTATTGTTGTTCTTGTCTTTATTTTATTCTTTCCTCTTCTTATCTGTTTCTAATCTTTTTTTATAATTTGTGAAGTTAGAAGCTGAGGTTTTTTGGGTTTTTTTTTTTTGCCGTACACGGGCCTCTCACTGTTGTGGCCTCTCCTGTTGCAGAGCACAGGCTCTGGACGCGCAGGCTCAGAGGCCATGGCTCATGGGCCCAGCTGCTCTGCAGCATGTGGGATCTTCCCGGACCGGGACATGAACAGTGTTCCCTGCAATGGCAGGCAGACTCTCAACCACTGTGCCACCAGGGAAGCCCTGAGGTTATTGATTTGACACTTTTCTTTTTTTCTGATATAGGTGTTTGTTGCTATAAATATTAGCATAAACCCTGCTTTAGTGGAATGCCACAAATTTTCACATACTATATTTTTATTCTCATTCAATTCAAAACACTTAAATTACCTTTTCAAACATTCTTCTTTGATCATGGGTCATTTGAAAATGTGATTTTTAGTTTCTCAATGATGATATTTCCAGAGATCTTTCTGTTATTGATTTTTAACTTAATATAATTATGGTTAGGGAAAATCATCTGTATTACTTAAATCTGTATTTTAATCTTTTCAAAGTTGTTGAGATGTGCTTTATGGCTCAGAATGTCATTAATTTTGATAAATAGGCACTTTAAAATGTTATTCTACAGTTCTGGGGTGGATTTGAATAAATGTCAGTCAGGTTGATGGCATTGTACAGCTTTCCTATTTTCTTTCTGATTTTCTACTTGTTCTATCAATTATTGAGAGGTGCAGTGAAGCTTCTGAATCTAATTGTTAATTTGAACATTTTCCTTGCAGTTTTATTAATTTTTTCATGTATTTTGAAGCTCTATTATTAGATGCAAAAGTGTTTAGTACTGTTACACTCTTTTAATGAATTGACTTCTTTTTCATTATAAAAAGACTTGAAAATTATTGGTAGTATTCTGTTGTTAACTTCACTTTTTCTGATGCTAATGTCACCTCTTAAACTTTCTTTTGAGTAATGATAGTTTTAACATAATATATATTTTTCCATATTTTATTTTTACTGAGGTATAGTTGACTTACAATATTTTATTAGCTTCTGCTGTACAACAGAGTAATTTGGCATTTTTAAAGATTATACTCCATACAAAAATGATTATAAAACATTGAATATATTCCCTGTGCTGTACATTATATCTTATAATGTGTTTATTTTATAACTGGTTCTCTGTACCTCTTAATCCCGTCCACCTATTTTGCTCCTCCCCCCTCTCCTTTCCCCTCTGGTAACTGCTAGTTTGCTCTCTGTATCTGTGAGTCTGTTTTGTTATATTTGTTTATTTTGTCTTTTAGATTCCACATATAAGTGAAAACATACAGTATCTTTCTTTCTCTGTCTGGCATATTTCACTAAGAATAATACCCTCTATGTTGTCACAAATAGCAAGATTTCATTTTTTATGGCTGAGTAACATCCCATTATATATATGAGATAATTATATACATGATATATATATATATATATATATGATAATTTCTATTCTTATGTCTCAAATGCAATAATCCTTTCTCCAACAATGTCTAATCATTGTTAATCTCATCCAGTGTATTTTTCATCTCACACATTGTAGTTTTTATCTCTAGAGCTTCAGTTTTGATCTTTTTCATATCTACCATAACTCTACCTAACTTTTTGCAGGTATGCAATATAATTCTGAGAACTGTTTGCTCTTTTTGGATCTTGCTTTTAAGATTTGTTTAGTGGGATCAGAGTGAAGTTTAGAGTAGGGCTAATCATTCCCTTCTACTAACACAAGACCTTAGTTCTTTACTCAAGCCCCATAAACTATGAGTTTCTATGGATGCTCACACAGGCAATATTCCCAACCCTGTGTAAGTGCTGGATATTAATTCTTCTAATCTTTTAGGATGGCATTTTCTTGGGCCTTGGGCACTTTTCTTACACACATATGGTGATTAGCACTTTGCAGAATATTCAAGGGGGAGTCTCTGAAGGTTGTTGGAGTTCTTTCTCTGTACAGCACTTTTCTCTCTGCTAATCTGTCCTGACAACTCTCATTTTCTTGATCTCTCTGAACTCTCAGCTCTGTCTGCTCTTTGGAAGTCATCTGGGCTCAGCCTGAGTTCCCCTCCCTCCGTCATGCCCAAAATTCTTTCAAGGCAGTTATCTGGACAATTACTGAGCTTTCTTGAGTAAAACTTTAAGTGATTTTGTTGGCTATATAGCATAGTTGAATTTCAGGTAAATTTCCTCCACTATTTTCACATTAATTCCATTCCACATCCCTAGCCACCCACATAATGAATTTGAGGAGAGAGTAGTGAGGATGGGCAAGTATAGTTCATTTGAAGTATCATTTCTGGGGGAAATTAGAACTTCAGCTTTTTGTCCAGTATCCTTATCACACCATTTAAATTCCAAATGGTCCACAGGAAACTCTGAATTCTCCAAACCAAATCTTTAAAGTCCTAAATTTATATAGCAGATGGGAAAACAAGAATTCTTCATCACTTCCACCTGGGTTTTGTTTACAGATTGCTCTATCTATAATTAAGGAAGCATTTCTTAGGATTTGACAGAGATGTTCTAAGGAAATTCCAGAAAATTGAAAGAGGAGAAGAACAGCACCAAGCAGATGTCTGGCCATTCAAAGCCATTCTGTCTTAATTGTTAGCAGAGAGAAAGGTTGCCCATGATTTTACATTTCCTTATAATGGCTATCAAGCATAACTATCTCAAGTAATGCCTGGCAGAAAATTATAGAAACAATCAACATTTATCTCACATTGGATATTTAACTGAGGAAAGAATTTCTATTTAGAGGAGTCCAAGTTGTGATATAGAAACCATGACATTGCCCAGTTTGGATAGAGGCAATTTGGGTAGACTAAGAAAAGAAAAACTGTAACCTTTTACTCAATGAACAGAGAAGCTAAATTTTCCTTGGTTGTAAGGACTGTAAATTCATGGGAGAGATTATCCAGGCTGGTGGTGTAATTGCTTTTCCTGGAGAGAAATTTCAGAATAGACCAGTCACCCAAGTATTCTGAACAATGAAGGTGCAGGTGCGGCCTCACCTGCAGAGAAGCATGAATACAAGGAGCGTGAAGAGAGCATCCTTAAAGGGTTGGCAGTTGGTAGTGAACTCTTCCTCCCCTGGTGAGTTTTATAACAAAAAAGAAAATCCATTTGAATCATTCAAGACAAGCTTGTAAGTCTACAGCTCATCAACAAAGGAGTTGAATGACTAAGTCAACTTTTGATTGCAAACAAGAGAAAAAAATAGGGTGCAGCTGGTCTCTGGGAAAGTGTAATTTACAGTAGAGAGACCATCTGCTGAACCAAAAGAACTGGATAACCGCCCATGCAGGTATATTTTCAACAGGGCCCCTTAGACAAAGCAAAGGAACATCTTGCAGATGGCAGTCTATGAAAGTAGGACTCAACATGTCCTTTCAAGTAGAGCAGTTGTTTACTACATTTTAAGAATCCACGGTATCCTGGAATAGGGTACAGCTTGAGTGTCTCAGTAGAACAGCCTGTATTTTCACTTAAGGGATAAAGCATTTCTCATGTGAAGGAAACTGCTCTAGTGACCCAGGGGAGCTGTCAGTGTTCTCTTAATGAGGGCAATTAACCACAAAATTTTTTTTTCTAATTTTGCTACAAGTCTTAACTGATTCAGAAAGTAGAATACAAACTTCGGCCTAATAGAATTAGGGACAGATTGTGTATGTGGAAAAGTTCAGTGGCATCACTTACCCTCTACAGCAGGAATCATTGAGAGATACACAAATTCCATGGACATCAGGCTTGTATGGATCTGGTTTAATCTACACTGGGTTTCAGGGTATTGAGTTCTCCCTGAGACTAATGTTTCATGTTGAACTGTGCCTGGTGGTTTGAGATGGAAGAGGTATTTTAGAGATGAAACAAAATTTTCACAGTATGAACTGCTTAACTATGACAAAGTTATCTTTTTTCAAATGTTTGCAACTTGAATTCAACAATTGGTTTGAAACTTAAAATTTTGAAGGTTGGTATTCATTGTAAAATTAATACAATCATAAAATTTTGAAGCAAGAAGAAGAACCAAAGACACTGTTTACTTCAAAGATTTCGTTTTATAGATGAAGAAACCAAAGCACTGAAAGTTTAATAACCTATCACAGCAGGACACAGATATTAGGGGCCGAATCAATGTTTCGGTTCCATAACCATGCACATGATGAGGCTGAGAAGAGAGAAGCAGGTGTAAGTGAGTAAATTATAGTTGAGTCACTTCTATTAAGAGAATTGGAACTCTAGGTTTCTGTGCAGGCTCATTATTTCATCCATTGCAATCCCAGGTGGTTCTTGGGGAACTCTGTTCACCATACCAAACCTCTAATTTCCTAAAGGGTAGGCTTGAAATAACATACTGTAAAATTCCCATCCCTGTGTTCTAACAATATTCTAGGATAGGGTTTGGCAAACTCTCTGAAAAGGGCCAAGAAGAAATTATTTTAGGGACTGGTGGGCCATAGAGTCTGTTGTAACTGCTCAACTCTGCCCTTAAACATGAAAGGAGCCACAAACAGCACATCAAAAAATAAGCATGGTTGTGCTTCAATACAACTTTATTTATGGGCATTGAAATTTGAATTTTATATCCTTTTCATGTGTAATGAATTGTTCTTTTGATTTTTTTCAACTGTTGAAAAGTGTGAAAAACATTCTTAGCTTTGGGGCTGTACACAGATGGTGTCAGGATTTGGGCCATGGCTGTAGTTTGCTGATTCCTATTCTAGGAAGTAATGATGATCATGTTGATAAAAAAACAAAATGATTCAGAAACAGAATGGAAAGTGCAAAGAGCACTTTAGGGCACTGGAGGTGGATGTGAATCCCTGGCACGAGGCTGGACCTCAAGGAGACACAGACTGAGGTAAGAGGATCCCAGATTCCTTTGGAAGGACTTTCATGTCCTACAACTGGGATGGCAAATACTGCCCAGTACAGCTGCTGTAGCTCCTCTTCCACAGAGGCCAACTCAAGAGAGCCTTCCCTGAAGCACCCAAACAACTGTTTGCAAAATGCACAGGACTTTAATGAGTGGCGGCCAGAAGCAGGGGAAAAAGTTAATTAGGCTTTCCCTGTCTCTAATGTGTCAGGGTGGAGAGGGGTGCAATGTGCCACTGGAAACAGAGAGTGAGTGAAGAAGAAACATTTGAATTTTCAAAAGACCTGCAGCGGGAGACATCCACATTGATTCTTAGGCTAGGAGTACAGAGAAGTGTTAGAAGAACATCTCAGTGGAATTGGTACAAACCACAGTTATATCTCAAGAGATAAAATATGTTTTCATGCAACTAAAAGGAAGAGATTAATTAGTGCTAGCTCTTGATGTTTAAGAGTTCCAAGTCTGTTTTTGTTAAAAATTTTATGATTCACTGCTTAAGACACGGGGGTGGAGTGGGGGACAGGGGGAGGCAGGTGGTACCAAGTGCCGAATTCAATTTCCTTCTTAACTTGAAAACTTCTCAAGTGCTGCACAAACTAATAGAACTTTTAACCGCCTTTGGCTTTGTCAGAAAATGCTCTTCTCTTTTCCTTTTAACTAGATGACAGGGACCAATTAAATTAATGAGCCTCACAAAAGTATTTCCCTTGGCAAATGGCAGGCTGTATTAATGTTTGCACAGTGCAGTTTTTGAGCTATAAGCCGCTATGTTAAATGCCAATGTTTTACAAGATACCTTCATGTGCTATTGATGTCTACCAAACTGTACTTATATATGTAGGTATGTGTGTGTGTGTGTGTGTGTGTATTCACATATATACACACATATAAAGGTACATAAACATATTCAGAATCGGATTTAATTTTCTGTTGTTATGCATAATGTAGATATACAGAGAATATGAAAATATGGCACACATGAATAGTGTCTTCATGTGAATCACCTCATTTAGTCAAATCTTTCTTTTTTCTATTTAACAGTCTCTAGATGATCATTTTCTCTACAATTAGTTATTTAATAGTGACACGTAAAATTTCCCAAATGATCAGAAGAATCTAAAAGATGATAAAAACATGTCTACTCACATTGTTTGAATACTTTAATACTTTGATAGTAGTCTAATGAAATGCTTATTATAATCTCTCTAACATCATATTTACACATCCTGTCAGTTGGAGAGTAAAGTCAGAGTAAAATAGCAAAGGCTCAATGATCAGGAAGAAGTCTTCATCTTTATTCTGGACAAAAAGGAAATGAAATACATGCCTGTGTTGTGATCGTTTCAAAACAGCGCAATGTTCTTGCCACATTGTGTACTTTGGGAACTGGTTGAAGAACTGTAATTCTTTAGCTAAGCTCTTCAGCAATATTATTTGAGTGTAGAATTTTCCTAGAATAGTTTTCAGTGTGGTTAAACGTCCATGCTACTTGGAAGAAAACATCAACATGGATCTCTTGGTTTGTTTCAGCATGTACTGTTCTTACCACAAACGTATATCTTAAAACAATACCTTTTAAATCAGTATTCTCAATTGAAACTCACTAGAGTCAATACAATTAAAGAGATCTCTCTCATAAGGAAAATCTTTAACAGAAATAGTTATTCAATTCAATGTATTCTTTGTAGAAAATTATTACATTCATTGAAAAAAGTAACAACAAATGAATAAAAAATGATTTTTTATTTAATACTGAATCTTTGAATTTATAGACATATGGAAAAAGGCTAATATACTGGAGTGAAAATAAGCCAGTATCTCAAAGATTACTTGACTTTTTAATTTGTTAAAAATGTAAAACTTCACTGAGTACATACAAAGAAAACACAGAGCCAATTTCAGCATTCTAGAGACATTCCAATTTAGAGGAACTGATTATTTAAAGGGAATACACATATTGTAGAATTGTATTGTGTTTTTATTAGATACATGGGTTTTATTTCTAATATGGGTACTTTTTAGTCTTTATAGTTACAATTTAATGTAGCTGATTTGCTAGTCTTCCACTGAAAGATACAAGTTTATCTGGAAAAAATTTTGGATAGGAAACATTCTCTTTTACCTACAGGGCAACTAAGAATTGATACATAGGTTGTTATCTGGTGTACAATCACCACAAGGACTTTACTCTTATTAGTGCTTGGAATATGTAAACATTGCATTTCTACCACTTATAAGTTCAACTCACTATACTCTGGAAAAAATCTACTAAAGCTGCAAAAGTGTATCTCCATGGGCTGCTAGTGCACTTCTAAGAACATGAAGTCATAGTTTTAATGTAAAACAGATTAGACAACAGGTAATAAATATATATAGGATGTGTATGTTCAAAATAAATACAGTTAGAGTTCTACTTTTGGCTCAGAGATAGTAAGATGATCCAGAATTAGCCTTCCAACATTAACATCTAGAAACTGAGCAAAACACAGAAACAACTACTTTCAGACATTACAAAACAGGCAACTCTGACTCTGATCCCTGGGAGAAAGGAAACAACACTCAGGCTTTGTGTCAAGAGCAATTTCCAAAACGCAGCAGAGGGAGAGGGACTACAAGCAGAGCCTGGCAATCTTACAGGTGTGAGAAGACAGAAATTACAGTTTGAACACACTGAGAGTCTAGAAGCTTTGAGGTAAATTTCAGAAAGGAAGGAGTTATGCAGAGGAAGATATCTAGATATCTGTATAATAGCCCAAGTGAGTCTTTGGCTGGATATCAATCTGTGTATAGGTAGGGTGAAGCTTCACAGAGCTGGACAAGAACAACTTCTGGGATAAGAAGAAAAAAAATTGCTAGAGAGCTGTAATAAGAACAATTTTCAGAGCTTACATAAGGTTAGCAACCCTGATAATTCTCTCCTGCCGATTCATAGTTATATGAAATGCAAAGCACCAATAAACTTGAAGAAGAAAAGCAAAGCTGATATATTGATAGAAAACATGATATCTCATATCAAATATCAAGGCAATGACCAAGACAGTATTTTATTGATGCAATGATAGATAAATAGACCAACACAATGTAAGAGGAAATCTAGAAACAGCTCATACTCTTGAATTTTGACAAAGATGAAATGACAGTGAAGTTTGGAAGGCATGGCTTTTCAATAAGCTTTTCTGCATCACTTGTACAGCCATATGGGAAGAAATGAATCTTAATCCCTACCTCACAGCATACACCAAAATCAATTCCAGAATGATTTTACATCTAACATATAAAAAATAAAGCATTAAAGCCCTAAAATATTGTTCGAGAATGATAGTATATTTATGTGAGTGTGGGATAGGTAAAATTTTCTTAAACAGGACAAAATATCTCTAGCACAAAAGGAAAACAAAAGGATAATTCAGACTGCACTAAAATGAAGAGTGTTCATCAAAAGACAGCCTTAGAAGGGTACAATGGTGAGACGAAAACTTTGAGAAGATATCTGTGGTATATATATTAACAAGTACTTCGACCCAGAATATGTAAAGACTACCCTCACTCAATAAGAGAAAGGTAGCCAACCCTAATAGAAAAAAATAAATGCCATGTGAGATAACAATGAAAAAAGAACAGAATTGTTAAATAAGAAAAGATAGAAAATACTAAGCATTGACTAGGGTATGGAGCAACAGAAACCCTCATGCACTGATTGTGGAGATGTAAATACTAAAACTGCTTTGGAACACTGGCAATATCTACTGAAGTGGCATCTCTTAACTTATCATCAATTCCACTTCTATGGTATATACTCAAAAGCATGAGTATATATGTTCCGTGTGTCCGTAGCAACACACGTCACGATAACAAAAGTATAAATAACTCAAATGTCCATCAACCATAGAATTTATAAATAAGTATAATATAATTATATAGAAAAATGATTAAATTGAGTCCTAATTCAATGTATAACAATTCTTTGAACTTGGGCAATTTAAATTCTCTAAGTATCAATTCTGTAACTATAAAATAGTCACCATATTTGTCTGGCTGGATTGGTGAGATTAAACAATAAATAAATAAATAAAACTATGAAACACACCTGGAATACATCACACCTGGAATATAGCACTATCATTAGCTCCTCTCCCCCCAACACTCCCAGCCACATTTCTAATTTCATTTACTTGACCAAATTTATCTCTTTCCTTTTGATTACATTCTGGTTTATCTAGTGGAAGAAATCATGGTTTGCATTTTTAATTTAAACATTTAAAATCTTTTCTACTAATTTGTACATGACTTGTGTTTATTTTCTTTCTATTTCTGCCTTGCTAGATCTTTCACACTTTTCAAACCTCCTGCTCATTTTTTTCTTCAAAGTCATCCTGCCATTTGCTGCCTTTTCTTCTGTTCAGATATAACAGTGAATTTCAATTGTAGCACCTATTTCCTTACTCTTGAATATTTTATTAATAACTTTGATGCTGGTGAGTAGGAGGGAAAGATGTTAGATTAACTCATCAGAAGACTGAAATCTTTTCTTCAACTATGCATCATAAAAGACAGAAGAGAGAAGATTCCCTCACATTAACCATCCCACTCTTCCTCCTTTAGTGATGCTCATGTTAATTTTCTAATAATAACAATGTCTGGAGAAACCTGTTATCAGTTGACAGTTTAGTGGGGAGTTTCACTTATGACTAGAGAAAATGGACTATAAAAATGGAACTGACATCTTGCCACAAAATCCTACAGTTTAAGGATTTTTAAAAATAAGAATAGTTTAAAAAATACACACAAATTTTACTGATTTTTCTTAGAATTTGACTGTGTATACAAGAAAAATAATAACTTACATGAATTTAGCAAAATTGCTATTATTGGTGCTCTCATTTTATACCATAGCACCAGCCACCTCCAAAGAGCCAGTTGTCTGGAACAGCCTGCATGCAGTTGTAAGGGAGTTAAGATAGCCGATGCTAGGTCATGACTTTATTTTCATGACATTTTTTTCTTTTTACAATTTTATTCAACTATAATAGATATACAATAATGGCTCATATTTAATTGGACAGTTTGATGAGTTTTGCCTTATGTATACACTTGTGAAACCATCACAGTTAAGATAAACATCTCCATCACATTCAAAAGTTTTCTCTTGTCACTTCGTAATCGCAACCCACTAACACTCCCTGCCCTGTATGCAGGTAACCACTGTTCCACTATCTGTCCTTACAGATTGGTTAGCATTTCTGTAGGTTTATATAAATGGAATCATACAACATGCACTATTTTTAGTTTGGTTCTTTCTCTCAGCATAATTATTTGAGTTTCATCTATTGTTGTATGTGTCAATAGTTCATCCTTTTTTTAATTGCTGAGTACTTATTCCATTGTGTGGATAGACCAAAATTTATTTATCCATTCCCCTGTGTATGGACATTGGGTTGTTTCTATTTTTGGCTATTATAAATAAAGGTACTATGAACATTCTTGTACAAATCTTGGTATGGACATATGTTTCAGTTCTATTGGGTAAAAATTCAGAGTCAAATTGCTGAATTGTATGATAGGTATATTGCTAACTTTTTATGAAACTGTCAAATGGTTTCTCAAAGTGTCTGTATCATTTTCATTCTCCCCAGCACTATATTATCCACATTTTTGTCAACACTTGATATGGTCAGTCATTTAGCTATTCAGTGGATATGTAATTATATCCCAATATTTTAATTTACATTTCCCTAAAGATCAGTGATGCTGAGAAACTTTTCATGTGGCGTTATGCCATCCATAAATGTTCTTCTATGAAGTGTTTATTCAAATTTTTACCCAATTTTTCTTTGTTATTCCTAACTTTATGGATTTTTTCCAAAGAAACTATAATTCATTGAAAACACTATGGCAAATAAAATATATCTCAAAATGACATGATAAAGTCTCCTGTAATCAGATGTCACAAAGTAGAACTAAAACCTCATTTAAAAGTCAATGGACTACAGAAAATTTCTTCTCAGTGTCACATTGAATAATCTTTGAAATTGTTAATTTTCAATAGAGAACAGGCTATGTCAGGTTATTTTGCAATGCAGTTAGCCTACATTTTAATATTCTACTCCTCTTCTTACCTCTTACTCTCCTTTCTGGCCCACCTCAAATCTCCTTCTTTAGCACTATTTTGAACTTAGACATTTCATAAATTTTATTATATTCTTAGTTTATCTATTTGAATAAACATTTTTATTTTGGAACAATTTTAGATTTACAGAAAAATTGTAAAGATAATACAGAGAATTCCCATATTACCCTCACTCACTTTCACCTAATGTTATCAGTTACATTACTTCTCAAGACTAAAAAAAAAAAAACCACATTGATGCATTACTAATAATTAACTTCAGACTTCTTTTGAATTTTATCAGGTTTCCCACCAATCTCTTTTTTCTAGCTCAGTATTAAATCCAGGATATCACATTGCATTTAAACACCATGTATCCTTAGTTTCTATTGGTCTGTAGTAGTTTCTCACTCGTTTCTTTGATGACATGAACAGTCTCATGGAATCTTCACCAGGTATTTTACAAAATGTTCACCAGTTATGGTTTTGTCTGATATTTTCTTCATGACTAGATTGGGGTAGTGGGTTTTAGAGACAAATACTGTTGAAATGCCCTTCTAATCATATTTTATCAGGGCTGCATAGTATCAACATGAGTTATTACTTGGTTTTAACCTTGATCACTTAAGGTAATAGTTAAGCAAAATTTCTCCTCTATAAAGTTACTATTTTCCCTTTTCCATACTCTAGTTTTTGAAAATGAATCATTAAGTCCAGCTCACATTCAAAAGTGGGTTTTTCACACTTTAAAATTAGCTTGTATAATAGTGTTTTCTTGTGCATAGCAAATGGCCACAATCTGAATGCCTTACAACAATACAGGTTTATTATCTCACAGCTTTCAGTGCTCAGGAGTCTGTGTTGTTTAGCCAAGTCCTCTGCTCTTAACAGATACAAAATACTGAAAGCAAGGTGTCTTCAGTGTTGTGGAATCAGCTAGAGTCAGTCCAGTACCTCTTCCAAGCCCATTCAGGTTGTTGCCAGAATTCAGTTCATTGTGGTTGTAGGACTGACATCCCCATATTTTTGCTGGCTGTTGCCCAAAGAGTGCCCTGAGCTCTAAGGCTACCCTCAAAACCTAGCTCCATAGCCTCTCCATAGGCCATCACACATGGTTGTTTGCTTTCTTCCAGGCCAGCAGGTCTCCTACTCCTGCAATGTAGGTGACCCAGAATAATATCCCTTTTAGATTAGCTCAAAGTCAGTTGACAAGTAACTTAATTATGAGAGTGAAGTCCACCATATTCACAGGTTCTGCCTACACTCAGAGGTGAATATGCAGGGTGTGTGTACCACAGATGAGTGGGAGAATCTATTCAGCCATATTATTATGCTTCTTATAACAGGTTGTCTTCTTATTATTAAGTTGTAAGACTTCTTTATCTATTCCAGATACAAATCCTCCATCAGATATGTGTTTTGCAAATATTTTCTCCCAGTCTGAGACTTGCATTTTTATTTCTGTAACAGTGTCTTTTGAAGAGCAAAAATATTTGTCTTACCCAAGGTCATTAAAATTTTCTTGTGTTTTCTCCCAGAAATTTAAAAATGCCAAGGCAATTAAATGAGGAAAGGAAAATATTTCAGTGAATAATGCTACAACAAATGGACATTATTTAAAAAAATGAATTCATCATTTACCACACAGCTTTTACAGAATTTAAATCAAAATTAACCATAGGATGAAAACATAAAAACAAAACATAAAATTTTGACATCTTTATTGATAATATGAACATTATTTATGATGAGCTGGATACAAAAATATAACAACTATTTTTGTTATACTTTCTATCATAACGAAAACTTCACTCTTTTAATAACAATTGCATAGGAAATATTTACCCTGTGCCAACTTTGTGCCAGATAAAGGGAAGAGAATATTGAGGAAAAATAAACAATCTGCATTCAGTCAAAGCTTAAAGTTTAAGGAAGAGACAAATATTAATCAAATAATCAAATAGGTAAGTATAATAACTAAAATAAATCTACTAAAATTGCATATGCATTTACCCTTTGACACAATAATCTCAGGAATGTGTCCAAAGATATATTAACAATAACCAGAACTTCCACCTTCCATCCTCTAGTTGAACTAATATTCCAGCAGATGACAATTATAAAACCTGGACAAAATTTGTTTTTAATGATTTGAGAGAACTAGAGAGTAACGAGACATTGGGCATCAAAATGCGATCTCTTTTATTATCTTTTATATCCACAGAACACACCACTGTGATTGACTTTGTTTACTTCACCAGCTTCCTTTTTATAAACAATTGTCTTATTTTTTCCTTCTGTCTTTTGCTGTAACAGCAACAAAAATGCTGTAAGGAATAGCCTTGTGCATATGTCATTTGATACTTTTACCAGAGAATTTTAAGGGAAATGACTTAATGATTCACTGTTAAGTATAATGTTAGCTATAGTTTTTTTTCTTATATATGACATTTATGAGGTGGAGTGAGTTCCTTCTGTTACTAATTTGTTGAGAGTTTTTCTCAAGAAAGAATGCTTAGCTTTATCAAGTGCTTTTTAATACATCTATTATGAAAAAATAGCTCTGAAAATATTATTGAAATTTTAATGTGCGCTCAAAACCAGACAAAGATATAATTTAAATTTTGGATCATTAAACTGTAGTTATACAAAAATGTTTTTGTTCTTATGTAATACACACTGACATATTTACAGGTTAACTGGATGCAATGCCTGTAAATCTTGTTTCATTTGGCAGTCTTCATTTCACAGTAATATTAATATTGCTCTTCTTGAAATGAATATTTTATGATGAAACAAATGTGTAACTCAGTAATGTTAGTAGAAACATTGATTTTCCAGGTGATATAAAATAAATAAAAATATAAAATCAAAGAAGTAAGTAAAAAATTTCAGAATTTGACAAATTAGTATAAACTCATGAATTGTATGTTTTTAAAATGTGTACTGAAAAGGCATAAAAGTAGTGACAACTCAACAAACACTTCTGGCACTTAGATCATGATCTCTAGATAACATTTTCCATTAGCAGGAACCAGGAGTGTTTAAAGGAATGTCTGATTTCTTGTCTGAGGAAAATACAGGATGAGCCTGGACATTATATTGTTTCAGAAACAAGAAAGGAGTGAATGATTAATGGGATCATGTCAAAGAACAAAGGGAGAAAACAAAGAAAGTCTGACTCCAAGTGGCTGAAGTTGAGACAATTTGAACATTAAGAATGCTCACTATTGTAGGTTGCTAGGGCAATAACTCATTATTCAGGAAAATTGATAAAGGGAAATAATTAAACATTTAACTCTTCTTTCCAGTACAAACTGTTTTCAGGATAACCAATTTTATACAGGAATACTTTTTATTTTTCTTTGTGGAAACTAAAAGCTAAAAAGCTTCTGCACAGTAAATGAAACCATGAAAAAAAATGAAAATCAACCTACTGAAGGCAAGAAAATATTTACAAGTCATATATCTGATAAAAGGTTAATATCCAAAATACAGGAAAAATTTATATAACTCAATAGTAAAAAATAAACAATCCAATTAAACAAATGGACAGATGATCTGAATAGACATTTTTCCAAAGAAGACATACAGATGGCTAAAAGGTCCATGAAAAGGTGCTCAACATCAGTAATCATCAGGGAAATGAAAATCAAAACCACAATGGGATACCACTTCATATATGCCAGAATGGCTATCATTGAAAAGACAAGAAATAACCAGCATTGGAGAAGATGTGGAGAAAAGAAAATCCTTGTTCACTGTTGGTAGGAATGTGAATTGGTAAAACCACTATGAAAAATAGTATGAAATTTCTTCAAAAAATTAGAAAATAAAACTACCATATGATCTAGCAATTTTACTTCTGGGTATTTACATAAATAAAATGAAAACAAGAATTCAAAAAGATATATGCACCCTCATGTTCATTGCTGCATTATTTACAATAGCCAAACAACATAAGTATCCATACATATATAAATGGATAAAATATATTGTATACACACACACACACACACACACACACACACACACACACACATGGAATATTATTCAGGTATAAAAAAGAAGGAACTCTTGCCTTTTGTGACAACACAGATGGACCCTGAGGGCAGCATGCTAAGTTAAATAGGTCAGACAAAGAAAGATAACTACCACACAATCTCATTTGTATGTGAAATCTTAAGAGCAAATAAACAAACAAAAGCCTGAACTCATAGGTACAGAGGACAGATTGCTGGTTGCCAGAGGTCAGGGGTGGAGTTTAGGTAAAGTAGATGAAGGTTGTCAAAAGGTACAAACTTTCAGTTATAAAATAAATAAGTCCTGGGGATGTAATATACAGTATGCTGACCACTGTTAATAATACTGTATTGTATATTTGAAAGTTGCTAAAGAAGTAATCTTAGAAGTTCTCATCACAAGAAAAAAAACTGTAACTATGTGTGGTGATGGATGTTAACTAGACATCGTGGTGATCATTTCACAATAGGTACAAATATAAAAACATTCTGTTGTACACCTAAAACTAATATAATGTTATATGTCAATTATACCTCAATAAAATAAATGATAGAGGACAAGGACTGTCCACTTGGACAGGCAGGCATCTGACATACATTGAGCCAAGGGAAATATTCAAAATAGTAACAACCTATGCTGCCTAGGTTCTTTGTATTTCTCTGGCTCTTAATAATTTATGCCCTGCAGGGGCTCCTGTTTATATACATGGTTAAGTGAGGCCACCACTGGTGGCCACTGGTGGACAGTCAGGGCCTCCTGGAACACAGAAGTCTAAAACATTTGCTTCTGCCAGGAGCTCAGCCTCCTCCATTGAGATCTGTGCCTGTGCTTGCCCAGAGGAGAGTGGGAACACGGGCTGGGACCCCAACAGCATCCCCTGGGACCCCGACAGTGTCCCCTGGGGCTCACTATGGCCTAGGAGAGGAGGGCAGCAGGTGGGTCAGAAGAAAAACCTGAGCTGTCTCTGAGGGTTCAACTGGAACCTACAATGACCAGGGATGCCATGTGACCAACTTCCACACTCAGAATAGACTCAGGCTCTTCCGGAAGAGCAAGCAAGGTGTGCGGAGAGAAGCAAACCCCCCTCTTGGGCATTCTTGGGCTCCCCTACCAGTGGGTTGGCAGGATACCCTCCTCAGAAGGTTGAGGTAGGAATATGGAAAGAGGAGCAGGCTTCCTGCAACCCACTGCAGTCAGGAATAAACTGGATCAGAGAGCTCTTGGAAGACCCTGCTCTGCCTGGCATTAGCTCTTAAGCTTCTGGATCAGGGGGACACCTGGGAGGGAAAGGTTGTTAATAAATCACTTTGGAAATATTTTAGTATTTTAACAATTGGTATGGTGTGTGCTTAGTGGGTTCAAGGTCTCTGACTTTTGACGTGCACTCTGGAATCTTGAGCTGAGCTTCCCTATTTGCTGCTGGGTCCCTTACAGTAAGGACCCTGGAGCAGGCCCTTCTCCCCATGAGGCAATCTGCCATCAGTCCCATCCTGGAGGCACTCTGTTCCCCTCTCAGATGGCTAGGTGAGCAGAATGAACTCTGCATTGCAGGCAAGAGATTTCCCCACAAGCAGGACTCAAGGACAGCCTTGAGGTGGAAGTAACAGGCCTGGCTAGACCTCAGGTCTAAGCTAAAATCTCGTACAATTTACAAGAAGCCCTAAAATTTTCAATAATTGTGTACCTGCTCCGGGTATTAATGAAGCAATTGCTATGATCCTTTTCATGTACAATTTATGAATTCATTAGAACCCAGTGGGAAGGACTGTCATCATCCCCAGCGTACAACCATAACCACATTCATATGTTCCCTGAACTTATTTATAAACAACAGCTTCAGAATTCATGTCAGGATGTATAAAACCATCTAAATAAAGGACCGTTTCCAACATTTGTATGAGTCTATTTTGTGGGAAAAGTTATTTAGACACAAAGAGGAGAAAGGAGCAATACATGCATTGCATCTCTGTTGTTAGGTATGTTTTCATTGCATTTGCCAAAATGTTCTTGTCATAAGATTAAGAGCCAATTGACCTAGATTTCAGGGCATGAACAAATCCTGCTAATGACATCCTGTGCAGCCTTGAGCAACATGCCAAACCTCAGTGTGCCTCGCTTACCTCCATATCGGATGAAGGGTTTGAACTAGAGCTCATCTGAGCAGAGACTGCGGACTCCCTGGATGGTGCCCTCAGCCTCCCAGCATGAACACAAAAAATGCCAAAGGCAACCTTCACTCCCTGCTTTGATGTTTGTCCACTGAATTCAAAGCTGCTTCTTAGGAGGAATGGAGGCAACGTTAGTCTAGATCCTTAGAAGCACGCCAGGGTAGGCTTGCTAAAGCCAAGAGCCGTGAGGATCTCCAGGGAACAGGAAAGGGTGTAGAAGGCTGAGAGGAATCTTCCCAGGCCAGTTTCAAGGATGCGGTATGAGAGAACTAGGCAAGGAGCAGCGCTCAAAGTCATGGAAGCTTCCAGGAGTGGGGCAGAGATCAGGATACACATGTACAGTTCGAGTGTCACTAGTAAAACTGATCCTTACTATTACCGAATGATGCTGTATTAGAAGCCAATAGCTAAGCAACAGCAACAAAATAAGTTTTCTGATTGTCTAAGTAGGGGATTAGGAAAAGGAGCCTGAGAAAGGAATATTCCTGTGTCTTTCAAACTGAGATAAACAGAATGCTAGTGTCCCACAAACTATTAATAAATATTAATCAGAAAAGAAGTGTCTGTGATCCAATAAGTTTGGGAAGTTGTGGCTAAAATGTGATGAGGATTTAACAGATTCTCTAATATGCATGATAATTCTCCAAGAGTATGTGGTGTTTCCCAAACGAATTTACTTTGAGGATTTCTTTTCAGAGCACCTATTAGCATCTCATTGGACATTTGTGGTCTGTGCCACTCAGTTTGAGAAACATTAGTGTAGTTCCATTTACATTTCAATGGCTGCCAAGAAATAAGCCTGGTGAGAGTGGCTTGAGTCTTCTGGCAATAAAACCCCTCAGAAGCAGACTTCTGCATGGACAGGGCTAAAGCAGAGAAAGGCTGTTATGTGGATCTAGGCAATGCCTCAGCTGGAATAACCCCAAACTGACGTAGATTTTTCCCTAATCGTCGTAACTGAAAACAAATTTTAGGAACATTCACATTGGGTGCTCAGATATCTCCTGATCTTCAAGGTGCCAATAAACCCTGTGGGAAAGCCCTTGCACCCTCTTTGACAGACTGGGATGGGAATGGGAGGCAAAGAAGGCATGAAGGGACAGGGGACACTAGGATGCGTGAGAGACAACCAGGAAGAGTGGGCTGCAGAGCCAGAGAACACTCCACCTCTGATGTGAGTCTCTGGAGCTAGACACTTCCTCCATCTCCTGGAATTCCCTGTAGCTCTTAGGATCTGTGGGATGAGTGGAGAGAAGCAAGAAGCACACCAGGACCCAAAGAGCTTTGTGAGAACCCTCAAGTAAAGACAATTCCTTATAGTCCAGAGAGACAAGAAACTTCAGCAATGAGGAGGCAGGAACCACGGAAATTGGTAGGAGAGCAGTATGTATGTATGGCATCAGATGTCTGCTGGACAGAAGCTCATGGCAAATTGTTCAAGAAGAGAGTCAAAGCTTGGTTAGTCGCCCCAGCCAACACATTGATATGAGTAATGGCAGAGGAGGACAGCAAGAGTTGAGATGCCATAGAGAAAAAGGTAGGGGCTCCCGAGGAACGTGAGTCACACATCCCGATCATGACATAGACACTCACTGAAGAGATGGGTTCTTGATTTAGGATACCTAAAAGGCAGAAGCTAGAGAGATCTGTGGAAGCTCCCCCAGGATATTTAGGAAGGACTGGGTTTTAGGCACAAGCAAATGGAGATTCAGACATTTGGAAATTGTTGAACTGTCACCCATGTAGCTGCTGCCATATTTGTAATTCCTGGAGAGGGAGATGTTCAGAATTCAGTTACCTGTTAATAAAATAGAAAAATTAATACTTAGAAAGGTGCCATTTACAATAGCTATAAAAAAATTTAAGGTAACCTGAAACAATCTTTTTTAATGTTGTCTTTTTTTAAGGAAATTTTAATACTCAATTGAAATTCATTTAAAAATACCCAATTAAATAGAGAGACATACCTTATTATTGCATATAAAGTGTATCATAAAAATTCATTTCTCCCCAACTTGATCCATTACCTCAATAAAAATTTCAGTAGAAGATTTTGTATAATTTAATAAGCTGAAAAAATGGTCAAAGTTAGCAAGACATTCTGAAGAAGAAAGAGAAAAATGTGAAGTAGATTTTGCCAATATGGTGAGCATGAAAAGTTATCTTCTTGTGGTTTTAATTTACATTTTTCTGATTACTAAAAAGGTTGAACAAATATCCATATTTTTGCTCTTTATTTGTTCTTCTCCTGTGAGACACCTGAAAGTTATTTGCTCTTTTCTCAACTGGGTGGTTTGTTTTTTCTTTCTGATCCTTAGAAATCCCTTCTAATATTCTGGATTTTAAATTGTTTTTCAGTTATAGTTAGGTAGATATTTTCTGTTAGCTTGTGCTTATTCTCTAACTCTCTTCATGGTATCTTTCAATGCACAAGTATCTGTCATACAGTGGAATTATCCTTTATTGTTTCAAAATGTGCTTTCAAAATGTATTTTCTTATTATATAATCACAGAGATTTTCTTACGTTGTGTTTTACAGTTTGAAAATTTATCTTTAAATTTTAAGTTGTTAATACATACAGAACAATTTAAATTTCATATGTGGCCTGTATTTTACTTCTATTTTACAATGCTGATGTAGGCACAGTAACCTCCTCTTCCTTTCCAAACCTTAAACCATTAATTCATTTTCCTTGTTATTGTTCTGCTGGGAATCCCTGAACCATGTTGAATAGATATAGTAATAGGAGGTAGTCAGTTATGTTCCCGATTATATGGAAGTATGTTTACTATTTCACCATTAAATAAGATGTGGTTGCAAGACAGTTTTACTCACCCTTATTAAGTGATAAAATTTTTCTTCTATTCCTAAATTATTAGGAGTTTTTGTTTTTCTTTTGTTTTAAAACATTAGTGGATAGTTAGAAGTATCTAATGCGTTTTCTGCATTAATATATTTTATTAATTTATTTTCTAATGTCGAATCAACCTGTTCTCCCTAAAATTCACTCAACTTGGTCAAAATGCATTATGTTTTTAATACATTAGATTTTATTTATTACAATATTTTTTAAATTTTGGTATCCATGCTCATAACTGAGTGAGTTTTGCTGGAAATTTTAAATGATGGTGTTCCCTGGATAGTACACACTCAATGAGGCACATACAGACATATACACACACACAGATGGCATTCTTACTGTTTTATAAAATAAATATTTGTTTATACTTATAACCATGTTTAACTTTTTCATTGATCAAGATTCTTTATTATACCTCAGACCTTCGTCTAGGATAGTCTTCCTCTTCTTGAAGCATATCCTTTAGAATTTTATCAAAAAGGGATTAGTATAATTTTTTTAGATATTTGCTTGAAAATAACTTTGTTTTTACTCTTTTGTTTTGTTTTGTTTTTTTGCTGTACGCGGGCCTCTCACTGCTGTGGCCTCTCCCGTTGCGGAGCACAGGCTCCGGACATGCAGGCTCAGCGGCCATGGCTCATGGGCCCAGCCGCTCCGCGGTATGTGGGATCCTCCCGGACCGGGGCACGAATCCGTGTCCCCTGCATCGGCAGGCGGACTCTCAACCACTGTGCCACCAGGGAAGCCCCCTGTTTTTACTCTTGAAAGATACATTTACTAAATTTAGAATTCTATATTGAGATCTATTTACTGACATCATATTGAAGATATGTAAAACTAATCTTTTTGGCTTCTGTTGCTACTGTTGGTATGTCATCTATCAGTCTTATGGCCGGTTTTTGGCAAGTGTTTTATTTTTTTCTCTGACTACTTTTAAGATCTTCTTTTTGTCTTTGATGTTCAGCTGTTTGATTATGATATTTTTAGGTGAACGTCTTGAATTTTTGTCTTTTATCATATTAAAAAATGATCAACCTGTGTCTCATCCTTTTGTTCAGTCCTTCTCTTATTATCTCTATTTCTTTTTTTCTAGATCTTGAATAAGGCATATATTTAATGTTATTCTTCTATCATCTATGTCACTAAAATCTTCTTTTTGTGTTTCATCTTTCTTCCTAACAATGGACTTATTCTGATTCATTTCTTCAATTTAGTACACTGAGTCTTTCTTCTGCTTGTCTAATATCCTATTTAGTTCATCCATGGAATTTCTAATTTAAGGTAGTGTACATGCATGTGTAATTCATTTTGAGAAGTTATATTTATTTCTTTGTCAAATACACCTGCTCACTTAGGATAGCCTTTATTGTTTTATTCCCTTCTTTATCTCTTATAAATATTTATTATATATTTTCTACTGGATAATTCAAGTATCTACAACAAGTCTTGTCTGGGAATTTGTTTCAGTTCAGATCTGTGTTTGAAAAATTTTTTTTTTAAATTTTATCTGGTATATTTAGCTGTTATGAACCACTATGGTTTTTTTTTTTTTTTTTTACCATATTCCAAGAAATAAAAGTTTCCTAATTGCTTTTTCTTTATTATTAATTAATTTATTTATTTTTGGCTCTGGTGGGTCTTCGTTGCTGTGCCCAGGCTTTCTCTAGTTGCGGCGAGCAGGGGCTACTCTTCATTGCGGTGCGCGGGCTTCTCATTGCAGTGGCTTCTCTTGTTGCGGAACATGGGCTCTAGGTGTGCAGGCTTCAGTAGTTGTGGCTCGTGGGCTCTAGCGTGCAAGCTCAGTAGTTGTGGCATACAGGCTTAGTTGTTCCACAGCATGTGGTATCTTCCTGGACCAGGGCTTCAACCCATGTCCCCTACATAGGCAGGTGGATTCTTAACCACTGTGCAACCAGGGAAGCCCTCCTCAACTGCTTTTAAAGAAATTTTATTTTAATAAAATACTGGCTTTGTAACAGAAACTTTGTACAATACTTAAAAGTATAATCTAACCTGTAAGAGAAATATTTTACATGCTTACTTCAATAAGTTTTCTTAAAATATTTACATATTTGATCTAAACAAGGTAAATACTATTAAATGACATGGAGAAATGGTAATGATACAAGATAAATGAAAATAGCAAAACTACTTCTCAATATGTCTGAAGTACTAAATGCCCAATGTAAATTTTTGAAAATAATTCCCTTTGCTTTCTGCTTACATATTCATTTCAACCTTTTCTCTTTGGATTCAGCTGTAATTCCAGTGAGCCTTGGCCTATTACTAAAGGATACTAATTGAATAAATCCATGATACATTTGGGATTCTGTCTTTAAAGAAAAAAGTTCTCAGGGTCCCATTGTGAAGCAAAATTTGGAAAATTCTGGAGACACAGATTAGATTTCTTATATAGAGATCCCATGATTACATACAGAGATTACAATACTTTAATACAATGTGAAACACAGATTTGAGCTAGTAGAAAAGCAGATCTTAACTCGCATTTAGTGGCATTTTAAAGTACTAGGAAAATATGATTTTAGTTCAAGTTATACATTGATTAGTCAAGTCTTATATCCTGCTTTTTGTTCAACTGTCTGTAAAAAACAAATTAGGGTGTATTTGCATTTAAGAAAATAAAAACAGAGATAAGTAAGAGCAGAAGCACAGTAGATGCATTCTTAGGAAAAGGAGGGTCTCTTCTTCCAAAGACCAGATCAGAAGCACTCTGCTCCACCCTCAGTCACAACTCTTTCATTTAAAAAGGGTCAAACCTTGGGACTTCCCCGGCAGTCCAGTGGTTAGGACTCCACGCTTTCACTGCTGAGGGCCTGGGTTCAATCCCTGGTTGCGGTTAAGATTCTACAAGCTGCACTGTGTGGCCTACAAATACATAAATACATTTAAAAAAAATAAAAAGGGTTAGGCTTGCATAGTAGAAGTTTCCGGGAAAGTAAGGCACTTATTTTCCTCTTTAAATTAGTATTTCTTGATCAGAAGCCCTGGTCGTTCTTGAAACTTCCATTTTAATATTTAAATATTGAGCCAATAATTTTAAATGGCCTGAGTTCTGTTAATAATTTTTTCACTCATCATATAGAGAAAAAGTGTGCGTATACATTTTAGATAAAATATAACTTGCGTTACGGTTTTGCTAAGTCAATCAAATAGATGTAAACAAAATGTAAATTAAGTACAACATTCATTATGAGTTTTAGTCCCATAGATCTTTCTAAGAATAAGAAAATTTAAAACTTACTGTTTTTCCATTTAAATTCTTCATTCTGTGTCAGTTTTAATATATCTTCTTCATGCTGACACAACAAATGTTCTCTAGTAGTTAATGGGTATTGGAATCTTATTCATAAAGAAATTCTAAAAACTTGTATATAGCAAGAACTCAGGATCCACTAGCTTGCTGAGGCAGTAACTGGTTGACTTTCTATAGACCCCATAAATCCAGTGAAACAGAAAAAGTTGTCCCATTTTACTCCAGAATACATTTAATTAAATTCATGCCTTTTAGAAATCCATCCCTTAAAATGGCATCAACCATGGAGATATATATCACAAACCTAGGGAGGAAAGTATGTTCTTCCTGTGTGAACAACATGTGGTAACAGAGGAGAGGACGTTGTGGGAAAGGGCAGAACAGAAGTTGTATTTTCCAATGACTATATTCCACTTAGGGTTGTGACATATTAATGGAAAGTCTTTTGATGTTAGCTGATGGTCTTAGTAAAAGAAAAGAAAGGTTTTGCAGTTCATTTTTGACTCCTCCAGAAGTTTTCTTTATAAAATAAAATATTAAAAAGTAGCTATTTGAAGGGATAAATAAATCACACGTATCTACACATCAAAATCAATAAACTTGGTGGTTATATAACAAACCTGTGAGGGAGCATGAGATTTTTTTTTAAATCCCCATAAAGTTTAAAGTTTATGGATTGAATGACAGCAGCTGCTATTGAGAAATGACTGATAACATCACACAGGAAACACAAATAAATATCTTCGGAGTCAGGGCGAAAGGGGAACATTTTCCAAGGCAGGAAGGAATCTATAGTTCTTTTTTAGTTTAGCGAAGAAGAGGTTTCTACTTTCCCCACTCTGCCTCCTGCGAAAAGCATTTATAGACATTTGAGAGAAGAATATTTTTAAAGGATATTACCAGAATCCAGGTACATTAAGAGACCTGTGCTTCTAGTTTTTTAGCATCATGGACACAGAATTGGGCAAAAGAATGAGCAAATAAAATGCCTAAAGCATTTGAAATAAAGCTTAGGTCGTATAATTTTATAACATTTTTAAATAAGACATGCTACTTGGAAAAGAAATTCGAATACACAGGTAAGAGAAATACTAAAAACTCAAAATCATTTGTTATACTACATCTTAGATACAACCACTGCTGATATTTTGATGTATCATATTCCAGACTTTTATATTCATCATCAAAATATTTAAATATCTACATATATCTCAATCTCTACCTATCTATCATAAAATAAGAACATATTAGATATCCTGTTTTATAGCCTGTTTGGTTTTTTTTTAACTTGAAAATATGTAGCGCACAGTCACCATTTTCTGGGAAATAAATGCATAATTTTCTCATCATTTTAAATCATTATATATTGTTCCATTTTATGGTGTCTATATCTGTCTATCTATCTATCCACCTACCTATCCCTATATAGAGATAGAAATAGAGATAGATTAGAGATGTTATATAAATAAATGTTTTATATTTAATAGTAATTTGTATTTTCATAGACACAGAGGAAGGGTTTGGAGAGTTCACATGCAGATGTAGTTAAGATCAGACAGGAGGACAGTGGAAGAAATAGTTTAAGAAAAAAAAAATTAATTTTTTATAAAGTTAGATTCTTATTGAAAAGTCATGTCAGTATAAATATTTCAGTTTCTACAGCAAAGCTTTTACATTGAAGTTAAAATGGTAAAGAGCCAGAAGAGAAAAGTAATTTGGTTTTTTAAACTAATTTTTGTCCTTTGTTGAATTTGAAGTTTTATATGTGGAAATTTCTATATAACCTATCTCTATTTCTATCTCTTGTCAAAATTCCATAAATAGCAAAATTAACTACCTGGTTAATAAAATAGCAATCAATAAGAATTTATTGTGTACCTAAACTGGGACTTTCAAATCCAAAACTAATAGGAAGCTCAGGATACAAAGTGTGTGACATTGAGAGACGGCTTATAAAGTAAAAAGGAGGAAGTTGCTCAACATTTACAGTGATTGGTTATTACAATGGGGGTATCCAGATGGCAGGGAATTATTTAAAAGTGATTATTCTATTCCATTTTAGGAGGATGAATTAACTTTCTTTTATGATTATCAGAGACATTTACAAGAAATGACCTAAGTTTCATATCTGTTTATGAAATAAGTAGATTTAGTTTTGTTCATGTGGTTTAAAAGGTTTTGTCTCCTTGGGGGATTTTCAAGCCTGGTCTCCATTTTATTTTCTTTTAACCCTATTTATCTATCTACCCACCCATATATGCTCTAAACCTTTTGGGAACATTTAATTTGTTTTTATATTTTCACCTGAGTCTCTTCATGGATTGTTTAACCTTCCTCACAGCATCATTGCTGGATTCCAAGAGCAAATATCCTAAGAGAGTAAGGCACATGACACGTTTATGACCTAATCTCAGAAGCCACTTAAAGTCTGTTCTGATGTCCTCTGTGGTTCAAGGCAGTCACGATGCCCTATCCAGTTTCAAGGGAAGGAAATATATCTCACCTCTTGTCCAGGAAGTGCAAGATTCCATATATACATACAGTGTATTTTTACAAAGATCTTTGGAAAATACAAGCTGCCATACATATCGTCTCAATGAACAGAGATTTAAGGAAGGGATGGAAAATAGAGAATATCTTCATTGTTTGTCATAGTTGAGACCAGAAACAAGATGTTAATTATTTCCTAAATGTATTTTTAATTTCTCTTTTTGTTTACAAAAGTATTTTCACTGTGAACGAATGAAATCATTACCTGAAACTTAGATGCAAAATTTAAAGGTGATCCGGATTTTTTAAATTTTGGTAGCTCTTAGCTTTGTATAGAATTTTAGAGATCTGAAATCATGGGGCATTTTTTTTAAATCCTCTGCTCAATTCCTGGTTTAGTGCCTTACACTGATGGATACCAAATGCACTCTTTTAGGCACCTGAATCAGTCTTATTATCAATCAAGTGTTCAGTTACAATGTACATGCAAGAGTGATATGAACTGTGACTGTATTCCTGCAACCTGTAAGTTAATTACCTACATGGGAAGTAACACTGAATTCTTAATCGATGAGAGGTTTATAGGTGAGCTTTTAATGATTTTGACTCCTGAGACAAAAGGATTAGGATGTGAGTGCAAGAATTTCTGGCCAATCATAACACACTTTTTTTTTTAATAGTGAGAAAGATTCTAAGTATTACTGTGCTGTTCTGACTTCAATAAGCACCTAGCCTCTGAATGACTTTCTACTCCTGACCCCTTCAAACAAGCCTGACGGATACTGAATAGAGAAGTTTTTCAAAATCCCCTGTAGAGATACCTTGGGAGTTTTCATGAGCTTCTAAACAGACTGCCTTTAAGTAAAGACATGGTATTTTTCAGTAGCTCTTGCCTTATACCCCTACCAGTTGAGTAAAGACCACTTGTCTGAAGTGAATTTCTTTCTTTACAATGAAAAAATTATACTCCCTCTTCTGAAATATCTAACAATCTGACCCTAAACTATGACTTCACACTCTCCACTTTCTACTCAGTGTCTTTGTTGAGAGAGAATGGAGTCCTTTTTCTTAAACTGCCACTAATGCTGAAAATAGACTGTCCTTTGTCATTGTTTTGAAAGAGAGAATTATTGACTGTTGCTTTACCTCTTACAGAATTCTTACCTTGTCATAATTTTTACATGTCTAATGAGAACTGCTGTTCTATGAATATTATATATTTCTTATTGAAACCTGCTAGCTATCAATTTCCCTTCTTTCTTCATTTCGTTTATCTTCATTTTAAGGGTGCTGGTTGTGTGATATGCTGAACAGAATCAAAGAAGCTGAATCTGTCCCTACTAAAATGTCTAATGGTCTATGAAGCCTTTTGACATTTGTCTGTTTCTTTCTTTTTTTTTCTTCTTTTATTTGTTCTTTAGCATTCTAATGTTTTTCTGTTAGTAATGGCCAAATGACATCCAACCCATGGAATAGTCTGCTTTCCAAATACACATGTGAAACATTCTAGTGTCTGATGGTCTCTTTTGTGCTCCTGAAAATACATAATGACTTGGTTCTAAATTAGGAAACTCTTTCTATATAATCATGTCACTAGAAGGCAACATAATGAAATATGTTGAAAACATGGAAAATTCTGTTATAATAGAGATGTAACTAAGGAATATTGGAGAGGATGCAGTCAGTAAAAGTGTGGTAATAAATGTAATGAATATGAAAGTGCTTTTTAAACTATCAAGTGCTATATAAATATCAGCTTGCATGATGACAATAAAAATTAATAGTTTCAGTTAAGAAGCTCACTCTCAACGGAGACATTTACTACAAGGAGATACATGCATATAAAATGAAAAGAGATCTAATGGAACACATCCTATTTTCTCATTTTTCTAAAAGGATGAAGCAACTGTTTGGCCATAAATAGTGCTTTGAACAAGTGGGATGTGATGGGGACAATCACAAAGCAATTTTTAATTCTTCTTACCCATCCTTTAGACCTTTTTGATGAAGTAATCTCAAGTAGGTCCATTTGCAATTTTGGTCGCTACTAGAGAACAAATAGTTCTCAGAATCGAAGTCACACAAGTTGTATGATTCCTGTAATTAATCTATAATAATGAAAGCTCCAAATTTCATTACTCACCAGGCCTCCTTCTTGACCCTGTCATTCAGGCTGGATCCCTGCAGAGACGAACGTGAAACACCAGTTTTCTCCGTCTTCCAAACCTTGTCTCTTCCTGTCTTCTGCCGTTAGGCAGCCATTGGCTCTTCCATGATTGGGATGGAAAGGACGTGTAAAGTACAGAAAAAATATTGCCTGACTGTTATGTTAAGATGTATTGTAAGTGAATATTTGAAGTTGACTCCTCAGCAATCCCCTACTGGAAATATGCAACTGTACTTCCTGTGGTTTGAACTCTGCATCTCATATGGCTGACCCTTCCCTTAGTCCTTTGATATCTTTTGTTCTCACCTTAGGCTCTACAATTAGTATGGAGACATGTTCTACCCTTGGACCCAGCACTGGTAGCAGTGCGAATCACTACCACTTCTGCCATCTTTACTCTGCAGTTACAAGGTAGCTAGTTAGTCATCTCTTGCTTTGGAGTTTTCCCAAGAAAAATTCAGATATCATTTCATTGTGCTCACAAACTCTAGGAAATACATATTGACCCTGGACTGGCCCTCACAGGCTTGAGGTGACGAAGGAAATGGGAAATTACCATCTTCCCCTCTATCATAAGAAAGAGAGAAATCATGCTACAACACTCAAAATTTAACTCCATCAAAATAAATTCTTTTACCAGATTATACAGAAGGTCTACTCTTTTCAACAGGTTAGTAACATAAAAAAGGGATGGAACTATTGACACAGATTTAACACCTAGAAGAAATGTGGGCTCTAGTTGACAGTGTTTGGACAAGCCAGATATAAAAGATATCTTTGAAGTAAATGAAAACATTTGAACATGGTGTAGGCTCTAAATAAAATAAAAATTTATTGAAATGGAAAGTTGGAGGGTGATTGAAAAGAGGTAAAAACACAATACACGGTGTGATACCACATAAATTAAAAATTGCGTATATATGAGGGAAAATATATGTGTATACGGTGTATATTAAGGTACTGACAGTGGTAATCTTTGCATGGTAGAAATATAATATTTATTTTGCCATTCTTGCTTGTCCTTGTTATCTACTTTTCAATTGTATATTTGAATAACTTCTGTAATACAACAATTTATGAAAGAAGGAGAGAAGAAAAGAAATTCTGTGCAAGAAGTGTTTTCTTTCCTCATTTCTCCAACTTTGTAAATATTCATTTATGGTAAGTTAGGGTCAAAAGTTTAAAAAAAGAAAAGACTGGTTGGGCCTCCTCTTTGCCAAATTCTCCATAAATGACCTAATTCCTCATGTTCAGCTATGTTGCAATGGAGTCATACCTGGTACCTATTTCTTTGTTTCCTTTGTTTGCCAAAACGAAGGCAAACATTTTCAAGTTTAACATCCTATTACATACACCATTCTTTCATTTGACAATAAAAAGGCTTGGACCACTCAGAGAACTCTTCAAGAACATATAGACAAGCCCAGGTAGGTTTAATCTCTGTTCTATATTTTCTATTGTTAAAGCACCATTGTTTAGGCAGAGCCAGAGAATACTACCATCCAGTAATGTCCCGTGAACAGTCATGGTTATGTTGACAACATAAAACAGATAGGTATCCTCCACTTAAAAAAAAGAACTTAAAAAAAGTAAAGACAAACAAAGCATGTAGTGTCTTCCCATTACAACAAGAATAAAATCTGTGTTTTTCACCATGGCCCACATGGTGGATTTGTCACCTTTCATGCTCCCTGAGGACAGGGACCAGGGCTTTCTCCTGCTTTATGATGAATTCATCAGATGTATCAGTATTTGGCACATACTAATTGCTTGATAAATATTTGTCAAATGAGTGAATGGATGCCATAAATACATAGGTTCCAATAAATATGCTGACTGTAGTAATAACCATAAGTAGGTATTGCACTCAGCCAAGAGTCACAGCTAAAAATAATTTGTTGAGAAACAGAACTTTCAGCAAGCATTTGAAAACATATCCAAATATGAAAATGAAATATATGAAAAAATAAAGAATAAACTGACACTTTTCCCCCACTGTGTTAAAAAAGGATTAAAAATTCGACAAACTGGTATTGTCAAGGTTTTAATGGAAATGAATATGATCATGTTATGGTGAAGAGGGTGTAAGTTAGGATAATCTCTATACTGAGAACTTTGAAAAATGTACCAAGATGTAAAATGCTCAGCAATCACCATTTTGGATATCTTAGGAAGAAAATGGTGCAAGTGGGATTTAGACAGAGGCTATCCATGACTACTTTCATAATAGTGAAAAATTTATATAGCTATTCCATCAATAGGGAATTGATTTAAGTGAAACACAGTACAGATATAAAATGGAATAGTATGCAGCCATTGAGATGCTGAAGCAGAAGAAGTAAACATGATTATTTCTGGTAGTGGATTTGAAGTGATTTTTTACTTTTTTCTCTGTGAATTCTCAAGTGATTGACTTTTGTATTTAATATTCCTATTTTTAAAAATAATAAAGTATTAACAAAAATCACATTTTTGTACCTTTCAAAGGCTATGGTGTATTTTACTAAGTGTAGTATTTTAACAGTCCAATATAGTGTTCAATGATGTACAAAGTAATGAAGAGCCTCACTTCACAATTTCCTCAAATGTGGATGTAGCTTTAACCTTGAATTAATTGAATTTTAGAATTTAATCTGTGTATATTCCATGAGGCTAATATGAAATTTATGTCTGCTATTCAGAGTTGTAGTTTCTTTTATTATGCTTTTGACAGTCTAAGCAATAATTATAGATATCTCTTGTAGAAACCTCTGAACTCCTGCCTGGATTTATAATACTATTCATGTTGATCCAGAATTCTTTTGAATAGCGTTGTACCATGATTAACTAGAATAAAAGATGAATCATTGCATAACAGAAACTGCAAAATGAGGCTATATCTTTTCAGGAATAAGTAGTCTCCATTTCATTATGATTTGGGGATAGGTATTTAGCCTCTAGCTTCATGTTTAGTTTCAAAACAACAATATTTAACTTACATTAAAAATCTAGGGATTCTTTGCTCATAGTTTTTTCCTTGTGAATGACTTGAAAACTGGCATAGCTGAATAAATATCAACATAGGAAGTATTGACCTTGAGATACAAAAAAAAAAAAATCCACATACAGCAGTAGATTTATAACCAACCTGACTTAGAATTCAAAAAACTATAAATAAAGGGTATTCAGTGTGAGTCACTGAGAAAATTTTTTCTTCAGCTTCCTCTCCTGGAAGAAATTTGTTAACACTTTTTGTACAATTCCCAAAGTTCTATGTAGATATTTTGTTTTACTGTGATATGCCAAGATAGCTTTTCCATACAAAGTTTGTAGTTTTAATATAGTCCTCTCTTTAAGCACTAGATGGTTTTATAGATATAGCTTGAGCCTTGCTTTTTCTTTCTAGTGGCAATGAGTGAGTCACTGTGTATTTTGAGTGTATTTTAACACTATTGGGTATAACCTAAACTCATAAAAAATCCCTTAGTTCTTATATCCTTCTACCATATCAAATGGGAAGAAGACATAAAACTTAAACACTACAGTGAGAACCAGCCAGAAAAAAAAGCTATTGCTTATCTTCCATATTCATCCAACTAACCAAAACAGTAATTTTAATAAACTTTCTACTAAGAAGGTTCACTGATGTTTCTCTCATTCTCTCCTTGTTTTAAAATTGAATCATTATTTCCTTTCAACCATTTTACTGACTTTGGTAACATTTCTTGAGGAAAACCTTCGCTTGGTCTTGATGCTTCTTCAACTATACCATATAATATCATTCATTTTGGAAATGTCAAAGAGAATAATAATAAATGCTTCTGTTCTCTCACTGCTCTCTGTTAGATAATTCATGCACTCTAAAAGATGAAGTACAATGGAATTTTCTTACTTTATTCTATTGGATCTCTCTCCAAAATGGTTATTAGTCTGGGTTCTTTAACACACACACCATGGATTACTCAAGTCTTCTCTTCTTGTTTATTCTACTTTGTCTTCTTCCAGCTCACCAACAAAAGACATTCATCTCTCAAGGCTGAAATAATCTGTTACTCAATTCTGTTATAATCACCCATTTTCCAGTCTCTCAAACTTAAACTATCATCTACTCCTCTCTCATATTTCTCATTTATTTATCATAGACTGCTGCCAAGTATTGCTCAATTGTATCTTTCATGCATTTTATTTCTTTTTCACTCCTATAGACACTAGCTATATTTATACATTTACAGTGCTATGTAGAGTTCTGATCATAGAAAGTTGAATATGACATGGCTTCTTCCATCAAACACTCACAGTATATTACATAAATCTCCAAACTGCTACCAACCTCTTCCCTTTCCTAGATACCTTACAGTCATCCACTAAGATAGTTCTACAAGTATGAGAAAGAAAAACTCTCAATTACTTACAGTTTATTGAAAAATAAAATTAAGCTCTCTAGTCTAGTATTTAATGCTTTTCATGAATAGACTTCCAAATTTCAGTAAAATTTTTTTCAAGTTTTAGAATTTTGATTTTAATTTACCCAAAAACAAAATTATCAGTAACATTTTAAACAGAGATTCTGTGCTTCCACCAAGACATTCTCTAGCAGACCTAGCAGACTACATTGAAATATCCCTGTTACATCCCAGGTAGGTAGATAGATAGATATGTAGATAGATAGATAGATAGATAGACAGACAGATAGATAGAAAGATAGATAGAGATAGATACATAGATAGATACATAGTTGATACATAGATACATGGATTCATAGATAGATAGATAGATAGATAGATAGATAGATAGATAGATTGATAGATACCTGTCTGGAAAATAGACTGTCTTCCATTTAACTTTTTTTTTTTTTTTTTTTTTTTTTGCCGTATGCAGACCTGTCACTGTTGTGGCCTCTTACTATATACAATACAGCTGGGGTAGTAATAAATATTCCTATGAAAAATATAACTACACAATTACATCATGTGTTATTAGTAAGAACTGGTATAGAGAAGTCCTTTTGTCATCATATTACACATAGAAAAAATATTTATAGGATACCTTGGTGTAAACAGAGAACTCTGGACATCCAGAGGTGAACAGCCTGGGGGTTCCAGCAATCCACTTCCCAAGTAGACATCCAAAGGGTTGAGGGGAATCAATCTTGAGTATTCCTGCAATTACTCATGGCACACTCTGTACTTCCCAATACTGGTTGGAAAGCTGTGGTGCAGGAGACCCCAGTAGAATTGGTCTCTTTTACCTTGAGTAGTCATGGAAGTAGGATTCAAATGTCCTTGAAGAAGTTTTTGGTGCTTAGCTCTTTAAATAGCATAGAAAGAGGAGAAAACCTCTGGTGTATAACCGTTCAGGGTAAATAAAAAACAAAGTATGTTTGCAAAGAAGAGAGAAATTTTCTGGACCAGAGAAAATTTGGTCGTTATTCATTCATATCTAATTATATTGAATACGTTATTTAATGTCTTTTTAGAACGTTTATTTTAAACTTTTGGTCCTTAATTTGCATTTTAAAATATTGCATAAGGTTAATAGTTAAGTTTTTTTTCATTCCTTTTACCCTATTTATTCCTTTCCCAGCACCGTACTATTAGTGCATTATTGAGTATTTGCTACAATAATGACTCAGAGGGAGGGTAAATAAGACACTGAACAAAGAAGACAATTGTGCTGAACATAGTTTTGTTAAATCTATACCAAATAATTGTACACATGAATAAATGAATGAATGATAACTGAGAAAGAATAATATTAAAAACAAGGTTTTTATTTGGAAAAGCCAATCTTTTGTGGGTTTCAAGAAGAAAAATCTTGCAAAACTGCACAGAGCATTTATATTATAAGCCACAGAGTTTAACAAAAGTAAAAATCATCTTCTTATTAAAAGGGAAATAAGAATTTCACAATCAACTGGAAGAGGGAGATAGGAGTGGGTAGGCCTAAGATTTGGGCCCTGTCTGAATTCTAGAGAAAGGATCCATTTCTTCACATTCCTAGGATTATTGGGTTCTGGCTACAAAGCAGAGTTGGAAAGAAAGGGTTAATATACACTAACAGAAATCCAGATAGACTAATGAAAAATCTACAAGATTCAAAAAGAAGTCCCAGGTCCTGCATGCCACTTAAGCCATAAAAGAAGGCTAAACTGACAGTGCTGGGAGACTGAAATATGTCTTGGGTGGAAGTCAGGCCAGGACCATGGACAGCAACAGCAGATTCTTTGTCCTTCCAGGAATGGTAAGCAAGACTTCAGGGACTGTTAGCTTAAGACACCCACCAGGATAGTTGGGATGAGCTTCACTGCAAACTCTGCAAGGAAAAAGGATGGCACGTGGATAAGAGCATCTCTTCCCAGATGTAAGGGCAATATATAGATCAACTGGAAACATATCCTCCAGAGAGGAGTGAAGAACAGTGGGAAGAGAAGAATTCTGAATTTGATTATTTATCCAATAGAACCCAACTTAAAAGTGGAAATGGTTGAGTCACCCTGATTTATTATATTACATTTTTCAACTATTATGTGGAATAGGAGCTCATGAACTGCAATTAATTCATTTATAAACAAATAAAGAAAATTAGATTTATTCACTTATTGTTTTATAACTATGAATCTTAAACTTGTTATAATGTGTTCCAGAGTCCATCTTCTTATGGAAGGACTAAGCTCTGGAGCAAACAGGTCAATAGTTTCAAATCATTGGAGAAAGTACAGGAGTTTTATAACCCAGGTTCAAATTTGAATTCCTCTATTCACTAGCTGTATGACTTTTGTTGAGAATAAATTCTCTATGGGTCTCACATTTCTGCATATCTTATGAGCAGAGACACTGCATTCTGTGCTCTGTACTTTCCTTTTACTGATGTTTATAGACAGCCCTGAAAGACAGATATCATGTCTTCCTCTGGGGCAAAGGACAGGCATGCTTACTTCCTGTTGTAGAGGATTTGGGTTCCAAAGCTCAGGGTCCCCCTCTTATAACACAGTCCACTGCATGTGAAATAGTCACCTGCTTCTCTTCCTTTTGCCCTGTTAGAACTGGGGCTTAGGGAACTGGCACACAAATAAAATCCCTGATATTCTGGCTACTATTATTACTGTGAGTAATAAAGTCCTTTGTCCCTAACCTAGGAGTCTCCTGTCTTCCATCAGTATCTGTGAACCACAGGCAGGATAATTTGTTAGCGTGCATGACCATAAGCTTGATTTTTATCATCTGTTAAATGAATATTGTACTTCGTTCTTTACAGGATTGTTGTAGAAATGAAAGAATTTAATGCAAAAAAACATAAACATACTGATTAAGAGCTTGGACCCTGCAGTCTAATAGCCTAGGTTTAAATTCCAGCTCTACCATTTACCAACTAAATGACTTTGGGTAAGACACTTTATGTCTCTGTGCCTCAAGTTACTCATAAGTAAGATGTGGCTGGGTAATAATATTACCAACCTCATACTGTTCTGATACATACTATGCACTGTATCAGTGTTTGCTATAAAGCATTGAGCAAAGAAATTTGTACCTAGCAGGTTTGCAATAAGTGATAAATTAAAGACAGACACAGATTGAAAGTAGACAGATAGATAGATAGATAGATACATACATACATAGATGCATAGATACATACATGTCCATCTACCTTATTGAAAAATAGAAAATGTTGGTTCAGAAAGGAAAAATATAACTCCTGGTCACAGATTCTTATGTAGAGGACTGGGTGTTTGAACTGCCCAATGAATGATAAATATAATTCAGATATGTATAAAGAAGAGGAAGCATGTGCAGTCCAGAAAAATACTCTAACACAGACACATAAAAATTTAAAGCAAGAAGGGACAATAGTAGGTTACAGCTACTATGCATGTTTTGCACTTCTCTCATATCAAGTTCAATGTAAAACACGCAGTAAGTGTTAAATAATGTCATTGACAAACTAGAAAATTAAAGTCTTTAAATAATTATCATGCCTGGTGAATCTTTAAGTTAGAACATAATATGAAAGACTTCTATGTGCATTGATTTTTCAAAGATTTTCCAACTCCACTGGCTGGCAAGACTGCACCTAGTGCTATTTAAGGCCAAAAAACAGAGCTTCAAACACCACTTCTTTAAATGCAAATGCATAATCACTCTCTCTTCAGTCCATTGAATTCAGAGGTTTATTGGGCACTTTCTCTGTTGCATTGATTTGGCACTAATCATGTGCTTCAATCTTAGAGTTAGATTATTCCACTTTTCTCTAAGAGAACATAGTGATAATCTTAGTATTTCTGTAATCCTTTTCATTTTTTAAAATTCTTTGCTTCTGTACTTTTTGTTCCAGTTTTATGTTATGAACATCAGGTGGTAGCCTCAGTGAAGAAATACATTCTATAGCAGCTGTGAACGTTATCCTAGCTACATACACTTCCCTAAAGAAATTAAACCATCTGGGTATTTTTCCAAATGCATTGAATTTATTGAAAAAAAAAAACCATAAGATGTATCTTATTGGAGAGAAGAGGAAAGGAATAGGTCTTTATCATAAATTGCAAATTGATGTTAAATTTTAACAATCTAGAGTAATTTCTCACACTTGGAGAGAATAACTGACTTTTCATGTTTGCCCTTCCAATTTGTTTTGCTCATCTGTTTGAAGATTTGAACAATCTGTATAATTCTGAAGGAAATGTTTTCAAGTAGTAAATGTCATAGTTGTAGATGTCTATGCCATCCTGGTAGCAATAGATAGTTTTGTAAGATTCTGCTGCCTTATCTGGCCAATCCTAACTTTATAGATAATGGCATATAAGAATGCCAGCTTTGCCAATTGGAATAGCAATAGCAAAATAAGAAATAACTATCTTCAAGAAGAAAAGTGAAACAGCTGACTGCATGAAAAGTTAGTGTTCCAGACAACACGAGCACTTAGCATATATTTCTAGTGTACCCTTGCTATCTCAGGTCATAGTTAACGAAATATATCCTTTGATTCTCTGTACACATAGTAAATTGCATGGAATGGCATCAAAAGCCTTTGCTCTGTCCTTCCACCTTGCACAAGCTTCAGAAACAGTGAAGACCCTGTTGGATATGAGGAAATTTTGGTTTTCTTAACCAAGTCACACTGAAATCCCCCGTGCTATTATGTGTCTGGCCAAAGTTGGCTCAGTCTATTTCTCATCCTATATTGAGTGAAATAAATCTGTGTAATGGATCTTCTGGATGTGGTTTGCACCATGTGGGGCTACTGAGTGGCAGAGAGAAAGGAGATAGTGCTGGGCAGGAAGAAAGATTAAAAATATTTTCTCATATGGAGCATTATTGACATTTGGGGCAAGATACATTTTTATTGTGAAGCACTGAACACTGTTCTGAACATTTAGAAATGATAACTTCCCTGGCCTTCACCAACTTCCCAGGCCTTCACATGCCTGCAGTGCCCCTCAGCCTTATATTTCCAAGGCTTTCTCTGTGGAAGGTGCTGGTATCATACCTCATACCTGGTTCAGAACCTCTGGGCCTTGGTTGATTTCACCCCCCAGCACCAAGAGCCTTGCCCTAAAGCATTTGCAGCTATAGCTTAGAGAACAGAAAGATGACATTTTTTCCAAAAGCTAGATTGGATCAAGTATAAAGGATCCAGTCTATTTAGACATTTATGACATTTTTATTTCTTTAAAAATATAATTTTTTCAAGTTAAAAGGAGTGCCCTACCATTTTAAGGCCAGGTTCTAAACCATGTGCTTCCTGCCCAAGACCAACTATATAATGTGCAGGACTCAAGGAAAACAAAATTTGAGACTCCTTGTTTAAAAAGCAGGGGAAAAGAGTGCAAGTAAAGGTGTTAAAATATAAAATTTTTCCCTTTAAAATGTTTTATTAGTTATAAAACATACAGTAATAGTGATATATGAATGTAAATTGTAAACAGAACTCTGTCATAATTTATATAATAAAAAAAGACTTTATTAATATATTAATTGACCATAAGATTTTTCTGGCTCCCTTTTCTTCATATGTATTCATTAGGTCGTCAAGATTTATACTTTTGGCAACATTACGAAAACTCCAGCCAATTGCTGCTTTTATCACTATCATTTTACAGTTTTACAATTTTACATTTCTTCTTTAAAGAAATTGGATATCTGACAGGTAATTGGTATTGATGAAATACCATTTATATAAAATACCATTGCATACCACTGTGTATTTCACAGAGGGCCCTGGCACTCATTTTGTTTCCTTTTTAAACTATTATTATCCAAGTAGAAATTTGGGAACCACCTTCTAAATGCTGCACGGGTATGAGCAGAAGAGCTTACTTGTTGAAAATCTCTGTGAAGAAGATCTTTCACTCTTAACTGAAAGCAACATTAGTCTCTTTTGGCAAATGTAAAATTACAAATCATCATCAAAAGTTTTAAATTTTAAGAAGTTGATGGAGCTGTCTTATAAGCATTCCTTTGTACATAGTGAGTCACTTCTCTCTTTACTGCTTTCAAGATTCTCTTTGTTTTTGGCTTTCAAAAATTGAATTATGAAATGTCTAGATGCAGATCTCTTTAATTTATTCTATTTGGAGTTTATTGAACTTCTTGGATATAGAGATTAATATTTTTCATCACATTTGGGAAGACTATGCCATTATTTCTCAAATATTCTTTTTGACTTTATCTCCCTTTCCTTTCCTTCTGGGATTCCCATTATGCAATATGCTGGTGCCCCACAGGTCCTTTAGCTCTGTTCATTTTTCTTCATTCTTTTTCTTTCTGTTCCTCAGACAGGATAATCTCAATTGAGCTATCAGCAAGTTTGTTGCTTCTTGATTCTTTCTTCTGTCTGAAGCAATCTATTTTTGAGCCCCTGTGGTGAATCTTTCTTTTCAGTTATTGTATCTTTCAACTCCAGGAATTCTATTTAGTTCTTTTTAAAAATAATTTCTAGCTCAGTATCTATATTCTCCGTTTTGTGAAATGTCATTTCCTACAATATTTACTTTTCCAGACATGGTTTATTGTAGTATTTTCTGCACATTTAAAGCAGCTCACTTAAAGTCCAACTTATAGGGCTCCTCAAGTACAGTTTCTATTGATTATTGCTTTCCTCATGTGTGGTTTATACATTCTTGTTTCCTTGTATGCCTCAGATATTTTAATTGAAAACTAGATATTTTAAATAACATAATGTGAAAAATCTGGAAATCAAATTCTCACATCTCCCCAGAGTTTTTTGTTTTAGTTGTTTGTTACAGTTGTTATTGTCTTAGAGAATTTTATGAACTATCTAAATCTGTATTATTTGTCATGTGTGGCTGCTAAACTCTCTGCTCAGTTAGATTAGTGATCAGTTAATGGTTAGACAGAGATTTCCTTAAGTGCTTGTAACCAATAAGTCTACTATTATTTACCAAGCAGCTCTGTGTGGGTGCTGGGACATATCTTCAAGGCTTAACCTGGAAGTCTGCACCTCTGCTTTAGCCTTTGCTTCCTGCCTGGGCAGTTTCAAGATCAACCAGAGGTGGGAGCTTGGAACCTGCTCAGGACTTTGCTTAGCATGTGCACTGCTCTGTGCATGAGCACAGCCCTGGGTATGCACAGAGCCTTCTAGATTTTTGGAATAATTTCAGAGCTTATCAAAGTCCCTATGGACATCTCACTTCCCAACTTTCCCTTTTAAGCTTTTCAGTTCATTTGTTTGCTCCAGCTGTTTACCACCTCAAGCAGACATGAAATTAATCAACTGCCTGTTTTTGTTTTGTTTGTTTTGATTTTTTCTGACATTTGCCTTCAGACAAAATGATCATTTCTCTGGGAAAGCTAAGAGGCAAGTCAAATACAGACAGTCTTGTGAGTGGAGTTTTCCTGGGAACCATGAGTTAGGACAGATAAGGACATTTTCCTAAAAATTAGACTTTTAAGAAGCTCCAGCACCATTTTGCTCCTCTGGCGACTGTCAGTCTGCTTATTTTCACCACAAATGTAAGCTATGATTTTTCAAGGATACCATGGAAATGGATAGTAGTAAATGGGACTAGTTCAAGTTAAAATGCCACAAACCCAGTTGTTCTTAAAAAGAGTCAGCCATCAGTTCCCGGTGTGAACCCGCTGTTACTGTTTCTGTGGTCGTAGCTATTGATAGGACCTCTCCCTCCAGTGTTAGCCATCAGCAGAACTGTTCAGATCTCCATTCAGATACCCTCCCAGACTAGACTCCAGGGGAAACTGGCCTGAAATCTCGAGCAGGAGTTCCCAAATTTGGCAGATGACTATAGAGGAGAAGGAAAGTTTATGAGAGGAAACTGAAGAGATATTTAATGGTAAACATGTTTCAATTATACCTCTGATACAGGGACAATGTGATGGAAGGGTCTCCTAAACATGTTTCAATTATTCCTCTGATACAGGGACAATGTGATGGAAGGGTCTCCAGAGGAGATGCAGCTGTCCTCACTCAAGTTAGTATAAATTAAGCAATATTTACAGAAGGACCTGTTTACAAGGATGCGGGTGGAGTGCAGGGGAATCACAATGGTTGATGCAATAGCACAGGGCTGATACCAGTGGAGCAGCAGATCTCTGAGCCTAGGAGATGGGCAGGAACTGGAACCCACAGAAAACCTGGAATAGAAGACAAGTGCAGAGAAGCCAATTTGAAAAGAGACTGAGTATTGAGACAATTAAGCCTTTCTATTCTGTCATCAATTTTGTGTAACATATTAAATAATAATGTATTTTACCCATGGTTCTGAGTCAAGAGACATAACGAGCCCAAGAAAACTCACAGGCAGAGAACTCAGGCAATAAATAACTTGACCTTAATAAATACCCTTCCCTCTAATCTCCTTCCTGGGTCCCCACTGGCCAAACGCAGTTGGAAGTTGGAGGGTGGTTGAGTGCTGTGACTGTCCTTGTTGGGGTCAGTCTCCTGGGCAGAGCACAGGGTGGATCTGGAGGCCAGTGGAAGACAGGACTGAAAAGAACAACGGGAGAACTCCTAGGAGCCTGTGTTAGATTCCTAGGGTGGCTGTAACAATGTACCACAAACTAGGTGGTTTAAAACAGCATAAATTATTTTGTCAAAGTTCTGGAGACTAGAAATCTCAAATCAAGGTTTTTGCAGGGTCATGGTCCCTCCGAATCCTGTAGGAGAATCTCTCATTGCCTCTTCCTAGCTCCTGCCTGAGCTGAAGGCTGTTTGTTGATGAGCTCTGGCATTCCTTGGCTTATAGATGCATCACTCCATCTTCCTATGGCAACCTCCCTGTGCCCCTGTCTTTTTACATGGCCTTTTTTAAATAAGGACACCAATCATGTCAGATTAAAGGTCCACCTTACTCTAGTATGACCTCACTTTAACTAATTACATCTTCAATGACCTTACTTCCAAAGAAAATCACATTCCAACATGCACATATCTTTTTTGGAGGAACACAGTTCAGCTCATAACAAAGCCAATGGGGAAGAGAAAGGCATCTTATACAAAAATTCAATTAGATTAGGATATAAAAATAAAAGAAACAATAATAACAGCATACCATGAGAGACTCAGTTAAACTGGAAAATAAATATGAAAGAAAGAATGATATTAGAAAACTAGTTGGCAGTGATTACAACACCTGCACATGGGATTGTTTGTAATAGTCACACTGTCAGTGAGACACTAAACTGTATTCTATGGCCAGCAGGATTGAGGTCCATATAACCACTAGGTAATATATTAAATATTTTCTTCTGTCATATTTGCAAAAAAAGTGGTTCAATTATAAAAATTAGAAGTTAAAATTCTATGCAGTATGGGTGATTTCTCTTTTATACTTACATGATCTATCTACATACAAAAGATGATAAGCTTAGAAAATATTTTAAAGAAGTTATTGCTACATATGTTAGTCAACCCTTGTCACTGTGTTCTACTTCTACAAGGTATTGATTTGGAAACCGTATCATACATATCATTTAGCTTCTCAATTCCTTTACTTGCTTGATTCATTTTCATGGATATGTTTGTTTCTGTAACCAAAATGATCAGACATAGATCTTGGTTTCATTGTTACAGCTCTTCTAAGAGGCAACTTGGACCACTGTAGAGTCAGTGTAATAGTTTGTAAGAAACTTACAAGCATTCCAGAAAACACAGAAAAATTCTGCTGCAAGATTATCTGAAGGTTGTCATGGACCACTGCCTCTGTGGGAACTCTTGAGTATGTTTTCTACATCCAGAGTTTGTATTTTCACAATATTAAGCTAGGGAAATCACTGAGAGAGAAGGCAGTGGCTAGATTGGGCAGGGCCTAAGCATTAATAAAGCCAACACACTCTTCAATAGCTCACAAGACCTTTGTGAATTAAATGTCATTCGAAAACCATTTGTGAAGCTGAGTTAAATGCCTTCAAATTTCCCATATTTTTCTAGAAAGGAAAAATAATTTAATGACATCTTGGAGTTTACTTTCCCTTCTATAAATCCTACAAATTATACTTTCAGAGAAGCTTTTCGGAGCTTACAAAGTCATTAAGCATGTAGGAACCTATTCTTTTGTGAAACAAAAACAAATTTCTTAGAGACAGAAAGGTGCTCTGACCAAGAACACACATCTGCTGCACTAATTTGATGAGCCCTTTTATCTTCAGGAATCCAAGGTCTAGTTCTGCTTTTATCTAACAATCATATAAGCATGAAAGAATAAATTGGCTCATTGCTGAGCCAATTAGAAAATTACATAGATAAATAAATACATAAACAAAATAAATAAATAAACTGATTTAAAAAGGTAGAGTGCTTGCACCAGTTGGGGGAACAGAGGGGTACTCTTGATCACTCTCTGGGGATGAATCCAGCAATCCCTGGGAAGGATATTGAGGATTTTGCAGAGTTCCAAAGACAATATGGGATCCGACTGGGAGGAGATCTGCAATTAGTGCAGCAGGCTTGGACAGCACATTCCCATCTGGGTACAATGTTCAGTCCAGAGAAACAGAGTCTGCAAATAATAATAATAAATTAGATTGACTTCCATGTAATAGAAAATTCCAGGTTTTCACTGGGAAATTTGGGGCACCTGATTTCTAGGGGTACAGATTATACCCTAGTCTGTTAGAGGTAGAGGTAAAATGAATAAGTCATAGTCTGTGGTCCCAGAGCCCCATATCTAGAAGTGAAATTTCAGACAGCAAAAGATAAAACAAAGGCTAAGTGTTGGAATGAACAGAAAGAAGGCAATTTTGACTTGAGAAAACTCAGCATGGCTTTATAATGAAGAGAAATTTTGAAATGGGCCCTGAAAGAAGAATAAGACTTTAATATGTACAAAGGAAAATGGGAATTTTGTGAATAGAGACAAGGCGGTGTGGATATTCCTCCACCTGTGTGCATGCATTGAAATTTTTCCTGTAAAGGGCCATATAGTAAATATTTTGGGCTCTGAAGTGCTCTTCTTTGGGGTTTGCTTTGCCTTCTATAAATCCTACAGGTGGTCTCTATTGCAACTACTCAACTCTGCAGTGATAATGGGAAAGCAGCCTAGACAATATGAAAATAATAGGCGTGACTGTGTTCCAATAAGACTATTTATAAAATAGATGTCATGTAGCCACAGTTTTCTACCTATAAACTCCATGAAGACAGTGATTTTTGTCTGTTTTAGTCACTAATTTATTCCAAACACCTAGGCAATGCCTGACACATAGGTCATGGTCAATAAACTTTTTATTGAGATATGATTGACATATAACATTATATTAGTTTCAGGTGTACAACATAATCATTAGATATTTGTGTATACCACAATAAGTCTAGTTAACACTTGTTAAACGATGAATAGATGAAAGAAATAGAATGTGAAGCTGACCAAATAAAATAGGACCATATCTAAGAACCATTGATTGTCATCCTGAGATGTAGTTTTATATCATAGGTAACAAGAAACCACTGAATGTGTTCCATACCGTTGTTATTGTCTGCATTTCAGGATGACATCTGGCAGAAATGCTTGATGGATTGAAGAGCAAAGGTATGTGAAGCAGAAAGGCTGGCATGTCACAATCATGTAAGAGACAAGAGATTCTGAACTAGGACCTGAGATGTTGGGCATAAGTAAAATATAGATTTTAGAGACTTAACATCTAGGATGCAGCCATGTGCCAAAGATTAGAGGAAAGAATTTCAGAGGACTCTTGGCAACTAGCAGGAGCATGGCTGGCCCTTTCTGTAATTCACAGAAGCCAGAATTCCTTTAAGGAGGAGAAAAAATAGTCAAATGTATGTAAAAGTGATATACCCACTTGTAAGTATAATATCCAGTAGGTCATCAAAAAGTTGGTTTATTAGAAAGTTCTTATCTTAAGAGTTAAATGTAACATACTTTCTCATATGATTGTCAGTGAATTCCTCTGCCCATAGTAGACTCTTCTGCAAGGCATTTAGAGGGTGGTTCCCAAACTTCTACTTAGGCAACATAGGTCAAAAAGAAAACACATAAAATGAGAACCAGGGACCTCTATTGAAATCATTTCTATCTTGCATACATTTTTTATCATGATACACAATTACCTGTTGGATATCTAATTTATTTAAAAGCCTTGGGTTTTTTGTTTGTTTTTTGGTTTGTTCCTTAAGAAGTGATAAAAGTAGCAACTGGCTGGAGTTTTCATGAAGTTTACATTTATGAAGCAGGACATGTTTTGACATTTGAGGTCATGAGCTGGACCAAAAATAAAGTTTTAAGTTCTTTGCCATATGGATCACCAGCACAGAGGCTAATGACAACTGTCACTGATAAGTGCCTAGTGCCCAAGAAGGAGTCCTCAGGGGACCAAAAGTACATGTAGTTGCAATTTTATTTATGATTCTATTTCTAAAACATTGTTCTCTGTCATCACAATTGCAAGAAGAAACACTGATGAGAACCACAATGAAATTAGGTCACAAATTAAAGAATGAATTTGGTGCTATAGAAGTCAAATAAAGAATAACTTAGAAATCTAAGCAGGGAATCTAAAGTTCCATGCCCTCGATTCTTCCAGAAGACCATGGTCTGAGCTTCACAACTGTTTGCTCCTTGTTCTAGATTTTCATCATCAAAATGTTATCCTGAATATTCTATTTTCTAGAGAAAAATTATAAATTCAACTTGCTACAGGGGTCAAAGAGATAACATCAATGTGGGCAAAGTGGGCCAGAAGTAACAAAACGGCAATGGAGGTCAGAGTGAAAAACACATGTCCATGTGAAAGACTGAGGGATGGGAAACTGTGGTTCAATTCAAGCAGAATGTGGTTTTGTGTCCCTAGAACTTACCATTTTTATGCAAGGCAAGACAAATGTATGTTCTGTCTGAAATCTATGAATGTTTAAATGTTGTCAATTAATTAATGTTTTAATGTGTTGGGTCCGACAAAATTATATCTATGTGTCCCCAGTTTGCTGTCTCCTGTTTTGAATCATTTTCTTGTGAGAAATCCATGATGAATTGTTCAATGATTGATCACCAGTAGCTATTGTTTTGAGCAAATATGTTTATAAAATTTTCATAAGGCCTGATTTAGGGAAGAACAGAAAATTATCATGATAGATTAAAGAACAGAGAATTGTTATGATAACTAACACTTTTATTGAACTATGTGTTATGTGTTTTAAGAACTTCAGTCTAGTAACATCTTTAATCCTCAGAACGGCCTTGCTAGTAGGGGACTATTAGATGAAGAAATTGAGGCACAGAGAGATTATATAATTTATACAGCTTGAAAGTGGCAGATCCCCAAATTGAATGCCAGTAGAATAAGTCCAGTTTCTGTGCTCTAGCCTCTGTACATCCTGGCATGTATTAATCCTGGGATGGCAGAAAGGCACTCAGCCTATTTGATCTTAGTTTTCTTATTGCTAAAATGGGAGTTTATAACTGACTATCTACCCCATGTGGTTGTTGTGTGGGTAAAATTAGACAACATAGGGCTTCCCTGGTGGCACAGTGGTTGAGAGTCCGCCTGCCGATGCAGGGGACAGGGGTTCGTGCCCAAGTCCAGGAGGATCCCACATGCCGCGGAGCGGCTGGGCCCGTGAGCCATCATGGCTGCTGAGCCTGTGCGTCCGGAGCCTGTGCCCCGCAACGGGAGAGGCCCCAACAGTGAGAGGCTCGCGTACCGCAAAAAAAAAAAAAAAAATTAGACAACATAAATGAGGTTCTTGTATACTACCAAGCATTATTTAAACATAAGGTGTTGGGCTTCCCTGGTGGCGCAGTGGTTGAGAGTCCTCCTGCCGATGCAGGGGACACGGGTTCATGCCCCGGTCCGGGAAGATCCCACATGCTGCAGAGCAGCTGGTCCCGTGAGCCATAGCCGCTGAGCCTGCGTGTCCGGAGCCTGTGCTCCGCAACGGGAGAGGCCACAACAGTGAGGGCCCACGTACTGCAAAAAACAACAACAACAACAACAAAAAAAAAAAACATAAGGTGCTATGAACAATTTGGTGTAAGGTTCTTAGCATTGTTAAGACCAAAGGCTATGTCACCAAGCTTTATTAAAACAGCTATTATCATCTTTGTAATTCTGCTGCCAAAGCATGGCATAACAAATTAGTGAGAGGTCATTCAGTGTTTGACTTGATCTTCTCGCTCTGCTGGCATCCTTAGACTACTAAATGTTTTAAATAGGTGCTGAATATGCAGGGAAATTAAATGTGGCAAATTGTGTAGGTACAGTGACATAAAAAAAAACATAATCAGGCTGTTTAATAATTTTTGCTTAGTGGTTCTCCACCACCCTGCCACTACCAGCTATTTGAGTTACCAATAACTGAAGAAGTGTCAGGATGCTATCTACAGCTTTGTACCCGTCATTCAGGATCTTGAATGTAATAGCCCACTGTATACAGCAGAATCACCTTTTACAAGTTGACAATCTGTAGGTCTTTTAGTAATTATTTCTGCTGTACTATACTACATATGTAACGATGTTGATTTGCTTTAAAGAGAAAACTGAATTACTAATCAATAGAAAGTAGCTAGGGTGTTATTATTCTTACTGCTTTCTGAGGGTAATATTTTGCCAAGGACTGAGGAGGAGAAAAAAAAAGAAAAAGAAACAGCTGAACTTCTAGCTCTACTCAATGTGCTAAGACTCAACTGTATCAATTATAGAGCAAATACCAGGAAAGGGTGAGAATATCTTTTAATGAACTTCTGATGTCTCAGCCAGGGGAAACTGATGATTTAAATAGAGTCAGTTTTTTGAGATAGCTAGGCTAACAACATACCTAAATGGTTATCTACAGGGTTGTCATCCAAGACAGCTCACCCAGATGACTGGGCACAGCAGGAGGAATCCCATGGCAGTGAGAGGGTTGGCATAGAGTTGGCCTCTTAAAGCTTTCCCACCAGCTCCACTGAGAATGGCAACTGAAATGAGCTAATGTGGTAAACTACTTAGCTCAGTGCCTGGCACGTAGCATGCACTCAGTGATGGCTGTGGTTATTATTAACTCAAGAAGCTAGAAACATAGACCAGGTCATCTGAAAAACAAGAATAACAACATTTAGTCATAAGGCAAGGTTTTGAGCTAAGTGACTGTCAGAAAGGGGCATTGTGACTTTTTGTGGAATGTGAACAATTATTTTATTTCTAAAAAAAACCTTACTCACTTTTAAGGTGATAAACTAGCCTTGCAGTTCAGATGATGAGTATTTTATACTCTCTGCAGTAGATGGCAAAGTTGGCCAGGATAAGTTACCTCCCTGCATCCACACTCTGTAACGTGCATTGTCCCGTTTCCTTCCTCCACCAAGAAGTGTGTTTCTTTTCCCACCCCTTCAATCTGGTCTAGCTGTACTATTTCTGAGATTCATTCTTAAGAGGCTTAAATATTTCACATCCTCTCTTGGAAAATCACTTCTGCCACCTAAGCAGCCTCCACTGACCTGTTGAGGCTGTGAGGGCATTGAACTTAGCTGAGGATGACCTTTACAGCCAACCTGCCAGTTGACCTTAGATACTTGGAAGAGTTCAGCCCAGGCTGGAAGAACCACTCAACGGAGTCCAACTCAGAACTATAAGCTAAATAAATGTTTACCCGCTGAAACCACTAAGTTTTAGGATGGTTTGTTTCCCAACAAAAGCTGATGATCTGTCCTCAAACTGGAGAAGACAGTGAAACTGAGTTTACAGTCCATAGTAGGCTGAGTCTGTGACAAGCCCTCACTTTCCACAGTCAGTGACAGATCAGCACTACTAGGCCCTGGCCAAGAACAGTCTCTTAATTTTAAAGGGGCACTAAAGAACGTTCTGTTATTGATCCAGGTGTGTCAATTACTAGACTAGAGACAGAGACGTTCTGAGAATGTTGAATAGAGAGGTTGCAGATTTCTTCACTCAAAAGGCTTGGATATTCTTAGAGAGAGACACACTTCAAATTAGTCATAACTTGACGCGAACAGTGACACTGAAAATAGTAACTGGAGATGAAGCTAGGTTCATTGATTTGTAAAACTGCGAATATATGTGTTTCTCAGTGTGCATTCCTCCTCCTTCAGAGTCATTGGGGATAAACTAAAGAATCAAATTAATGGGAAAACACAATATAGTTCTGCTTATTCAATGATGTTTCTATTTTTACTGAATTTAACTCTAGGGATAGGTTGTGTTAGTTTGTAAAGTCTACCATAACAAAGTACCACAGACTGCAGAGTTTAAACAACAGGTACTTATTTTCTCACAGTTCTGGAGACTAGAATTTCAAGATCAAGGTGTCAGAGGAGTTGGTTCTTCTAAGGCCTATCTCCTTGTCTTGTAGACGACTATCTTCTGCCTGAGTTTTCACATCATTTTCCATCTATAAGTGTCTGTGTTCAAATTTCCTTTTCTTGTGAAGACACCAGTCATATTGAATTAGAGCCCATCCTAGTGACCTCATTTTAAATTATTACCTCTTTAAAGACTATCTCCAAAACAGTCACATCCTGAAATTCTGAGGGTAGAACTTCAACATATGACTTTTGAGGGGCACAGGGCAAACTGACAAAGTAAATATTAAATGCACAGCCAAAAACGCTAAAAAGAATGAAATGGTCTAAAACTCCTCAATGTGAAACTATAAATGGCTTTGCTTTTTAAGACTCGGGTAATTTCAACACACATTATTTGTTCCACAAAGCAGAATACAATGAATCTTATTTTCTACATAAGACAAGAGATAATAAACACTGCAAATACTTAAACAGACTTGGTAGAGAAGAACAGATTATCACCTTTTTTATTTTTGTATTTTTTAAATAAATTATATTTAGGCATAATGTATATACAATAAAATGTACCTATTCAAAATGTAGAGTTCTATGACTTTTGTGCGACTACCATCACAGTCAAGATATAGAACATTTCCATCACCCCAAAAGTCCCCTCATGCCCCTCTGAGATCAATCCTCTCATCCTTGCTACCAAGAAACCACTGAGCTGAGATTGCTTGTTTTAGACTTTCACGTAAATGGAAGCATAAAGTATGTGTTCTTTTGTGAAGTGTCTATTCAAACCTTCTGCTTTTTTTTTTTTTTACTGTGTTGTTTGTCTTATTATGGAGTTGTGGTAGTTATTTATATGTTTGAGCCATTTGTAAGACATATGTATTGTGGATATTTTCTCCCAGTCTATGACTTGCCTTTTCATTTTCTTAAAAGGGTTTTTTGAAGAACAGAAGTTTTTAATTTTTATTAAGTTCAGTGTCTCAACTTTTTCTTTTTTGGTAGTATGTTTGCATTCTAAATTATAAATATTTTTCTTCTATTATTTCTTCTAGAAGTTACATAGTTTTATCTTTTGCATTTGGGTCTATGATCCATTTTGAGTAAGTTTTGTGAAAAATATGAAGGTTTATGGATTTACAATTGTTCCAGATCCATTGTTGAGAGGACCATCTTTTCCCCATTGAACTACCTTGGCACCTTTGTGAAAAATCAATTGACCATATACGTGTGGGTCTAGTTCTGGACTCTCTACTCTGTTCTATGGACTCATATGTCTCTCCCTATACCAATATTGCACTGTCTGAATTATTGTAGATTTATAGTAAGTCTTAAAATGAGGTAATGTAAGACCTACAAATTACGGTTTCTTTTAATGTCATTTAGCAATTCTAGGTCTTTTGTGTTTCCATACAAGGTTTAGATCATCTTTATTTTAAAATCAATTTCTGTGAACAAGGCTGCTGGCATTTTGGTTGAGCTTATGTTGAATCTTCAGATCAGTTCAGGGAGAATTGACATTATAACAATATTGAGTCCTCTAATCTATGATCATGGTATATCTTTCCATTCAATTAGAACTTCTTTAATTTCTCTCAGCAATATTTTGTAGTTTTCCATGTATGGGTCTTACATGTAACAAAATTTGTTTCATTAATCTCTAAGTATTTTATGTTCTTTAATGTTAGCGTAAATGGTAGAGATATTATTATTTATTTTTTTTTTTTGCAGTATGCGGGCCTCTCACCGCTGCGGCCTCTACCGCTGCGGAGCACAGGCTCCGGACACGCAGGCCCAGCGGCCATGGCCCACGGGCCCAGCCACTCCTTGGCACGTGGGATCCTCCTGGACCAGGGCACGAACCCGTGTCCCCTGCATCAGCAGGCGGACTCCCAACCACTGAGCCACCAGGGAAGCCCGAGATATTACTGTTTTTATATCAATATATTTACCTTGTATTCTTTAGCTTTGTTAAATTCACTTACTATTGCTAGTAGATTTTTTTTTAATTCCTTAGGATTCACAACAAACACAGTCATTCTGTCTATGAATAAGGACAATTTTAGTTCTTCCTTTCCAATTTATAGGCCTTTTATTTCTTTGTATTGCTTTCATTGCACTGGCTAGGACTTCTGATATGATGTTGAACAGAACTGATAAAGGTGTGCATCCTTGCCTTGTTCCTGACCTAGAGGGAAAGTGTTCAACTTTTTTTTATCATTAATTATGGTGTTTGTTGTAGAATGTTTTGGGTTTTTGGTTTTGGGCTTTGATGGGTATTTTTATCAGGTTGATGAAGTTCCTTCTATTCCTAGCATGTTGACAGGTTTTTTTTTTTTTTTTTTTTTTTTATCATGAATGGATGCTGAATTTTGTCAAATTGCTTCTCTGCATCTACTGAGAATCTCCTATGACTCTCCTAATAGAGTGAGTTGCATTGAATGATTTTTAAATAAGACTTTAGTTTTTTAGGGAAGTTTCCAATTCACAGAAAAATTTAAAGAAAGGCACAGAGAATTCCCATATGTCTCCTGTCCCAACATGTGCACAGCCTCCCCTCTTATAAAAATTCCCCACCAGAGTGATACGTTTGTTTACAATTGATGAACTACATTGACACATAATAATCAAGCTAAGTCCATAGTCTATATTACAGCTCATTTTTGGTGTTGTACATTCTGTGGGTTTGGGTAAATATATGTTAAAATCTATCTATTATTATGGTATCATACAGAGTATTTTCATTGCCCTAAGAATCCTCTATGATTTGTCTATTCATCCATTCTTGCCCTCCCAACACTCAACCATTGATCTTTTCATTATTGCCATAGCTTTGTCTTTTCCAGAATGTCACATGGTTGAATCAAACAGTAAGTTTTTTTTTAGACTGCCTTCTTTCACTTAGTAATATAATATGGTTTTCATGGCATGATAACCCATTTATTTTTATCACTGGACAATTTGTATTGCCTGGATCTACCACACTTTATTTATCCAGTGACCGAAGAACATCTAGGTCTCTTCCAAGCTTTGGAAATTATGGATAAAAAGCTCTTGCAAAAATCTGCAAGTCTGTGCCTATATTTATTTACTTATTTATGAGTTTGAGTGTCCAGTTGTTCCAGCATCATTTGTTGAAAAGGTTTCTTTTGCTCCATTGTATTGCCTTTGCTTCTTTGCCAAAAATCAGTTGAATGTATTTATATGAGTCTGTTTCTGGACTGTCTTTTCTGTTCCATTCATTTATTTGTCCATTCTTTTTCCAGTATTATGCTGTTTTGATTACTGTAGCTTTATAGTAAGTCTTGAAATAAAGTAGTGTCAGTCCTCCAATTTCCTCTCCTCTATTGGTATTGTGTTGGCTATTCTGGGTGTTTTGCATCTTCATATAAGATTTAAAATAAGTTTGTTAATGTCCACATAATAACTTGCTGGATTTTGATTGGGATTGCATAGAATCAGTAGATCATTTTGGGAGAACTGATATCTTGACAATATTGAATGTTTCTCTCCATGAATATGGAATAACCTTGTATTTATTTAGCTCTTCTTTGACATTTTTATCAAATATCAAAAAATTTGTAGTTTCCCACATACAGATCTTGTACACATTTTGTAAGATTTATATCTAATTATTTTTGAGGGGCACTAATACAAATGATATTGTGTTTTTAATTCCACTTGTTCATTGTTGATATACAGCAAAGCAATTGACTTTTGTATATTAATCTCGCATCCTGCAACTTTGTTATAATTGCTTATTAGTTCCAGGAGTTTTTTAATGGATTCTTTTAGCGTTTCTCATTGATGATCATGTCATCTGAAACAAAGACAGTTTTATTTCTTCATTCCCGATAGGTATACATTTTATTTTCTTCTCTCATCGTATTGCATTAACTAGGACTTCCAGTGTGATGCTGAAAAGCAGTCATGAGAGGAGACATTCTTGCCTTGGTCCTAACCTTAGTGGAAAGTTTCAAGTTTCTCATAATTAAGTATAACGTTAGATGTATCATTTTCTTTTCCAAAACATAGTGTATGTTACAAGAAGGCCAATCCTGCTTTTAACTTAAAAGTCTGTTGTAAACTTAGCTTTTAGGATTATTTGGCAGCTTAAATGTCTTTGCTTGTTGTTATTGTATTTTTTTTTCCAGCAGAGAAATCTGACTTAAAAACCTTATGGCAGAGGAAAGAAGTTATGTCTATGCACTAGGCTGAGCATTGTACAATTGGCATTTTTCAAGCTAAACTGTGCTGGGATACCATGATATCTGCTCTACCTCTTATGGGCGTCTAAAGTAAGCCAGTTCACTCATATTTATATTCATGGAGTCCTTATTATTTCACAGGTGATTATTTTACATAAATAAATAAGACACAGGTTGGCCGTCAATGAGTTTTTGGACTAGTGCAGAAGACTAAGATGTTAAAAACAACAAAGAAACAGGTCGGGCTTCCCTGGTGGCGCAGTGGTTGAGAGTCCGCCTGCCGATGCAGGGGACGTGCGTTCGTGCCCCGGTCTGGGAAGATCCCACATGCCGCGGAGCGGCTGGGCCCGTAAGCCATGGCCGCTGAGCCTGCGCGTCCGGAGCCTGTGCTCCGCAACAGGAGACGCCACAACAGGAGAGGCCCACGTACAGCAACAACAACAAAAAAAAAAAGAAACAGGTCTATAAAGTGCTATGAGGGTAAATTTAAAATAGCTGCAGGGCTTCCCTGGTGGCACAGTGGTTGAGAGTCCGCCTGCCAATACAGGGGACACGGGTTCATGCCCCGGTCCGGGAAGATCCCACATGCCATGGAGCGGCTGGGCCCGTGAGCCATGGCCACTGAGCCTGCACGTCCAGAGCCTGTGCTCTGCAATGGGAGAGGCCACAACAGTGAGAGGCCCGCGTACCGCAAAGAAAAAAAAGAAAAAGAAAAGGAGAAATCTATTTCCCCTCCCATTGATTCTGAGGAGGCTCAGTTAGCCTGCCTAGTAGAACAGTCATATTACTCTGTGCCAGCTTCCAAACTTAGACCTTAAGAGGATGGTAACCTCCACTTCTGTCCCTTGGTCACTTGCTGTTGGAACACAGCTGTCATGCCATGACAAAGCACATGTGGAGAAAACAAGACCTGCAACAAAGCCTCAGCTGAGATTCCAGCTACATCCAGTATCAACTGGCTGGCCATGTGAGTGAGGGGACCTTGGAAATGAGTTCCATGATGGAGTGGAGATAAACCATTCCTGCCGAGCTCTGTCCAAATCACAGATCGTGGGCAAAATAAATGAACGTTATTGTTTTAAGCCATAAAGTTTTTGGTGGATAAATAACCAGACATCTATAAATTTCTATGAGGGTAATATTCTGGCAACCATGAGAGCAAATATAGTAGACATCTGACCTCTTACCTTCTCTGAAGTTTTAACAAAAATTGCTCTCATAAAGCAGTATATACATACATATATATAATTTACTCTATTAAAAGGTAAAGACTCAGATTACAAGAGTATCATTGTATCATTGAATAGACATTTGTAAAAAAAAAATTTGATATATCACAAATGTTTGGGCATGTCTACATGAATCTAGATTGTTATTTTGTTCTTCAAATACTTCTTACACTCAGTCTTGTCACCTTTTTGTGATCTGTATTATCCTGAGGATGTTATGAGTTTTTATAGGTATAAATTTTCCTGTTGTTATATCTTATTTATAAATTACAACTTTTTATTTTTATGAATATACTTCTCTCCTTGTTAAATTTTACCTTTTTTTAAACTGCATTTTCCTGGTCCATCTTCTCTCAGTCCTTTTCCCAAGAGTTTATCTCTCAAAAGCAATATATTATTAGACTTTTTTGTAATCTGACAGTTTTATCAGAGTAATTTATTTGTTTATAATTGTTATGATTAATACATTTGGTTTTATGCTTTCTTCTGTTTTATTAAATAGGTAAGGAGTGCCTAACTTTTCCTTTATTTCAAGTAATCTCAAAAGAACTAGAAATAGTACATGACAACTTTTTAACACTTTTTTTAACATCTTTATTGGAGTATAATTGTTTTACAATGGTGTGTTAGTTTCTGCTGTATGACAAAGTGAATCAGCTATACGTATACATATATCTCCATATCCCTTCCCTCTTGTGTCTCCCTCCGACCCTCCCTATCCCACCCCTCTAGATGGTCACAAAGCACTGAGCTGATCTCCCTGTGCTATGCGGCCGCTTCCCACTAGCTATCTATTTTATGTTTGGTACTGTATATATGTCCGTGCCACTCTCTCACTTCGTCCCAGATTAGCCTTGCCCCTCCCTGTGTCCTCAAGTCCATTCTCTATGTCTGAGCCTTTATTCTTGTCCTGCCCCTAGGTTCTTCAGAACCTTTTTTTTAGATTCCATATATATGTGTTAGCGTACGGTATTTGTTTTTCTCTTTCTGACTTACTTCACTCTGTATGACAGTCTCTAGGTCCATCCACCTCACCACAAATAACTCAATTTCATTTCTTTTTATGGCTGAGTAATATTCCATTGTATATATGTACCACATATTATTTAACCATTCATCTGTTGATGGACACTTAGGTTGCTTCCATGTCCTGGCTATTGTAAATAGTGCTGCAATGAACATTGTGGTACATGACTCTTTTTGAATTATGGTTTTCTCAGGGTATATGCCCAGTAGTGGGATGTCTGGGTCGTATGGTAGTTCTATTTTTAGTCTTTTAAGGGACTTCCATACTGTTCTCCATAGTGGCTGTATCAATTTACATTCCCACCAATAGTATATGAGGGTTCCCTGTTCTCCACACCCTCTCCAGCATTGTTTGTAGATTTTTTGGATGATGGCCATTCTGACTGGTGTGAGGTGATACCTCATTGTAGTTTTGATTTGCATTTCTCTAATGATTAGTGATGTTGAGCATCCTTTCATGTATTTGTTGGCAATCTGTATATCTTCTTTGGAGAAATATCTATTTAGGTCTTCTGCTCATTTTTGGATTGGGTTGGTTGTTTTTTTCATATTGAACTGCATGAGCTTCTTGTATATTTTGGCGATTAATGCTTTGTCAGTTGCTTCATTTGCAAATATTTTCTCCCATTCTGAAGGTCGTCTTTTCGTCTTGTTTATGGTTTCCTTTGCTGTGCAAAAGATTGTAAGTTTCATTAGGTCCCATTTGTCTATTTTTTGGTTTTATTTCCATTTCTCTAGGAGGTGGGTCAAAAAGGATTTTGCTGTGATTTATGTTCTAGGATGTTCTGCCTGTTTTCCTCTAAGAGTTTTATAGTGGCTGGCCTTACATTTAGGTCTTTAACCCAGTTTGAGTTTATATTTGTGTATGGTGTTAGGGGGTGTTCTAATTTCATTCTTTTACATATAGCTGTCCAGTTTTCCCAACACTGCTTATTGAAGAGGCTGTCTTTTCTCCATTGTATATCCTAGCCTCCTTTATCAAAGATAACATAACTTTTTAACATTTTATGATATAAATTACCACAGAAATTTGACATAAGAACTGACATGAATTTCATATTAATCTCTAATATATGTGAAGTTTTTATACTTTTAAAAGTACTCTCATAAATACTATCTCTTCTCATTCTTATTATTGTTATTTTATCCCCATTTTACGCCTGATGAATTCAAGATTTCAAGAGGTTTATTGACTTTTTTTAACATCTTTATTGGAGTATAACTGCTTTACAATGGTGTGTTAGTTTCTGCTTTATAACAAAGTGAATCATCTATACATATACATATATCCCCATATCTCCTCCCTCTTGCATCTCCTTCCCACCCTTCTTATCCCACCCCTCTAACCAGTAATTATGAAGTGGAGAACCAAATGCCTTTTTTATTTTTTAAAAAGAAAAGCCAGGGCACTTTCATTCATTCCACTCTACCATAATCAGGAGCAAGTGCTGGGCCAGAAGCATAGCTGGTCCCCATCCTGCCTCTTACCTTAACACATGTGGTCACCCCTAAGCCTTTGCTCTAACCTCAGCCTAAAGGGGAGGCGTCACTTCCTCTGATGGCCGAGCTTGGCTCAGCCAGGCACTTTTCTCTCCCTCTCTGAGTGTAACTGTTGCTCACAGAGAATGTCTCCTGCTTGGTCCCCAGGTGTTGAGTTCATATGCCTTTGAGTTCAAGTTCTAACCATGTGGGTGGGTGGGTGCCTGTCTGGGTCCAGCATTTCCTGTGACTAGATAAGTCAACCTGTCTGAGTAGGTGATTCTAAGAATACAGCTTGTCTACAGGTGTAAATCACTTTCTCCACAATCAGATTTGGTAGTAATAAAGGCAATATTCTGTTCTCCAAACTACCTAACTCTTGGTTCAGAATTTAGGTAAAAAAACAGGTGTGTTAGTTTGAGGGACTCTCTTCAACCTAAGTGATGATATGTGAAATAATCTGAATCCTCTTACTTAATTTTAATTTTGTGGGGAAAATGACCTGCAGTACACTTTAACTACTCTGACACTATTATCTCATCTGCAGTCACAAATGTTGGCTCTGGGAAAGTTTTCTCCACCAGTTCAAAAGTAGGTCAGCAAAAGCTCACAGTGATTGAAATAATTTGAGGGGAGGAAGATTATATTTAGATGATCCTTCAAACAAAGGCAATCCATTAAGTCAGATAAGCCATTTAAGGAAGAGTTTGGGGGATGAGATGATAATACCAGAGTATGAATATTCTGTAATGTCATCTCAATGTCTGTTTAGGTCAGAATTTAAAAGTACAGAGCTTTTTGAAAATGAAATATACACACCCATTCGTTCTGGTCTTCCCAAATCAGAATATGGAAAAACAAGATAGAAATGCTTACATTCAACAAATATTTAACCAGTGTCAATTACATGTAACAAACTGAAAAAGGAACACAATATAAATCAGATATGGACACTGACCACAAAGAATTTATCCACTAAGAGAGGAAATATAGCAAGCACATACAATTCTAAAATACAAGGTAATTTGCCTTTCAAATGTATAAAGGTCTTAGGGATTTGGAGAAAGGAGGTGCAGCTTCCATTCCTGGTGGAAGAGGGTTCAGTGGTTACGGAAGGGAGAGAGGAAGTGGCATCACAGCCGACCTCTACAGAACGGGTGAGATGATTTGAGGTGGAGAGTTGGAGGAATCCGAGAGAAAATCTTTAAGTCAGAGTGAGCAGCATTAATACAAGTAAGGGGAACTTTTTTTCTTAGTTTGCAATAAGACAAAACAAGCTGTAACAGAAACTCTTGGTACATGGAAGGACTGCCAATCCAAGTGTGCAAAATTATGAACCAAAATAAGAACGGCTCCACTTCTGTGGAACCTAGTGTTCGTGAGGGGATGAGAAACGAGAGTTAGATGGGTAGATTGGGGCCAGTTTACTGAGGACTTTAAATATCAAGTTAAAAAGTTTGTACCACCTATGCTTTACACAAAAGGGAGCTATTGAGGTTTTTGAGCAGGTTGGTGACTAAAAACAGTATTGTTCCTGCAAAAAAAAAAAAAAAAAAATTAACCTAGCAACAGTTCATACGAATAAAGAAGAGGTGAGAGGGGCCACAGCCAAGGCTATAGTAAAGACTAAGGTCATTAATGCCAGTATGGAATGCTTCAGTGGCAGCCAGATTGGTGAGAAGTAGAGAGAAGTGAGAGATGTTATAGAATGAGACAAAGAGGAGTGAACAACAGACAAGAGATGGAGTGTCAGGGAAAAGGAGCTGGTGGAGGGAAAAGAGAGATGTTTCCCTCTCTGAATACACCATCAATGATTTACCTTCTCTCTCTTCTGAACACATAACATAACACCTGAAAATGAAGCTCTGAGCATGCTTCTTAAATTAATTAAATGTCACTATGTTCCCTAGTTTTATGAGGCCCAAGTGTCTCTAGCATCATAAGAATTTCCCAAGAGGAAAAAGCCCAGTGCCTTCCTGGGGAGCCAAAGTCACCTACCTTCCTGGCATCCAGCCCGCTGGCCAAGGACTCTGCCCTCATGCCCATTCTTCACTTTCTAGTTCACTCTGTGTTTAAACAGAGTCAGCAAGAATCAGGATACATCTTACATTCCAATTTCCCCAGGAGTAATTGTACTTCACATATTTTTTAATAGGTGTCTCATAATGGCAGTTACCTTCCAGTTGGACTTACCCGGGAGGATGGAATCTTACTGACTACTAGTATTGTATTTCTCTAAGTCAGTTTGTCAGGCGCAGGGGTTTACCACTTGATAAAGCTGCAGTTCATTTGTCACTACCAAGTAGCACATCAGTTTATTATTTGTTTCCCAAAGTAGGCAAAACAAACTGCAACAGTCATAGCACATGGATGGAATGCTAACCTAACCACTGAAAGTATTTCTTTTTAATACAAAAGAGCATCCTAATAAAGGAAACTTCTCCAACTGTGCTACAAACAAACAGAGTGAAGATAACAAGCTTAATACTAACCATGCAGCCCAAGAACTGATTTCCTGTCTGCTCATTTTTGTCACTGACTTCCATTTTTCTATATTTCCCAACAGACAGCCATTACTATTAAATGGTGATAATTACTGTTAATGACTGCCTAATGTAGAAATGGGTTATTATTATTAATTTGAGCTCACGGAGCATAAATCTGAGATCCAAAGAGGTTAAGTAACTGATACCACTCACAGATGGTGGCACGTCCCCTGATTTATTAAAAAAAAAAAAAACAACTAAAAGTTTATTTTTAAATTTCTCAGTTTTTCATTGCACTGATTTGTCAGCTCCCATCACTTGTTATTTTCCTCCACATTTCTAAAGATTTCCCACAAAGAAGAAAATTGCATTACCTGCATTTTCAAGAAAGCACAGAGGAAGTGAATCTGAAGTTTCTTTCATTATGTTGTGACGTTTGACGTTTGGAGTTGACGTTTAGAAGTAGAGTGCAGGTGTTTATAAAAAATAGAGAGACCTGGAACATGGGTGTCTAGAATGGTCTTATTCTGCATATCACAGAGTGGGAGCAGGCATTACTTATACCACAGAAACCCTCCCTAAGTTACTCAAAGTGCAGAACTTTTCTGATAATAGCATGTGTGGTCCCATTATCTCTGAAGGGGCTGGCATAAAAGCTGCAATTTATTTTAAAAAATGAATAAATACTTACAATGAGCTGGGCACAATGTCCAGTGGAAAAGTACACCCAGTCCTATCAAAAAAGACACTTTATGCACATGGGCCAGTATTGTCTCTCTCGTCACTCAATGATAAAGGAGAATGATTTGTGTTCGTAAAGAACATCATGGTACTGGGAGCAATTTTTTTGTTTAAAAGAGGCATTTCTTTGTAAAGGAAAATGAATGACTTTCTGGGTTTTTTAACCCTCTCTTGGGTGGAAGCAAAAGAGGAGGTAGGTGAAGGATAAAGAAGAATGGAGCATTTTTTCTGATCCAGGCAATGATTAAAAAATGTTTATGTTAGTTATGGAAATGTTTGTTCAAAGTCTTTTTGTTTTGTTCCAGTGTTTAACATTTAATAGAAATCCATGTTATTCATGTGACCATAGGGATCTCATTTCTATAGCAAATTCTTTCTGTTGAAATAGTTGACAATTTAGAACATCTCAGACTTTTAAAACAATTATTTTTAATTTTGCAAGCATGATAGGGATTAATGCATGACAGTCCAACTGAAGCTTTGTTTTGTCCCCAAGACTCATGGATCAAACAACAGAATGACTTTCTGTGGCCATTCTTCCTGCAGCTGAGAAGGATGAGAGGTGCCTTTGGCTCATGGACAATCTGTCTGGAAGCCTCTAGCCCACGCTGGGTGCAGCACTCTCATCAATAGATGTCTGGACTCCAACTGGATGCGTGGGTGGTAGTACCAACACCTCATCTTGATGGAAGAGCCCCACAATGACATTACCAAAGGTGACATTTTAATAGCAATCAGACACATCACTCTTCTCTAAAACGTCACTAAGCTTCCATCAAACTGCGTATCGCCTGCCTTAGGAGCACATACCAGATATCCTTTGTGCTCCAGCCACTTAGCCTTCCTTAGAATTGTGACCAAAATGCATGTTTTAACCTCTGGCGGCTGCTGACTTTGCCTGAGTCTCTTGTCCTTGCTTATCTTGTCACAGGAACAAATTTTCAGGCTGAGAAATGGCGACAGTCCCCATCAGTCATGGACGTTGGCTTCTCCGTGCATGATAGTTGTATGAAAATCCATTCACAGAAGTCTGGTTGGTGGGGGATCATGACACTTGGTAAGCAGAAGGAAAAAAGACTTTGTGTAGGAATACACATTTTTGATAAAGCAGTCCAACTCTTGTGACACAGAAGAAAGTGTGGCACTTTTTCCAGAAGTGAGTGACACAGGATTTGGGGGAAAATCAGAAATACAGAATCAGTTCATGATGGCTAAACCAAGGTCAAAGCATTAAAAAAACAGAATTTATTGACTTCTTCGTGCTAACTTCAGAGAATGAAGCAAGGGAAAGATATAAGTACACCTCTTTTTTTACTTGAAAAGGAATACATGTAATTTGGAGTGGAAGCCAAATAGGAATTAAATTATCAGGTCCTTCATAGAGAAGACAAAGACATTTAAGTGAAGTAAACAAGATATAAATAAAACTTAAAAATCATGAAAAGTAATGAATGGTACAAATATCTAAAATCTTGCCATCAATAAGAATTTACTGAACATCCAATAAGTTTAAGGCATCATGCTATGTTTGTACCAGGAAAAATAATGTGAGGGAAGGCTAAAGTTTCCAAAGTCCTGAAAGCCTGAGATTGCATCCCATCTGTGCTCTTACTAGAGAAAGCAAATAATGACACTATCCCTGAACTTAGATTCCCTCATATAATAATTGAGAATAATATTTACCATTGGCCCTATTGTGGGAATCAAAACAATCTATTAATCATTTATTTTATTAGTTTAATTAATACTTATAGAGCACCATCTGTTCATTTGGATCCATTCTGGGAATTCAGAATAATATGGTTAATAAAAGAGACAAAACTCCTTGCCCTCAAAGGGCTTAAATTCTGGTGGGAAATATGGTCAATAAACAACATAATCATAAATGTATGGTAGACAGCAAATAGTGCTAAGTGATAAAGTAAGTCGGTATTGAGGGATAGAAAAAGTTTGGTAATATGAAAATTTATGTAGGGTGGCCATGGAAAGCCTCACAGAAACTGTGAAATTGGGGTAAAGGAATAAAGATAGTGAGAAAGTGAGTCATGTAGATATCTGGGTGAAAATTCAAACAAGAATTTTATTGGATTTGATGTACTGATTCTAAAAATTTATCAATATATGAGAAAATGAAGAGCCAAATAGTCAAATGAGTAAAATAAAAAGTAGAGATTGTCCCATTGTCTACTGAAACTTGTAAGACTAGGGTAATTAAAAATATCATGTCGGGCTTCCTTGGTGGTGCAGTGGTTGAGAGCCCGCCTGCCAATGCCGGGGACACGGGTTCGTGCCCCAGTCCGGGAAGATCCCACATGCCGCGGAGTGGCTGGGCCCGTGAGCCATGGCCGCTGAGCCTGAGCGTCCGGAGCCTGTGCTCCGCAGCGGGAGGGGCCACAACAGTGAAAGGCCCGCGTACCGCAAAAAAAAAAAAAAAAAAAAAAAAAAAAAAAAAAAAAAATCATGTCCTGCAGAGTTAAACAAATAAGCAAAATAAAAGGCCCCAAAAGAGATCCACAGTTATGAAGGCTGGACTTAGGATCATTCTAGATCATGGGGAAAAGCATGCACTGTCCAAAATCTGTTAGGGAACTGGTGGTTATTCACATGGAAAAAAAAAAAAAGAAAATGACTTTCCTATATAATACTAGATATAAGAACCAATTCTGAGCTAAATTGAGATCAAAAGTTAACAACAAGTTTGAAAATTTAGAAAGACAATATAAATGTTTTTTTAAATTCTTGGGTTCCAAAAGATTTCTTAAACATATTTTAAAAAGCACAAAACATGAAGAAAAATGACTGGTAAATCTGACTGTTAAAATGTAAAACTTCAGTCCTAGGATAAAAGAAAGGCATAAACTCAGAGGAGATATTTATAATACATAAAACCAACAAAGGAATCGAGTCCAGAATAAACATTTACATACTAACATGTGTATAGACACATAAACATATACTCATTATATATATATATGTACATATAAATACACACAGGTGACATATGTGTATATGGGTATATGTATGTATGTGTATGTATCACATAAATCATTAAAAGTTACAAAACAGCCAGCTGAAAAATGAACAAAAGACTAAAGCAGAAACTTTACAAAATAGAAAACAGGAACAGCCAGTAAAATTTTACATATCTTATAAATAAAAACTTAGGCTCTGTCAATATCAAGGGCCAGGAGATGTCACTATTGGTCACTATTGGTAGAAGTGTAAATTGGTACAACCACTTTGGAAATGACTTTATCAATATCAGCTAAAGTTAATAATCACATACCTCTTACACTGTGATTCCACTTCTTGCAAAAGTTACACATGAGCAACAGGAGGTATATACAATATTCCATGGCAGCATAGTTTATAATATCAAAAAACTCAACATCTGTTAACACAAGTGTGCCGTTTTTATACAGTGGAATACTACACAGCAGTAATAATTAATGAAAAGCAATAAAACATAACAATACAGATGAATCTCCAGAATATAACATAACATGGAAGCAGATTGTAGAATACGTATATCTATTTACATAAAATTCAGAGCAAGCAAAACCAAGCTACAGGGCAAGAGGAAGTGGGATCTGGAAGGGCCATTCAGAACCTTCCAGCATCACTAGTTATTTATTCTCTGTTTCTTATGTTAGTGAGAGAGTATACCCGGGTCCACGAAATTGTTATTCTTTCCAATTTACACATATGCTCTATTATTATGTATCTCTTCGCTATTTACTTGAACCAGTATTTTTGAAAGAGTGAATATCAAGTGAAATGAGAAGAGAATGAGCGTATTTTGGTTGTGAAGGGGAAAATATCTCTCAGGATGTAGGTATAAGGATGCTGAAGCAATCGGAGGCTTTTATTTTCCTTGCTTTGTTGTTACCTTGGGAAAGATTAAGGATGTCTCATTACTGATGATAAGGATCCAGTAAAGAGTTTTAAGACACAGAAGAGAGAGGAGCTCTTCAATAATATTAGCATCTTGGGAAGATAAAAGAGGCAGATAATTCAAAGCACAGTGTAGGGGTGGTGGTATTGAGAATGAAGTAGACAGTTCCTGGAGGAGGGGATGAAAGTGGTACAGAAAAATGGTGTGAGCAACAGGGAACTCTGCTCGATATTCTGTAATAACCTAAATAGGAAAAGAATTTGAGAAAGAATAGATACATGGATACGTATAATGGAATCACTGCTATACACCTGAAACTAACACAACATTGTTAATCAACTATACTCCAATATAAAATAAAAATTTAAAAAAAACAATTTAAAAAAAGAGCTTGTGGAAAATAGACCTTGCAAACAGAATGTGCACAGCACCGGGCCCCATCCTGAGAATGCAGAAAAGGAACAGCTGGGTTTCCCATAGACACAGAAGTGGAGGAATACCCATGGATGTGAGTGTAGTTGATGATGATGGGCAAGAGGTCCCAAGAGTTAAGTAGGAGACTGAGAAAGAGCCCAGGAAATCAGCGACGGGCATGCAGATGTGTGAAGGGAGAGATCAGGAAATGGTCAATCGTGAAAGCAGGAACATGGCAACGGGGCGGGGGGTGGGCATGAATTGTAGTACAGGGCTTAGCTCTGAGGAAAGATAAGCTTAGGCTACTGAGTCAGAAATCTTTTATTCCATTAAAATTAAAAGTGATCTGAAGTAAACATGGGGGAAAGTCACCTTTCTTCAAATCTGGATGTTAAAAGTGAGTGCTCATATTATTCTCTGTCCTTAGAGAGAGATTTTAAATATTTCTTCATGTAAAATATCCTACCTATTATTTTAATTTTCTAAAAATAAAACTGTGCAAAACGCTTTGCATGGAAAAAAAAAAAACCATTGAATTGAGGAAGCTGTGCAAAAGTAGGGATGCCCGGTGTCCTTTCTGCCCTCATAACCCTGCTATGTCTATGGACTTGAAATTTAAATGTCAAGAGGATTCAGCCACCATCTCCTCACCTGTCTAAATGGAAACTATTCCATTTGAACCTTGGTTTTCCAGGAAAAGTAGGGGGATTGACACAGCTGCTTGAATGATCATTTTAATAAATATCAATAAGCTGTTCTGGTGATGTCTTCAATAGGCTTTCACATAAAAAGGAACTTGAAGAAATGAAAATGATGGAAATAAAGTATCCTGATGCCAGGGATTGGAAGAATTACTTTAAAAAGCCCCAAATTCTGAAAAGCAGTCAGTGTGCCTATTGACCTGTCTGAAAAGGTACATATGGGCTGCTCCCTCTTGCTATGCTAGAAACTCTCATACCTCCAGAGCTGTAATCGTCCTTAAAAATGGCACATGAGGGGGCAATGACACCGTGGTCCTAGTCTGGGTGCTGATCAAGGGCTGATCGATCTTATCCCTTTGTTCCTCAGAGGGTCCCCTGTATGATATTGCATGTCACTGTTACAACCATCCATCTGAGCCACTTAATGCTCAATTTAACTCAGGAGGTGGTAAATTCTCTTTGGTCAGTTAATGACATCTGAATGAGTCATCTCTCCCTTTGGGGTATTTTTCTCTACCAACTCTGTGAAGAGAACCTGTCCTTGGCATCATTAAACCCAAGAGAAAGGGGATTTAACTGCACTGGGTACTTAAAAACAAAAGTTTAATGGATAAGCTAGTGGCACAAAAATAACAAATTTGCCATTGTTTATTCACTGAAAGAGACCCAAAAAATTGTTGGCTTTATCATCAAGGTTTGCATCCAAGCACAGAGTATCTTTTTTTTTTTTTTGAGTCTCATTTTTTTAAAGTATATTCCATTATCAGTCCTCTAAGTGGGACTACAGCTCCTAAGGGGAGGTGACATGGAAAATGGACTCTGAGAATATGCACACCTTTACGAGATTTACAGAGTCAAAGAGAAGTCTCATTCTTACCTTCTGTCTATATTACTAAAGCGAGAAGATATGCAGATAGGGAAGACATGCTAAAAGACACATATTTATGTTTTAATAGTAATTAATGTTAATTATCTAGACTCCAAGTGTTCTGGTATTTCACTTCTAATTAGGATGTAAAAAGTCACAAGAAAAATATTTTTAAAAATTGTACTTTTTCATTTTACAATTTTAAATGGTTCCAAACAGACAGGGTGGAAGATTTGGAGAATTAAGAAGGGGTCTGTCTATCCATGAAGTCATGCAGTCACGGGGACTCAGGCTCTGTTGCTTTCAGGACGTGTGTTTTCCATCTGGTTAGGGGATAGGAAAAGTTCACAAAGGAGTAGGTGTGGAAAAACGGAAGTGGCACTCATCACTTCCACTCCTGTTTTGTTGCTTCCATCTAACAGCAAGGGAGATGAGGAAATGCAGGCTGCTGTGTTCCCAGAAGGAAGGGGAGAAGACAAACTTCTGGGAGCAGCTGGCTTTTGCCACAGAAGAGAAGCCAAGAGAAGACTGAGATATAAGAGAAAGAAAGTACCTGGGACCTGAGATTCTGTTGCAGTTGAAGAAGTAGGTGGGGATAAGGAAGAGTTGAGAAAGTTAGGTTGAGACTAGAGGGAAATAGATTTGAGGCTAAGATTTCAGAAGCAGAATAAATCAAAGCCAATATAAGGATCAAGATTTGGGTGTGGAGTGTAGAGCATACGCTGAGGAGGAGAGAGTTGAATTCAGCAGCAGGAAAATAATAGCCAGCATGTGCTGGGCATTTGCCATGTGCAAGATGCTGAGGCCTTAGCTTGTATTGATTCTCAAAACAACCCTATAGGCTGGAAGAATTATTATTGTCATTTTATAGATGAGGAAAATTAGGCAGAGAAAAATATCAATTAATGAAATTACCAGAATGTTTAAACCAGAATGTTTAATGTAAACAAGGCCTGGACTCCTAACCAGTGACTATACAATCTGTATAAGAGAGCAGGACCTCAGTTAGAAAAGATATGTAGACATATAAAATGATGGCCAATTAATGAAAATGCTACTCATTGAAACATACATACAAGCAAAAATTGTGCATTTCAGTTTTAATCTGAGGTGTGACTAAGACTATACTTTAGGGTGGTAGTAGACAATTTTTAAATTTGGACTCTGGGGAATAGCAGCTAACATTTTAATTGCTTATCTAAAGCATTAATTTTCCTAAGCTATAATCCTCTGGAGTTTCATGAGTTTGAATGAAGAATTTATGAATGGATTTTGTTTTGTTTTAGTTTTTTGTTTGTTTTGTTTTAACTCCTCCTATTCTCTATATAATTTAAAAGACAACTGATGATAAAATAATTATAAATCACCATTGATGATATACAATGTATAAAAATGTAATTAGTGACAATAACAGCTTAAACGGGGTAGAAAGCAGTATAGAAACAAAGTTCCTATATTACTGAAATTAATTTGAGATTAACCTGAACTATATTGTTCTAAATTAAGATGTTAATGGTAAACCCAGGCCAAACAATAAGAAATATAAATATGAATAAGTGAAATAAAATGGTACATTAGAAAACTAGTTTACATAAAACAAGGCAGTAATGAAGAAACAGCAGCATAAAAATGAAGCACATAAAGAGAACAAATAGCAAAATGACAGGTATAAATCCTAACTTATTAGTAATTTCATTAAATGTAATGAGATAACAGTCTCCAATTATACATCGGACAATAGCAGAATGATTAAAAAGCAAATTTAAACCGACTATATGTTGTCTATAAGAGACATACTTTAGATGCAAAGACAAAAATACTAGTTTGAAAGTAGAAGGATAGAAAAAGACGCTATGTGCATACAATGACCAAAAGGGAGCTAGAATGGTCTCAGTAATATCAGACAAAATAGACCTTAAGAAAAAAAATGTATTATGTGACACAAATGATATAACAGTAAAAGGGTCAATCCATCAAGAAGACATAACAGTTATAAACATATTCATCCAAAAACAGAACCCCAGAATACCTGAAGAAAAACTGAAATTACTGAGAGGAAAATTAGCTCAACAATAATAGTTGGAGAATTTGATACCCTAATTTTTCAATTAAAGGGTTTTGTGTGTGAGTGCATGTGTGTTTTTATTTGTTTTGTTTTTGTCCTTAAGTAGAGCTTCCCACTCCAGTCAGCTACTACCACAAACTCAGTAACTTAATATAGCAGTCATTTTATTTGATATCATTTATGAGTTAGGAATTCAGGCAGGGCTCAGCTGGGTGATTCTTTTGCTCCACATGGTATGTACCACAGTTGTTCAGTGATGCTCAGCTGGAAGCTGGTTGCTCTGGAGGCTGAAAGATAGCCTCACTGCCATGGTCTAGGGAAAACTACTTTCTACATGATGTTCAGAAAAGTGTTGTCAAAGTTCTCATAGAGTCTCTGGGCTCCAAGAGACCAAAGTAAGAGCCGCCCGTTTCAAGTCCTGATATGGTTTAATTCAGTTCTCTGCTCACCATCTTCCCAAGGTTGTAATCAAGGTGTTAGCCACAAAGAAGACCTAAGGTCTTCTCCAAGCCCACTGTACTTGGCAGAATTCAGGGCCTTCCAGTTGTATGACTGAAGACCTCAGCTCCAAGAAGCCACCTGTCATTCCCTGCGAGGCAAACTTCTCCACAATATGATAGTTTGTTTCCTCTAGGCCAGTGGAGGAATGTCTCTACCACTTTGAATCTCCCTTAAGAGAAGGCCTGGACTCACTTGAAGGGGTTCACCTCATTAAGTCAGGCCCACCCAGGATAATCTCCCTTGTGATTAATTCAAAGTCTATTAATTAGAAATTTTAATTACATATGCAAAATTTATTTATTTTTGCCATTGGATAGTCCTATTCATGGGAATGAAACCCCATCATATTCACAGTCCTGTGAGTATATGGGTAGGAATCTTTGGGGCTATCTTAGAATTCTGTCCACCAAAATACAGAATTGAAAGAAAAATAATTCACCTAAGAATCTTAAATAGAAGAGCCCAGTAGTGAAGTTCAGTAGTGAGACGAGAAATGCTATTCTTGAAAACTCCTTTAGAGGGTGATGGGAATTTTTGAAGCTTTCTCTGACCTTTGGATTATGGACAGTGTCATGCATTGACTGTAATTTTGCAAGTTTTAAGATGTGGTCTTTCTGCTGTATCAGGTGGCCTAAAGTTTCATGAGATTAATATCAAGCAGAAAGGAGATATGGAAAAGGAAAATAGCAGTATTTAAATCAAGATTTCACTTTCTTTGTCTGATATTTATTACCATTATTGCAGAGCCCTCTGGATAACAAACTTGTTGTGGAGCTGCTTGAAAGCCCAGGAAAATACTGCACTTTAACCTCCTAATCATGTTGGGATCCTATTATCCATTATCTCTACATCAAATAGTTGCTTTGTCTTTTCCTTGAATTTTCACATTACACATTACTATCATTGTCCTGTCCTTGACTCTCTGCAAACTCTTAGAGTAGCTGTCTATAAAAATTGTAATGATGAATCTGTGTTAATGTAGAAAACTGAAAAAAAAATCTTCTGATGATTAGTACCATAAGCCAAGAGCTATATAACTATTGTCTTTAAAAAGACAGCGAAAAGGGCTTCCCTGGTGGCGCGGTGGTTGAGAGTCCACCTGCCTATGTAGGAGACACGGGTTCGTGTCCCAGTCTGGGAAGATACCACATGCCGCAGAGCAGCTGGGCCTGTGAGCCATGGCCGCTGAGCCTGCGCGTCCGGAGCCTGTGCTCCACAACGGGAGAGGCCACAACAGTGAGAGGCCAGCATACAGCAAAAAAAAAAAAAAAAAAAAAAAAAAAAAGCGAAAAGAGAAAAAAGACAGTGAGTTTGATACTGAAATCAACTCTACTTTGAACATGAGGAATGGGACTCATGAGGACGTATAATTTGTTCAGAGTCAGACAGTTTGAAAACAGCAGAGCTAGAAGTCAAACAGGTAGTCAGACTCCAAAACCCACGCTCATAATCAAAGACGTAATTTCTCCTCATTGTACTTTACGAATGCATAAAGCTGAGTTCCAGGCATGGTACAGAATACAGCAGGAAAAAATCGGAGAAAATTTGGAGAATGCTGGAAGAATGGAAGATATCAGAGAAGTCATCAGTGAAAGATATCCCTAATTCAATTTTTTAAATAAACTTTTTATTTTAAAAGATTTATTTTTACAGAAAAATTTCAAAAATAATACAGAGTTCCCATATATCCCACACCCTTTTTACCCTATCATTAGCATCTTACTAATGTTAAGATATACATACAAATTAATAAAATGATGATAGATTTATCAAAGCATGGTGGATTTTGCCTCTTCCACCCCATGAATTTATTCCTTTATTATATCCTTTATTTACATCAGTATCAATATCAATTTTATATGTTGCATTATAATCCAATACCACTTTATTTCCTTTCTCAAATTGTTCCATATTTGTCCATTGGGAGTTCTTCCCATTGGTTTTTGTGTACATTTGACATACACCCACCCTTGTGTTGGTTATTGTTCATGTTTTGTTTTGAGCACATTCTTGTATTCTGGCACCGCAAGATACTTCAGGCTCATCTTATATACTTCGTGCCTTAGTCCTAGCATCAACAATTTCTCTAAGAAGCCTGGGTTTCCTTTATTAAATCAAGGTATTAGAGACAAAGATCTGAGTGCTAGGTGTGCTCGTTGTTACTGGGATGACTTGTTTTGACACCTTTTCATCTGACAGAGGAAGAAAATATATGTGGGTATACTAACCCATGTATATACTCCTCTCTATAGATATTTCTGTATGCAACATCTAGATCTGTATTAAGCTAAAGATGAATTCATATTGATGTTTCCAATTCTAACCCATCATCACAAAGACTGTTTCAACCTCCTTCTCTTTTGTATCGGTAAATTTCCACTCTGACACTCATAAATCTGCCTCTCACCATCCACCAACAACTTACATAATTGTTCAGCTGTGGTATGCAAGTATAGTAGTATCAGAATTGTTAACCCATTCCTCATGGAAAATAGCTTTATCAACTAGAGTACAGTACTTGTGTATAATTGATTTTGCCTTTGATTTATAAAATTGACTAATTTCCCAAGGTGTTTAGATCAGCACCTTTCTTCCCATACCCTCCAGTGAGATTTTTTCATAAATTTTTATACAATTAGATTCTTTTGTTATATTCTGTCCTATATACTGGCATCCCATAATTTCGTCAATGTTTTTTAAATGCATACGTTAAATTTTATTATTTTTGTTGTAAAGTTCTATGGGTTTGGACACATGCATAGTGTAATATATCCGCCATTATAGTATCATACAAAATAGTTTCACTATCCTGTGCCCAAATCCCCTGTGCTTCACATATTCAATTTCCCCCACCCCAAACCCATGGCAGTTAGTGACCTTTTACCTTTACTATAGTTTTGCCTTTTTCAGAATGTCATATAATTGTAATCATAAAACATGTGGTTTTAATAATAAATAATAGGTTTAATTTTTAGTACAGTTTTAGATTTATAGATAGTTGAACAGATAGAACATCCTGTTACTCTGCACCCTTATCAGCAATTAAGTAGTCAGTGTTTCAGATTTTGGCTATTCTAAGATGTGCATGGTAGTATCTCATTGTTGTTTTAATTTGTAGTTCCCTAATGACATAGGATGTCGAGCATTTTTCATAATTGCATTTGCCATCTGTATATCTTCTTTGGCGAGGTGCCTTTTCAGATATTTCACCTATATTTTAATTAATTTGTTTATTTTGTTATTGTTGAGTCTCAAGTATTGTTTGTGTGTTTTGAATACCTGTCCTTCATCAGATATATGTTTGGCAAATATTTTCTCCTAGTCTGCAGCTTGTCTCCTCATTCTCTTAACAGTGTCTTTGTCAAAGAAGTTTTTAACTTTAATAAAGTCCAAATTGTCAACGTTTTTCTTTCCTGGGTCATGCTTTTGGTGTTATATGTAAAAACTCATCAGCAAAACAAGGTCTTTTAGATTTTCTTCCAGAAATGTTATTGATTTGTCTCATTCATGTTTTAATCATTTACAGTGCTTCAGTGTAAACACCTTCTTGTGTCACAGAAACTTTAGCACAGATTTGTTATAATACTCATATTAGTAGACTAGAAGTCTATAAAATAGTTTGAGCACTTAATGAAAGATAACATATATGGAAAATAGGCATGCTATGCTTGCAGAAATTACCTAAATACAGAACAAATTCAGCAGAAGCAAGAACTCAAAGTCAGAAGTGCCTAGGAACCATACAAACTTCTCCAAGAATCCCCAGAAATCCTGGGAGCACATTAAGCTTCCCCTTGTATGAGGAATGGACATTTAAGCCAGTTTAATTTGAATCTCAAAGGACAAGAAGACACTGACATTTAAGTTTGAGTAGCCAGTGGACCTTCTCTTTCTTACAGTTACTGTTACAAAAAAAGGACCCTTGTGAAGGTTTGCTAGAATGATTTCCTTTATCTTACTGAATTAGAAACCCTTGTAGAGAAACTGAGTATGTGAACTAGGGGTGTAATAAAATCCTGGAATTCCAATCTCATGTCTTATTCATCACTGCATGGAATATATAGGCACTAAATAATTGTTTCTTAAATGTTTGTTTTGTGAATCCATTTATTTTAAAGAAACTGATCCTGTAGAACAGACCTTCAGTAATGGAACAAAAAAGAATCTATTTTAGATACATCTTAACACAATTCTCCTAGAAACAGGATTTTCCATAGAAAGGTAATTTTATCTACCAGTAAAATTGTTAGATCATGATTGCCAGTGAACTTTAGCTATTTTAGAAAAATCAAATCATAACGTGTTTTAATGGTATCTTTAAATTAAGACTGTTTCAGATCTTTATTCCTCTAGGAAATAAGTTTTCCGTAATTCTGCAGCAAGAATTCTATCTGTCAGCACACACCTAGCTAAGCCTTATTGCCCACAAATCTATTTATCTTTCAAGCACCTCTCCTACAGCAAATTCAAGGACCACTTATGGACAGGGCATATTCAAACAGAAGACATTAGGCATTAAAAGAGATCAACACAGCCCTGGTGTTTCACTTACAGAATGTGTTACTATACAAAGAACAAATACCGTATATTTCCAGTGTCATTTTGTAAAGTACTCTCACATAAATTATCTCCTTTATCCTTATATATGAAGCAGGAAAAGCAAATGTGTTCCTATTTTTAAAGATTAGGAAACAAACACAATGAGGGCTAATTGGCCTGACCAAGGTCACATGACTGATAAATCTTAGAACAAAATCCTTAGCCTGTATCTGTTTTTTTCACTATATTCCTCTGCTTCAAAGAAACATAAAATTGCTAAGGGCATTGAATAAGAAATGCTGTTCACTTAGGTTATTTACCCTCAATTCCAGTAAAATCATGTAGCAGAATTTCCAAATACTCATTCTCTTCAGAGGTTGCTCTGTACTTTTTTGAAGGGAATCAATAGAGATTTAAATTATGGTAAAACAATTTGTAGAAAGCCACTTTAGCAGGGAACATGAAAGTCTCAAAATTCTTCAGTAATAGAAAAATATTTAATATTCATAGACACACAGTAAAATATTCTACAGAAAATAATTAATAGCATCATGACAATGTGTCATGTTTTATTAGTTAAAAGCTATTTTGACTTGCTTTTAATACGTAGATTTATATATATTGATTGGTGGAATGATTCATAATGCCATTTTACTATTAAACTACCCAAGTTTCACTTCATATTTTTAAACTAAACAATTAATTTTGTCCATGCACACCCTCTCTGAACAGACTGACGTGAATTTGTCTTTATTCTAATTATACATGCAAAATAAGTTGCAGACTGCAACATAGCTGAGCTATGTGCTTACTGTTTAATATTTATAGGGCTCCAGCAATGATTAAGCAGCATTTACAACAAAATCCCTGCTCCTCCAGGCATGTAAATTTCAGTGTTTTGATGGACTTTGTAGTCAAGATACCTGTTTCATACTGACCAGCAGGTTAGCTCTGTGAATCTGCAAACCACGATGCTGGGCCCCAAGGTCACGGATTAACTCCTCCTGTTATGCAATTAACTTTGCTTTATGTTATAGCCACTAACTGCGCTAGTAACTCCAGTCAACCACCTGAAAAACACAGTCCCTTTGTTGCAGGGGGAAGGCAGGATGGATGAATCAGTACAAATTCAATTTTGCTACTGGAAAAGGAATTCAAAGCAACTGACAAATATGTAGCATGTTTATGAAAATCCACACACTCTAATAAAAGAAGCTCAGGGTTCTGCCTTTGTTGATTTCTGTTTTCATTACAAGTATTCTGGCATTGAAAACTTTATTTTTATTTTCTATTGGTATCATCAAATTCAGTTCAGTTTCTACCTTGGTGAAGAATAATTGCTAAGCGCACTTAAGAGAAGACTGAGAAACACGTGTGTGTGTCCTCCTGTCTTGCAAAGCTGTCTGGGTGGCCTTTGAGAACATCCTTGATGAATGAGACAGTAGGTCTACAGAAGGAAGAGATGGCCAGTTGAGGCACTCAGAACAGAGATATTAGGAAAGGGTCTGCCTTCAAATGTATAAGATAATAAAGTTTTGGACAGATAAAAGTGAACATACCTATCAAGGAAATACAGTCAAAAAAGGGAGGGAAAGAAGCAGGGGTAGACTCTGGATTTGAAATAGGTTATGGAATAATCCAGAATGGTATGTATACAAGAGAACCAGGGCAGGCTAGCAATGAGAGGAATGCAATTAGGAAAGAAGATGGGAAAAAGTAAATTCTTATATTATTTCTTCAAGCTAATCATTTAGGGACAATGGGTGGGTTATATGTGTAAAGGGGGGAGGATTACAGAAATGAGGGTTGTACTAGTCCAGGAGTTAAAGCCTAAAATAGAGATGGAGAGGAAAGCAACTCAGAAAATATTATAAAGTTACTATTTTTTGATTACCTCTAGTAATCCTCACATCTAAATTCCAAAATTATTCTTCTATATCAAGAGAGAGAAAGAAAGAAATAGCACATGCCCTTGTGGACATGTGTCATTTAAGTAGTGTACATATTCTTTTTCTTTATAATAAATTTATTTATTTATTTATTATTTATTTATTTATTTTATTTATTTATTTTTGGCTGCGTTGGGTCTTCGTTGCTGCACACGGGCTTTCTCTAGTTGTGGGGAGCAGGGGCTACTCTTCGTTGTGGTGCACGAGCTTCTCATTGCGGTGTCTTCAGTAGTTGTGGCACTTGGGCTCAACAGTTGTAGCTTGTGGGCTTAGCTACTCCATGGCATGTGGGATCTTCCCAGACTAGGGATCGAACCTATGTCCCCTGCATTGGCAGACGGATTCTTAATCACTGTGTCACCAGGGAAGTCCCCCACTCTGTTATTTTAAAACTACATTGCCAAGTGGTGGTTGTGCTTCTATAGCAATTATGATGGTGATAGTAACGCGCGTGTGTGTGTGTGTGTGTGTGTGAGAGAGAGAGAGAGAGAGAGAACATGGAAGTGGCAAAAAGGGAAAAGAGAGAACCCTTCTTTCTCCTCTCAAAGAGGAAAGAATTTTAATATGATTGGGTCAGATTCCAGGATATAGACGTGTCCACATATTTTAATCGGCAGAGTTACTCCACTAAAAATGTGAATCTTTTTTTCCTTTCTTGTGATCATGTCTAGGTAGGTATGGTGCCTGGGGCTTGCCTTTTCCTTTTCTTCTACCTGGTATGCTTCTTATTGGAAGAAAGAGATTTCCCACTTGAGCTTGGGGCTTATGTCACATGTTCCAGCCTAGTCTGTGAAAGTCTCACATCAAATCGTTAATTAGTGGCCCAGCAAGTAATACATTCAAAATATTATTTCCCTTTTACCATCAGTCCCTGAAGAAAGGGAGATTCTATGGGAACAGGGACAGAAACCCTACAATATGCCTTAAAACCCAACAGTGTGAAGGAGAATTCTCTCCAGAAACTTTCCCCCAGAGAAATACATCTTCCTCCTACACTTTGAGATGGTAGTGAAATAGCTGGAAAATTAGAATTAAATATCCTCCAGACACAAAATATATGGCCTCTAATAGCCAGAAAAGATCAGATGTGAAATTGTGAATTTGGAGAGATGTCAGTGGTAAGCAATTACTGAAAATGGAGAGGAAAGTGTGTGCCCGGGAGAACATGATCAGTTTATGAAGATCTGACTTCAAAGCTGATTATACGTCGTAGCATGTGGATGGATGGTAGGGAATGGGAATTAAGGGTCTTTGGGTGGAGGGCCCAACCCCTAACCAGTGTGTATCCCATGAGAGCTGGGAGAACAGAGGGGAAGTAAGGCAGGGAAAAGACAATGTTTTTTGTAAAGGATACAAATCCATATTTCCAAGGAATAACAAGAGCCCATTTATGTTAGGAAAGCAGGTAACTAAAGGATTATTTCTTTATCTAAAAAATCTAGATCCCCACTGAAGAAACTAGGTGAAAATGATTCATTTCTCAATGGACAGTGGGGGGAGCCTAGAAGAGGAGGTATTTTTAAAAAGACCATCTGAGACCAAATGCTCGTAACACAATAAACTTTGTATTTGCTATGAGGGCACTTGGTCAGGCATTGTGTGATGCAAACACTGATGCACCACATCTCTCACACTGCGTTTTTGATGGTCCAGCTCCTCTCTCCCAGGATGTAGCCCTCTCAGCTCTCAGGACTTGAACGATAGCAGCCCTGTTCCACAGTCTCCCTGACTCTGTGTATCACTTCAAAGTTTTGACCTTTGAGAACCTTCCTTGGGGCTTTGAAACTGGATTGAGTTTTGATCTAGGCTCTGTCTCTGGGAGACTGACCAGTAACAGATCAATGTTGGAGCTACATGTGGCCATTCTTTATTTTCCCACATGGATCAGATAAGCTGAGGAAGTCCCTCTGCAGACACAGAAAAAAATTCAAGCAAATATGCTCAATGAAGAAAAGATGAAAGTAATTTTGATCTTATTGACTGCTTGATTTCATCCTGAGGTCCCGTCACTTTCCTCTCAACCTCTGTTTAAGATATGAAACATTTAACAAATGTTTCTGACCCTTTCGACCAAAACCATTCTAACTAATGATGGAACATGGTACAGGATCTTCCGTAGACGCTGGAAACCACAAAATTCTTTCCTTTGCCACTCAGTTCAATCATAAGACTATTACTTCTTCTCAAACCATAGAGCTTATCAAATCTGGGGGAAAATCATCACAACTTGGGTCAGTGGTTATAAATCATTCTTTGATCTTTCTAAAGTAATGAGACTAGTTTTGTGAATGACTTAGGGAAGTAATTTCATTGTCTTGAATTTGGTAATCTTTAAAAGTAATTAGGGAATTTCTCTGGAAGTGAGAACTGTTGTATCAGCAAATCAGCGTCAACCCACAAATAAAAATTCCTTCTGAGACAAACCTAATGTTTTCCCTAGACTTAGAAGTTTCTGGATAAATTACAGTTTTTGAGTGAGCAATAGCAATAAGTACATTCTGGCATGTCCACTGGGTGGACTTTGAATTCTAGCACTCTGACATCCTGTATGCTCCTCCTAAAATCAGCTTTAGCTCAATAAACATCCTGTGTCAAAAATGAATAAACGCTTTCTTGATAATACTTTCGTTTGATTTTAGTTTAAAAAAAAACTATTTTAAATTACTACTTAAAATTTTTCCACAATTCAGAACTTCTATATATTATTGAAAATTCATCCTTTCCCTTTTCTAACTTCACTCCGCCCCATTCCAAATAGTGGTCTCTTGTAATGTTGGTATAGTAACAAATGTAATATTTTATGTCATTTGGCTTTTTTATATTCAAAATGTCCAGATATAAGGGGAAAAAATCACTACAGGACTTCAAGTAAATCCTCCATGAGACGATCTTCCTGTGTCAATTAATATAGAAAAATCTGCCCTATTGTTGTGCAAACAGTGACTCTCTTCTAGCCTATAAATAGTGGAAAGGAAAATCTCAGAAAGGGTTTTCTAGTTCAGCTGGCTTCAGGCTAACTACCCTGCATGTCTTCTTGTTTACAACTGCAAGTACAAATGTATGATTTTTCCCCTTTTCGCTCAGAACGTTAGCTTTTTGGCTTATGGAATTAACCTCTGCCATGCATCTATGCTGTTTGCTTGCTGTTTCTATTTTAAACACTGAATCTGTTTTGCACTTTTTTGCCATAAGGCTCTTAGAGTGTTATATAAACTGCTACTCCACGAATTTTCTTTTTATTTCACATAAGGTAAATGTTAATTCCTCAACCAAATGTACTGATAGACACACTAGAAGCTGCGTATTCTACTGGAAAACTTTTGAACACAGGTAGCTGTAGTAACCATGTTTCTAGCTTCTAAAACAAGCCTGATAATATGATCATATAGCAAACATGCATCTGGTAGTTTGCCTAAGTCTCCTTGCCCTGATCTCCTTCTGCCCTCATCACCCCCTTAGGAGTCTTCTTCCTGGGGTGTTTTCAAATACAAGCCAATCAATCCAAAGTTCACGCACCAATGACTGCCTCTATCCAGTTCTCACACTTGAGCTCTGCCTTTATCACCAGACAACCAGGGACAGCCCCTGTGCCCCAGAGCCTGCTGAACTTAAAATAGTTAATACTAAACCTGCTTCCCTTTCTTCACCTGTCCCTTCCCAAAGAAACCACAGTAAATGTTCTTGCTCAGAGCTCCCGCTCTCTCTGCTCCGTGGTTTACCCTGGTGCTTTCCCCTGTGGCCTCCATCCTCTCTCCTCTTGGTTACTAGAAGTAATAAACTACCTTTTCAATGGAAATTGTTTCCTAATCTGTTGGCCTTACTATAACTCAAATTTCCTGTTAATACACTATATTTTAAAAGAGCAATGTAGTTGAAGACCAAGGGATCTCTCTTTATCTCTACTCACCAGTTGCCTTTCTCTATTACAGACCTTTTGCTTGAATTATTTGAATTATGTGATTCACCTATTAACCCATTACTATGTTTACATAAGACATGCTACAAAGAACTACGGCAACCCTGAGATTTAGTTGTACCCCAAAGTCAGGAAATGGAATTAAGTAGCTCTTTTCACACCACTTTTACTTCTTAGGTCCTGAGAATTAGTCAAGAAATGAAAAAATGTTAATACCTCGATTTACAAGGCTAAAATAGATCTGTTTACTTTGTCATTCCTTCCCTATCTCCATTTGTGTTTTTTTGTTGTTGTTTTTTTTCTTTTTTTTTCTTTTGTGGTACGCGGGCCTCCCACTGTTGTGGCCCCTCCCGTTGCGGAGCACAGGCTCCGGACGCGCAGGCTCAGCAACCATGGCTCACGGGCCCAGCTGCTCCGCGGTATGTGGTATCCTCCCAGACCGGGGCACGAACCCGTATCCCCTGCATCGGCAGGCGGACTCTCAACCACTGCACCACCAGGGAAGCCCCATTTGTTTGTTTTTTTACGTAAATTTTGCTGAAAGAAATCTGATGTAACCACTGTGACTAGTCTAGGAGGAGGGAAGCATGTAAATGTGGCATGCAAAATTGAACTTTTTCCAGTTAATATTTTTTTAGAAACTCTCTCGGATGTTTTTTGCTTCCCTTACCAAAGTAGAATGAGTACTGCTCAATTATTTTGATGGAAATCTAATTCTTCAAGCCCAGGAGCATTTAATAATGAGATGAGATGGTCTCTAAGGTCCCAACCTGCTCTACCAGTAACCTTCTGTCTTCTTATGAGAAGCAAACTGTCTCAGATGTCTTGCTGAGATTTAAGCCAAATCAGAACAATTTAGTTTGGGACTTATCTGGCAGTCTAGTGGTTAAGACTCTGTGCTTCCAATGCAGGGATGCAGGGGGTGCAGATTTGATCCCTGGTCAGGGAACTGAGATCCCACTTGGGCATGGTGTGGCCAAAAAAAAAAAAAAAAAAAAAAAAAAAAATCTGCTAAAAAAATAACATCTAGTTCGCAGTGGTATGAAAATGTGTCTTCTCCACTATGATCAATGTTCATTTCGTGATGCGTTCTCTAGGATATTTTAACTTTCTTTCAATTACACAGAATGTTTACTTATTAAGAAAAAAGGCATATGTTGGAGCACTGTGAAATAATCACCTCTTTGGGGTATTGAGACTAAGCCAACATAATTGTGAACACTCACAGTGATATATCAAAAATGAGGGTTAATTATTTGGTTGTAGGTCATAAGCCTCATGTATTTTTACAAATATCTTTCATTATTCTTTATCTGCACTGTTTTGAAGAATCTAAACTACTCAAAAGACATATAAACAGGTGCTTCTTTGAATGTTACGTCAATAACTTCCATCCACTCGCCCTTAACATATACTGCAGCAAATGACTCAATTATTGTAGATTTAGGTGGTAGAATATGAGCTGTAAGCACCAGATCTCAGAGAAAAGGTAACTATTTAAAATTGGGTTGACATAAGGAAATGAAATGAAAGGAAATGAAAGGAAATGAAATCTCCATTTCCCATGATGTTTCAGGACAGGAAACAAACAGCCTTTGGTATTCAGGGGTAAACCATCTGATCAAGAGCTCAAGAGTTGATTGTTAAATTTTCAAGAAGTTTACAAGCCTGTTGTTTGACAGAAATGAGTTAGTAATTAAATTATGTAAACTTACAATCAAATAAATTGTATTAAATGCAAAGGCAATAAGCACTCCAAACTTATCATTTCCCACTTATTCTCCTACTTTGTTCCATTACATACGTTCTTGAGGCTGTTGATGTCTATTGTCTTTTGTGGTGAGAATACAACCTAACAGTGCTACCACACAGCTCTTTCCATTCCGTCTTCAGGAAAGCCATTTTGGCAGCTTCACATCAGCTATGGTGGGAGAATTCACACCACAGAAATCTGCAAATGCTACACCTCAGGGCTTGATTTGCTGTTTTGTTGATTATTTAGACATAGAAATTGTTGAAAAACACCTTTTGCACAACAAAGGAAACCAAACAAAAACAAAGGAAACAAAAACAAAGGAAACAAAACAAAAAGACAACCTTCTGAATGGGATAAAACATTTGCAAATGATATGATCAACAAGGGGTTTATATACAAAATATATAAACAGCTCATACAACTCAACATCAAAAAACCAAACAACCCAATTAAAAAATGGACAGAAGACCTGAACAGACATTTTTCCAAAGAGGACATTCAGATGGTCAACAAGCACATGAAAAGATGCTCAACATAATTAATCATCAAAGAAATGCAAATTAAAACCATAATGAGAAAAACACAGTAAGACATCACCTCACATCTGTCAGAATGGCTATCAACAGAAGAACACAAATAACAAATGTTGGCGAGGATGTGGAGAAAAGGGAACCCTCATACACTGTTGCTAGGAATGTAAATTGGTGCAGCCACTATGGAAAACAGTATGGAGGGTTCTCAAAAGCTAAAAATAGTATTACCATATGACCCAGCAATTCCAGTCCTGGGTATATATCCCCCCAAAAAAGTGAAAACACTAATTTGAAAAGATATATGCACTTCAATGTTCATAGAAGCATTATTTAAAATTGCCAAAATATGAAAGCAAACTAAGTGTCCCTCAACAGATGAGAGGATAAAGAAGATGTGAGATATATATATGTGTGTGTGTGTGTGTGTGTGTGTATATATATATATATATATATATATATATATATATATATATATAACATATGTAAGTACATACATACAAGAGACTACTACTCAGCCATTAAAAAAGAATGAAATTTTGCCATTTGCAGCAACATGAATAGACTTGCAGGGTGTTATGCTAAGTGAAATAAGCTAGACAGAGAAAGAAAAATACCGTGTTATACGTCAATAAAAAAGCAGATTATACTTAAAAGTACTTTGTGTCTATAGCTATCATAAATGGCACCAAAAATTAGAGCGAGTGTTGTTCCAGTGTGCAAAACTATTTTCCAATTCAAAAAAGGTCTCTTATTGATGAACTATTGAAGTACATCCATTTTTGTTGTTTCACATTCACCTTACTCATTAATGTAAATGAAAGTTTTAATGAATATTTAATGAATACTTTATAAATACACTTGGTAGGCAATTGCAACCATAGGTTGGTCATGGAAATAGTTTTTCAATAATGGATGGGAGCATTCTGTGAGATTGAATTTGCTATATGAAATTTACAGTGAAGTATTATATATTTGTCAACTGTTTGCTACACATCTTTGTAATCATTTAAAAAATATTTCTCACTTCCTCTGAGACACAACTGGATAATAATTTAAGTGCTCTGAGGTAACTAAAGGAATTTGTGTTACTTTCCAGAATATCAACAAACCTCGCAAAAACATTTCTTACGGCTTGAATGGTGAAGTAGTAAGGTCTTAATGTACTAAACCTTGCAGCACTGCAGGTGGGAATTGGATAAGCAGGAAGAGACTAGTAATGTCCACCTGCTATGTATTCCAGTATATTTACCCCCCCAAAATACTCTTTAAAGCAGTGAGGGGGAGACAGAGTTGGAACAGATGGAGCATAACTCTAGATGACTTATCTCCTTGCCCTATGCTCCCAGAGAGGTGCCTGTAACACTCTGTGCCCCTGGAATTCTGTCAGACTTGAGAGAAGAAACCAAATCTTCCCCGGCATTGCACTTGTACACAAAGCTTATACCACTGGTCTATAAGAAATCCCAGGAACAACCCCTGCCCTTCCATGAATGGAAAAGCCTGCACACCCTGGACTCTTCTACAAGAACCAAACTTAAGTTGAGAGCCACAGTGCCATATGGGTTGGGATCAGGGAGGCTGCATTGGAGCCAGTGTCTTCAAACAACATCTTGACCACAGTTTTCCAGGGCCCTCAGGAAACCCTAGTCTTCACGGCATGCTTCCCAGGTAACTAGATCTGAAAGCATCACATACGGACAGGGCCAGAGGTCAATGCATTCATCATCTTCCACTCTCTCCTGTCCTACTTCTTCAGTGTTGTGATTCACCCAGCTTTGGGGGTTTGAGTATTGGGTGTTGTGACACTGTGTGGATGTCCCCACTGCTTAGATTCCCTGCTTTTTTTTTTTTTTTTCATGTAGACAATTTACTGAGCTGCAGTGGGAATGACCTCTCTTCTGATGAATTGATTATGTTGACATTTGGTATTTAAAGAGAACAAAGGTGGATGGAGAAAATAGACAACAAGGTAAAGGAAAGGCTACAGAATAAGCAATTGCTGAGGATCAGCATTTTCCTGCCAGGACAGCGTCATGGCTTTCAAGGGTTTGTATAGTGAGGACATAGACCTTAGTTTGTTTTATGCTATTGAGAACCACCCTCCTCCCAAAAAACCCCACACATATAAAAATGCTGGTTTCTCAATAATTTTACAGAGAAAGTTAAAATGAAAAATTAAGTTTTATCCAGAGGAAATGGTGCTTGAAAAATTCCTAGATAGATATATAGATATAGATATAGATACAGATATACATATAGGTATAGGTATAGACATAGATATAGGTATAGATACAGATAGTCAACTGAAAAAAATACACAATGTGAGAGTTGTGAGTTAAGTTTTATTTGGGGCAAAATGAGGACTATAGCCCAGGAGACAGCATTTCAGATTGTTCTGAGAAACTGCTCCAAAGAGGTAAGGGGTAAGATCAGTATGTGATTTTGGTGAAGGGAAAGTACATGCAATTCAAGCACATATTTTTTGCAAGTTTCTTCTAGTCATGAGGAGCAGACGTCACCACGAAGGATTTTAGTACTTTTCTAGATATGAGGAGATGCAAGAATTGGGCTCATAAAATCATCTTCTGAAAATACCTATCTGAAAACCTGTTCTGCCAGCTCTTCCCAGAGCACAGAGCGTCTCGTCCCTGCTCTCCACCCTGAGCTCCTTTCAGCGGGTGTTGAAGGTCAGCAGGTGCAGCAGCTCATGATTTGATCCTTGTAGAGGTAGATGGCAAGGGCCGATTTATAGGTGACAAGATATTAATATAGATCTCCAAGCATTTGTTAGGGACAAGTCACTAACACAAAATAAATATGGGGTGGGGGGGAATTACCCAAGAACACCTTTTTTGAAACTTTCAGAAGTATCTGTTTTGTTCTAAAATCTAAATTCATTGCTTTGAAAAAATATTGCGTCCCCTATTGACAGATCTTACAAGTCGAGACATTGTAATTACCTATAGAATTTGTAACAAGAAAGTCAGGTCTCTGACAGTAGACGGAATAAGAACCCTCTCAGACTCCCTCCAATTTTAAGATCCCAGGATGTGATGAATCTCCACATCACCTTCTTACTTAGTCTATGGTGTGTCGGAGTTAGATTTTGTAAAAGGGATCAGTGCTTTATTGGACCTGGAGAATACAGAATATTAAGGGTGGAGTTACCATCTGTCTTGGTTTCTGAACAAAGTATTCACTTTAATAAAACCAAGACATAGGGCACAGCTTATGACAGTTTGCAACTGAAAGGCAGGGATGAGTGCAGTCTACTCTCAGGAGTGACAGGTCCTCAGCCTTCCAGTCTGCAGAGCCAAGAAATTTGCTCACTTCAGAAAGGACCATTTCAAGTGGAGAAGGAATCTGTGCCTTTCCAATCAAACTGCTTCCTTTGAAGCAGAAGACACTGGCAAAGTTGATTTTGCTCCTTTCTGCGTGTGTAGTTAAGAGCCCAAGACTGCATTCAATTTCTATCTTAATTTGAAAAATGTAACACAGTAATAATTTTGGTTTCCAATTTGTAAGTAGGCCATTATTGATAGAATTGAATTTGACCAAAATTCTAGGTTTTGGTAATTTACCACAAATCCCCCAAATTCAAAATGTGTTTGGGTCACCAGATCAGAAAAACAAGAGCCCTTCTTTATTGTCACTACCCAGATGTTTTCCTGTCCTGTAAATGTATGAACCCTACAACTAAAGGTCATCCATCTGGTCTAACAGCTGCTTAGTGCTTCTTCCAAAATCCAAAACTGGGCTGTGAGGTTGAGAACAGCAGCATAATTTAGGCAAGCAGGAGACATTCCCAGGTAGTAAAAGGGATGTGGGTAATACTGCTAATGGAGATGACAATGATACCCTTTAGCATAATAATGGAGAGTAATAGCATCCCTGAGGGAAGACCCAGAAGTGAAAGTGGCATTGCCCATTAAGATAATGCTGCTGTGGTGTCATTTAAAGGATATTGTGTGTGTGTGTGTGTATGTGTGTGTGTGTGTGTGTGTGTGTGTAGAATTTAATACTGGGAATTACACTTTGTCTTAAATTAGTGTGGGTTAAACCTAATCTACATTTACAGTGTTAGCAACAAGGTCTGTTTATAATGTATTGATAACACAATACCACCATGCATCTAATGTCTAAAAATTAACTTGTGAGAGTCTTAGGGAAAAGAAAAATGGAACTGATTTGCCCATATTTATTATCTGCAAATGCAGGTGGACAAATAACTTGCATATGCATGATAATCTCTTAGTGTAGGACACATAAAACTTTTGGCATCTATGAAATCCTTCGAGAAGGAAGGCTGATAGTGAGCAGGACTCTCCAGGGCTCCTGGGCACATCTGTGTCCCCCATTTCTTGATTACAGGAAGTAGGCTTCATTCACCCTCCTTGACCTACCTACCCTGAGTTCCAACAGCAGGTTCAAAGAGTTGCTAATTAGGGAAGGGAGGGGATACAGAGACAAGGGAGGAACAGTCAAAAGAAACTATAGTGCAGCCTTGGGGCAGGGTTCTTGATCCCCCTCAAAGATATACAGAACAATATCTTTGAGCTGTTTTGCAGATACTGAAACCCCCACCAGGTGGGAGAAGTTAATTCTATGCTGCCCACAAGCATGTGGACCCCAGACCAGTTGGAACCAGAAGGTTGATGATGCTGACTCCCGCTTACCTCCGCACCAACCCATCAGAAGAATGTCCACCAACTGATCACGCCCTCCTATTTGAACCATTACTATAAAACTCCTCACTACCCCCTCCAGGTTGGGATACACCGTTTTGAGGGCATGAACCTACTGTATCCCCCTTTTCCTGGCAAAGCAATAAATCTTTTCTTTTTCTTTCTTCTTTCTTTATCACCCAAAACCCTGTCTCTGAGATTTAATTTGGTGCCAGGTACAGAGGCCGGATTCGGCTTCAAAGCCTCTGTCCATTAATGAGTACTTTCCACTATGGAAAGGGAGAATGTGAACAGTGGGACTTTACAAACTAGAAAACAGGGCCAGCTCTGGGTCCCCACCCTGCTTAGCCAAGACCACAAGAAATGTCCACATTTGTGAAAAGTTTCTGGTCAACTCTAATGGCTATTTTAAAACATTTACTGTTGAATTTTACTCTTTTTAAAGAATCTCTGGATATGCAGCAAAAAATAGATATAACTACTTTACAAGTTGATTATACCCAAAGAAAGTTTGCTTTATAACCAGGCATATTATTCACTAATAGTTGTTTAAAAAAATTATAAACTGATTTAATTATACCTTATTTAATGCTCAAAAATTGAGAAAAATGTTCTTGTGCAGTTTTTCTTTTTTTTTTTTCAGATAAAACAGTATAAGAGAGATGAAGTATGCTATCCTAGTCTGTGCAGCTGCTCACTGTAGATCTGAATCTACTGCTTGTGTCTTCTGACCCTGAGCTCTTCCCATGATAACACAGTGGCCTCCCAAGATTAAGTCCTCTGGGCAGGTATCCCTTGAAACAGTGTTTTGTGGTGCACCAAATAAAACAAATAAAGTGTGCTCTGAATATCTGATAAAGAAAAATGTAACATGTGAAAATGGATAATACCTGTTAGTGACAAAGACAAATGAAGCACTTTATTATAAAAGTTTAATGGGGGTAAAAATGAAAAATTTACACTTATTATTGTATAGCTCAATAGCCTTGCTGCAAATTTTGTTTGTTTACTTAGACCCTATGCGCTTTAACTGGGAAAATAGTAGTAGACAGAATGAATGATATGGAAGGATCCTGGGTGCAGGCATACCATCTCAGCCCCTTCGTCTCAGGCTTCCAGTATCAGAACACTGACTCATTGGCGTTATAAGGATGATTAAATAATCCAAAGTCATGAAGCCAGAAAATCTGCACACTCACTAAAATCTTCAGCAGCTTCCAGGCTCTATGTAATCATCTTGGGCTTGGCTTTTTTTCATCTGTAAAATGAAGGAACTTTGTAGAGCCCTGTAGATTTTGAAATTGTGTAATTGTGATTTTACACACAAGAACTGCAGCTCCCCATGCTCTGAAATCTAACACCACACTCCCTCCTGCCAGCACCCTGGCCACCAGAGCTCTTCTGCTCAGGGCTCCATGGCCCTAAAGGAAGTGCAGTCCCCAGGGCACACTGCCACCAAGGAGATCTTTCTTTATATGATGCAAATCTAATCATGTTATCACTTTAAATCTTCTTTTATCTACCCATTATTGTGAAAAAGGGAGATCAAGCTCCTCAGCGCAATGTCATACACATTCTTTAAATCTGATCTTTGGACCTCAGCCTCAACTGTCACCAGTCTTCCCTCCACACCTCTGTAGGCTAGTCGTGACTGCAGCTGGTGTTTTCACTCTTCATTGTGTTTCCATGTGCCTCCAAGGCAGAGCCTGTGCTGATGTCTGTGGCTGAGGTCACACTCTTCTGTTACCAGGGGGTAAGTATCTCTCCTCTGGAAGAGAAGAGAAGGTTTAGCCACGTTAAGACAACAGGGATTGGAATCTTGAGACCTTGTTTTAATTCCCAAATTCATCACTTACAAACTGGGCATGTCAATTAATCTTTCTAAGCTTTAGCCCCTTTCAACTGTGGATAAGCACATTTAATTCAAAGAAATGTTGTTGAGAATAAATATTATAATGAATGGAAGGCAACTAACTCAATGCCTGGCACAAAGAAATTATTCGATAAATATTAGATAGTATGTATATTATTATTAGATTAGACCGAGCTAGAGCTTTTCCTCCTCCAGAATAATTCCCCTAAATATCTCATCTCTCCTCAAACCCTAACCCACCCATTCCACTGGAGGAATTAAGAGTTCTTCAGGGGCTTCCCTGGTGGCGCAGTGGTTGAGAGTCAGCCTGCCGATACAGGGGACAGCGGTTCATGCCCCGGTCTGGGAAGATCCCACATGTCGCGAAGCGGCTGGGCCCATGAGCCATGGCTGCTGGGCCTGCGCGTCCGGAGCCTGTGCTCTGCAACGGGAGAGGCCACAACAGTGACAGGCCCGCATACCACAAAAAAAAAAAAAAAAAAAAAGAGTTCTTCAAAGTACAGTGGCTCTTCCTTGGCTGAGTTGTGAAAGAGTCTTATTGACTGCACTCTTTCCAGGCAAGAAGAGGAAGTGTCTCTTCTTTCTGTTGGTCTCTGCTGTCATCATAGGGCCTGAAAGCTCCCACTCTGATCTCCTGACTCTATTTTGATTGAGGTTTCTGTTTATTAATTTTTGCAATGTGTATGCCCACATTGGTGGAATATACTGCCACAATTGTTTTAATGTTAAAGTATTTTAAATACTTTTTTAAAAGGTCATACCTTTCTTTCAAGTTTTGGTTTTCATTTTGTTTGTTTGTTTTTGCCTTTGCACTAAATTCTTGGAGTTAAGGCTCAGCAAAAAATATCACATTCTCAAGACCTGGAGTAAATATTTTATTTGTTCGATTTTCTACCTTTTATTGGAGTTAGTTGCATTTATTTTTCCTCTTCTTACTTGCTTGTAAATTCCCAGAAAACAGCAGCCTATTTTTTTTTTTTTTTTTTTCAGTACGCAGGCCTCTCACTGTTGTGGCCTCTCCCGTTGCAGAGCACAGGCTCCGGACGCGCAGGCTCAGCAGCCATGGCTCACGGGCCCAGCCGCTCCGCGGCGTGTGGGATCTTCCCGGACCAGGTCACGAACCCATGTGCCCTGCATCAGCAGGCGGACTCTCAACCACTGCGCCACCAGGGAAAACCAGCAATCAATTTTTAATACAACTCTATATCCTTCACAATTTCTTGCACATTATAATTCTCAGTTAAATATTTGTTAAATGACTTATTGACAGATTGAATAAAAGACAAATGATTGAAGTGTTACATATGAGAAAATATAGTGTTTGTCTATATTTAGCTGATAGATATGTAGTAACATTCACTTACCTCTTGCAAAAATCTTTTGAAAATTGTAGAAAAAGTAAAGCTTACAACATACTTTTTTTCTGCCTACAGAATGAACAGCAAACTACCATGTTCTTTTATCATAAAAAATATCCATAGTGTAACTGTGGGAATAGACTTCTTTGTCTTTCCAGGATCTCCAGTACATATGTTGCATGCTGAGGAATTATTTTTCTTGATTATTGTCGTGGCTTTCTTGTTAGGCACAAAGAGGAATCTTTATAGACAAAGCTTTTAGTTTTTGTTCTTTGAGAACATGTCTGCAGCAGCTATTCTTAGAAACCTTGTGGGAGGGCAAGATCCACCTCTGTGTAGAGTGAGTCACCACTGCTTTACTAATTATGCATTATTCCTACTGCAGATTATGGGTCTAAATATCTACAAAACCAAATCCAAGGAACCTGGAGGCTAATTGGGCTGAAAACATCCCTTTGCTCAAGCCCGAAGGTGGGAGATATGTAGTCAATTAAGCTCTAATGGACAAACACAGCAACCACTGCTCCCCTGTCCCCACAGCTGCCAGACTCAACGTGCTAGCTTCAAAACAGTGTACGCCACTTGTATGCCCACTTAATTCCCAGAAGCAATTTCCTGGTAAGATCTGATGCTCTATTGTTGGGATTTCCTTTTCAAAAATATTAGTTAACAGTGTTTTTTTCAAGAAATCCTGTTTGTGAGGCACCATGATGGCTCCTGGGGTGACTAAGAGCATTTGTCTCACAGAAACCTACCATCTAATGGGGAAGAAACAAACACATACACAATTAAAAAGAGCTTCTGATGAAGGATGGGAGACAAAATAAGGATGTGCTCAGAATAGGCTAAGCCTTCAACTCCAAGTTGGGACTCTGGCATTAGGGCAAGGGCCTCTTTCCATGTGGTCTTCCAGGCACTGGGGATTGAGCACTAAACTCAATCAAGGACGACTCTGTTCTCATGGAGTGTCATTCATAGGGGAGTGGAGGGGGGGGGGACAATAAATGAATAAATAAAGGAACATACAGTACTTCAGAAGGTGAGTGCCATGGACCACAACAGAGCAAGATGTAGAATGTGAATAAGGTGACCAACCATGTGGTTTGCCTGAGACTGAGGTGTTTCCAGGACGTGGGACTTTCAGAGCTAAAACTGGAAAGTCCTGGCCAACTGGGATGAGTTTGTCATCCTAGGTATGGGGGACACGGAGGAAACAAAGGTGACTCTAAGGATCTGGACCAATGTGAGGATGGACTTGCCAGTGAACAGAAATGGAGAAGACCAGAGGGTTACAGAAATTGTGAAAGAAGGAAGGCAGAACCAGGAGGACTTTTGTGACATCTTAAGTTTAAGATGCTCATTAAATACCCCAGTGGATATATAGAGTTGGTAACTAGATACAAATCTGAATTACAGGGAAAAAAATCAAGGTAAAAGAAATGAATTTGTGTGTCATTAGAATATGAATACATAGTATTTATTGCACTAAAGTCCTTGGGCTGACTGCAATCACTGAGGGGCTGTAGTTATAATGTCACTGGGAATGATCCAGAAGAGGAGGAAATTTGATGATTCAAAAGAGAAATGATGATTTGCAAAAGAGATGCTCTTGAATGATTCAGAGTGAAGAGGATGTAGTGCACAAAAGGAGGGATGATTCTAGATAGGAGAAGGAACAGCTTATGCCTGGTTATAGTGGGAGGGGTGAGTATGTACATGGTACAGATACTGGGAAATTGGAGATGACAGTCCTCTGTTTTCTCAGTGAAGCAAAAATGTCAACTGGGAGTGAGGAGCTGTTGGAATTTTGAGGAGAGAGAAATGTTGAGAGGGACCCAAGGAGAGGGGGGTATTGGCTGCCTAATGGAGATGTAGGAAGACTGATAAAAAACACTACGGTCAGGCATAATTAAAAGTAAGATGAGTCAATGTGGCTGCATTTTATCCAGCTGCATTTCACTGTATAGATGCAAGTGTGGAGAAGGCAGAGGATTGCATTTATCAGAGCTGGTGTCTTGCCAGACTAGACTCTGGTTCTTAAGTACTGGAGAGAGTATATAATATACTCATCACAATGATGGATTGTGGAAGCAAAGACATTAAGGAGAGGGGCACAGTTGTTAGACCCAGGGTCACTGAAGGGCATAACTGGAAAGACAGGAGGTGTTTACTGTCAATGGAATGCCTGTAGTTGAGATCATGGGGAGGCACAGGTATTGAGAACAATGAGGTGTATGGTGGATCACAGTGGAGAGGAAGACAAGATCACTAGAAGGGAAAGAAATTGAACTAAGCAGCCAGAATATCAGAAGTATCATTTATGAGAGTGTTTTCAAATTTCAGTTTATAATCAATAGTGAGTTATGATGTAAATTGAATGGGTACTTAAAAATCTTTTTTGAACTAGAAGAGTAGAGTAAAAATAGAATAGAATAGAATAGAATAGAATAGAATAGAAAATACAGGAGTTCATTGCATTTAATATGAATAAGGCTGGTTTTCTGAAATGCATGTGTGTGTGCGTGTGTGTAGCTCAGTCATGATATAACTTATTAGTTACTCATTTCATACTGGGGGTCTCTGTAGTGATATTTGAGACCTATTGCTCTGTGTGATTATCAAAATAATCATAATAAAGACAGGAGCAGGGCTGCAAAAGCATCATGTTTGGATGTCACAATCTTCAAGGAATGATAGAGGGTGACCAGGGACTCTGATGGACTATGTCAGGAAAAGGTTCTAATGTTAAGGGGCTGTGAAGGGAGGAGGGAACATGACCGGGAGCTGGCAGTGATGACTAAGTGAATCCGTCCTCCACTCCAGACACAGTGGTGAGCAGTGTGGGAGAGAAAGCAGCTGGTATTGAAGCGGGTCACTGGGGAAGATACATCCTTAGGACAGAGCTGGTATTATGCAGGGAATTGCAAAGGTACATGTCTTTTCAAGATAAATGTAGGAGACATCAAAGAAATTTGTCACTTAAAGGTGGAGAATTCTGCAGGTTCTGCCTTTGGGCTGAGAATTGCGTGTGTTCTCTCCCTTGTTCTTGGGGCATATTTCATATTCCTTGAATCACTATGAGAAGCACTGACCTAAGGGGAAGTGACTAATATCTTTTGAGTGTCCACTAACTACTTGGTAGCCATTATTTTATTCTCAGAAAAGAAATATGTTCTAAATACTGTTCTAATTTTAGAGATACTGAGACACAGCATTTCTGTTTTGTAAGACTGTACATATGAAGTAGCAGAGGCACAATTAGAACACACCTCTGTTTGACCTCAGAGCCCAGGATCTTTTCACTATGCCACCATGTGGATTTGGAATGTCTCATGTACACCCACCAGTTATACTCAATGATATAAGGTTGAAAGATTTTCATCTAAGGTAAGGAACAAGACGGGGTGCCAACTCTCAACACTCTTATTTAACATAATACTAGATGTCCTAGCCATAGCAATCAGGCAAAAGCAAGAAATAAAAGACATTCAAATCAGAAAAGAAGTAAAATTGTCTTTGTTTGCATATAATATGATCTTATATGTAGAAAGTGCTAAGGACTCCATTAAAGAACTGTTAGAAGCCATCAACAAATTTGGAAAGTTGTAGAACCCAAAATCAACATACAGAAATTAGTTGTGCTTCTATACACTAAAAAGGAAATACAGCAAGTCCCCTACATACAAATGAGTTCCATTCCTAGGGTGCATTCCTAAGTTCAATTTGTTCATAAGTCCACCAAAGTTAGCCTAGGTACCTAACTGACACAATCAGCTATATAGTACTGTACTGTAATAGGTTTATATAATACTTTTCACACAAATAATATATAAAAATAAACAAACATGAAAAATAAAGAAAACATTTTTAATCTTACAGTACAGTACATTACCTTGAAAAGTACAGTAATAGTACAGTACAACAGCTGGCATACAGGGGCTGGCATCGAGTGAACAAGCAAGAAGAGTTACTGAATGGAGGAGGAAGGAGAGGTGGTAGATAGCAGAGCTGAAGGATCGTCAGCAATAGGGGACGGAGGGCAGGCTGCAATTTCACTCATGCTTGATGTTGATGGCACAGGTTCTGGTTCCTTAATGGATTCAATTCTATCTACCTTCTTGAAAAAATGATCTAGTGATGTCTGGGTAGTAGCTCTTTTATTCTCATCATAAATGACATGGTAGCACTGGAGTGCATTCTGAATTGCATCTGCCATGTTCATGTACCATTCTGTGTTCGGGTCCTGTGCCTCAAAAAACCAGCAGTGCCTCCTCAAATAAAGGAAATCCCCTTGGTATTTCCTGTGTTGTGAATCTTTTCAGTTACTTCTTCCTCTTGACTCTCTTTTTCCTTTCTCTGGGCCTCCAATTCAAGCAGGTCCTCATTAGTAATGCACGTTCACATCTTTGAAAGTTCGCAACTTGAAGGTTAGTATGTAGGGGACTTGTTGTATCTAAAAAAGAAATAAATAGAAAAATCCTGTTCACAATAACATCAAGAAGAGTAAAGTGCTTAGGAATAAATTTAACCAGGGAGGTGAAAGCCCAGTACACCGAAAACTATAGGACACTGAATAAAGAAATTAACAAAGAGGCAACTGGAAAAATATTCCATTTTCATGGGTCAGAAGAATTAATATTGTTAAAATGTCCATACTACCCAAAGATAAAGGCATCTATAGATTCTATGCAAACTCTTTTAAAATTTCCAGTGGCATATTTCCCAGAAATGTTAAAAATAATCAAATATTTGTATGGAATCACAAATGACCCCAGAGAGCCAAAGCAATCTTAATTAAAAACAAAGCTAGAGGCATCACACTTCCTGATTTAAAACTATACTGCAAATTATAGTAACCAAAACAGTATGGTATTGGCATAAAAATAAACACATAGACCAGTGGAACAGAATCAAGAGCCCAGAAATAAACGCTGGCATATACGGTCAACTAATATTTGACAAGGGGACTAAGAATACTCAATGGGAAAAGGACAGTCTCTTCAATAAATGGTGCTGGGAAAACTGGATACCCACATGCAGAAGAATAAAATTGAACTCCTATCTTATAACACTGATAGAAATTAAGTCAAAATGGATTGAAGAGTTAAACATAAGACCTGAAACTGTAAAACTCCTATAAAAATGGAGAAAAATTTCCTTAACATTGATCTTGGCAATAAGTTTTTGGGTAAGGCACCAAAAGCACAAGCAATAAAAGCAAAAATTAATAAGTGGGACTACATCACACTAAAAAGCTTCTGCACAGCAAAAAAAAAAAAAAAAATCAACAAAAGAGTAAGACAACCTATGAAATGGGAGAAAATATTTGCAATTAATATGTCTGATAAGGAGTTGATATCCAAAATATATAACTCATATAACTCCATACCCAAAAAATACAGACAATATGATTGAAAATGGGCAAAAGAACTGAATAATCATTTCTCTAAAGAAGACATATACAAAGAAAAGACTTATGTGAAATAAATGATCAACATCACTGATCATCAGGGATGTGCAAATTAAAACCACAATGAGATATCATCTCACAGGTCTTAGAATGGTTATCATAAAAAAGAAAAGAGATAACTGGTGTTGGTGAAGACATGGAGAAAAGGGAACCCTTGTACACTGCTGCAGAGAATGTAAATTGGTGCAGTCACTATGGAAAAACAGTATGGAGGTTTCTCAAAAAATTAAAAATAGAACTACCATACGTTCCAGAGTTCCCACTTCTATGGGTGTATATATATATATATATATATATATATATATATATATACACACACACACACACACACATACACACACACATATAATGGAATCAGGATTTGTAAGATATATTTGCACTCCCATATTTATTGCAACATTATTCACAATAGCTAAGATGTGAAAACAATCTCTGTCCATCAATGGATGTATGAATAAAGAAAAGGTATCCCCCAAACACACACTGGAATATTATTCAGCCATGAGGCAAAAGGAAATCCTGCCATTTGCAACACTGATGAAACGTGAGGGCATTATGCTAAATCAGACAGGGAAAGAGAAATAAACTGCATGATCTTATGTGCACATGGAATCTAAAAAAAGCCAAACTCATAGAAACAGAGAATAGAATGGTGGTTGCCAGGAGCTGAGGGTGGGAGAAATGGGAAGATGTTGGGCAAAGAGTACAGACTTTCAGTTATAAGATGAATAAGTTCTGGGGATCTAATGTACAGCATGGTGAATACAGTTAACAATACTGCATTATACACTTGAGAGTCACTAAGAGAAAATATCTTAAATGTCCTCACAACAAAAAAGAAATAATAATTATGTGACATGGTGGAGGTGTTAGTTAACCTATGGTGGTAACCATATAAGTGTAATAAATCAAGGTTATATACCTTAAACTTACACAATATTTTATGTCAGTTATATCTCAATAAAGCTGTAAGAAATAAAAAAAAATAAAGTTAAAAAAGGAAGCAATAGCTGTGGGACAAAATATTATCAAAATTGATCAGGGTGGCTTGAAAAGGAACAAAATATACATTCTAGAAATTAAAAATATAATAAGTAAAATTAGAAAAATAATTAGGTGAGTGCTCTGGCAGATTATTTATAAAAATGTTCAAAATGATCTCCCTGAATCCATGTTCTTAGATGGTCCCTTTTCACTTTGACTCTAAACTTGACCAATAGAGCATTAGCAAAGATGATACAAAGAGAAACTTGAACACTGCTTTCATGACTACATATTGGGGGCACTCTTTGTGTTCTTGGGAGCCTTCTACCTACCATCTTCTCCATGAGGAAAACACAGCCAAGTGATCTTCAACACTCCAACTTACATCTAAGTGTTCCCCAAAACTACAGCTTACATTGAGCCAACCTCCAGACATGTGAGTGATATGCTGTCTCACAAGAAAAATCAGACAAGCAATCACTGACCAGGAGAACAACTCATCTAAATCAGAAAATTGTCAGATATGGTAAGTGTTTGTTGTTTTAAGCCACTGATTTTGCATCAAAAAACTAATTGGTACAACAATGTGTGGGGCAAACAGAAGATTAGACAAGGTTAAAGAGAAAATTCAGATCTAGAAGATCTAAAGTACCCAAAATGTATCATAAAGAGACTAAGAGATGGAAAAGATGAGAGAATGATACATGCAGGAAAAACTGAAGTTCCATATGTGTCTAATCAGAGTTCCAGCATGAGATAATAGGAATGTAGATAAGAGGAAATATTTTGAAGAGATAATGGCTGAGAACTTTCCAAAATTGTTGAAAACCACCAATCTTCAATTAATCCTCAATTCAATCCCAACAAGTAAGAAGTAGATCAACATACAGATCTAGACACACCCTGGTTAAAATGCAGAACATCAAAAGAAAAAGAAAAAAAATTGTGACAAACCACAAATTGAGGGGCATTTTACAAAATACCTGGGCTTCACTCTTCAAAAGTGTCTTATGAAAGACAAAGAAAGACTGAGGAACTATTGCAGATTAAAGGGGACTAAAGGGCATAATTAAAAGGTAAAAATAATTAAAATTGAATAATAATAACAATGCTAGTTAAAACTCATGAGATGCAGCTAATAAGATACTTAAATTCTCATAATCTTAAATGTTCTTATTATGAAAGTAGAAAGACTGAAATGAATAAACTAGGTCTCCAAATTAACATGTTAAAAAATAACACACAGAAAATAGAAAAAGTCAATAGGACTTTTGTAAAAGGGTGATATTTTAATTAATATTACCAATCTAAGTAGTGAGTTTTGATGGCGATTCAGAAAGTATGCATGTATAAAACCGTTCATGTCCTACCAATTCTAATAAAGTGGTGGACCAGAAGATTTCAGGTCCTAGTAATTCAGAACTCTAACATGTATGGCAAGAGGTGAGTTACTAAACCTATCAGGAAAAGAGGCTTGAGAAAGATTACTTTTAATGGAAAAAGAGTATGAAATTTCTAGTAAAAAGCAAATGGCTTTCTGACATTTGTATTCTTTCACGTGCCTTGTTGTTGTGTGACCTATCCTTAAACATGTCCTTCTGACTCCTATCTGAAATAAATGATGTCCTCTGTGCACACCTGTCCTGGCTCATTCATCAAGAATAGTATTTAGTCACAACGCTAAGTCTAGCAGAGAAGGCTCGTTAAAGCAACGGCAGGTTAGAAATTCAGGCTCAGAGCTGTGGCCTTATCCATAGGCTGTTGTGGTCTTTGACTTGCCAATATTTTCCTAAACCTCTGACCTCCTGGCTCCTGCACTAAGTACATATTAAGCTCCTTCACTTCTGGGAAGGGAGACCTTGAAGGAAGGTCCATCAACACTGCTGAGTGTCAGGAGTGGGTGCTCATTCTTCAGGGTCACTGCCAAATGGACATCCAGCTTAGCAGTCTGCAGCGGCTGCTGGAGAAAAGCTGTCTGGATGTAAGATGCAATAAAGGTCTCCAGATACTCTTTACACAAGTAAGACATTAGTTTTAGTTCTGTTTCATTTGCGGCAACTGTGTTCTTTATTTCCTCTGCACTATTATGTGAATGCAATATCCTCCATTTTGGATCCCGAATTGCTGTTTAATATTGCATGGGAGACGACTGCCATATTGCTCTCTTTCCCCACCAAGTGGGTTACAGAGACCCTCAATGTCTGCAGTGAAGTGAAGAGACTTTTGGGTGAGTGATGCTCCATAAAGGACAAAATTATTAAAATGGCAGTAAACACTGAGTTCTGTTCTCACTGAGACTGTAATTGGTCCTCAAATTTTGCAAAGAAACAGATGGGCTAGAACTCTTTCCTTGATCTGGAATTAACAAATTTGACTTTCTGATTATGCTAATCTGAGGAAAGTTTAGCACGGAGCATATGTGTTTGAATTCAGGATATTTCTTATTTACAAGCAAAACTAAATTTAATTTCTCCTTCCCAGTTCCCAAGGCCATTTTTGCAGGTTTTAAAAACTTGTTTGGGGACCTTGAGAAAGCATCCACCTCTGTCTCAAATATCAGGATTAGGCCCACGTTTGTTTCACACCATTATCAAGTTTGTATAAATACATTTACTGAAATCATTCCTTTAAAAATCACACTAGAGAATCAAGTCTTCTGCCCCCAACCATCACCCTTTTTCTTCATTCCAAACCCTACAAATAATATTTTATCTAACACCACCCGCAACGTGAAAATAGTAGTCTTATGTTTGCATGATGCTCAATGGTTTATGAAGCATTTTCTTTTTTTTTTTCAAGTCTTTATTATTTTTAGAGCACTTTAAGGTTTAAAACAAGATTAAGAGGAAGGTTCAGAGATTATTTCTGTCCCCCCAACTTTATGCATAGCCTCCCTAATTATCAACATCACTCACCAGGAAGTTACATTTTTTTAAATCAGGAATGAACATGCATTAACGCATCTTAATCACCCAATATCCATAGCTTATCTCAGAAGTCACTTTGGTGTTATACATTCTATGGGTTTGTACAAAAGTATAATGAGGTACAGTATAGCCAACACTATAATATCACAGAGTATTTTCATTGCCCTAAAATCCTCTGTGCTTTGTCTAATCATCCATCTCTCCCCACAACCCCTGGCAAACATGGATCATTTTACTGTCTCCATAGTTCCGCCTTTTCCAAAATGTCATATATTTGGAATCATACAATATATAGACTTTTCAGATCACATTCTTTCACTTAATAATATGTAGTTAACTTTCCTCCATGTCTTTTCATGGCTTGGTAGTTCATTTCTTTTTAGTACCAAATAATATTCTATTGTCTGATGTACCACAGTTTATCCATTCATATACTGAAGGACACTTTGGTTGCATCCAAGATTTGGAAATTAATTGAAAAAGCTTCTATAAACACCCATGTGCAGGTTTTGTATGGACATAAGTTTTTAACTCCTTTAGGTAAGTACCAAGGAGTGTGATTGCTGGATTGTATAGTAAGAATGTGTTTAGTTTTGAAAGAAACCATCAAACTGTCTTCCAAAGTGGCTGTGCCTTTGTGCATTCCCACCAGCAGTGAATTACAGTCTGTATTGCTTCATATCCTTGCCAGCATTTTCTGTTATTAGTGTTCTGGATTTTGGCCATTCTAACAAGTGTATATATTAACCTGCAACCTCATTCTAATCTCTTATTAGTTCCAGGAATCTTGGGTTGATTTTTTTAAAGATTTTCTACATAGATGATCATGTGCTCTGCAAACAAAGACAGTTTTATGTCTTCCTTCCCAATCTATATAGATTTTCTTTTCTTTTCTTACCTTATTGCATCAGCAAGGACTTCCAGTATTATGTTGAAAAGGAGTGATTACAAGAGACATCCCTGATTTGTACCTGATCTTAGTGGGAAAGTTTCAGGTTTCTCACCACTAAGTGTGATGTTAACTGTAGGTTTTTTTGTAGGTAGTCTTTATCAAGTCAAAGAAGTTCCCCTCTATTCCTAGTACTAAGTTTTTTACCATAAATGGGTGTTGGATTTTGTCAAATGCTTTTTTGCAATGTATTAATATGATCATGTGATTTTTATTTTTTAGTCTATTGATGTGATGGATTGCAATAATTGATTTTCAGTTGTTGAACCAGCTTTGCATAATTGGGGTAAATCCCCCTTGGTTGTGGTGTATAATTCATTTTATGCTTTTTTGGGTTTAGTTTGCTAATATTTTGTTGAGGATGTTGTGTCTATGTTTGTGAGAGATATTGATCTGTAATTTTTTTTCTTGTAATGTTATTGCCTGGTTTTGATATTAGGATAGTGCTGGCCTCATAGAATGAGTTTGGAAATGTTCCCTTTGCTTCTATCCTCTGCAAGAGATTACAGAGAATTGGTATAATTTCTTTCTTACACCTTTGTATAATTCACTAGTGAACTCATATGGGCCTGTTTGTTTCTATCTTGTAAGGTTCTTAATCATTTATTTAATTCATTTAATAGATACAGGACTATTCAGATCACCTATTTTTCCTTGTGTGAGTTTTGTAAGATTATATCTTTCAAGCAATTGGTCCGTTCCATCTAGTTATCAGATTTGTTGGCATAGAGTCGTTCATAGAATCTCTTGATTATCTTTGTAATGTCTGTAGGATCTGTAGTAATGTTCCCTCTTTCATTTCTGATAACAGTAATAAGTGTCCTCTTTCTTTTTTTCTTAGTTAGCCTGGCTAGAGACTTACAAATTTTATTGCATAAAGACGTTTCTCATGCATCACTTAATTCTAATATTTATTTACTAACATAAATAGGCTTGAACCATGTCTTTGCCTCATAAATCCAGATTCTGTTTGATCCAGTAAGGTATATCCTAAAGTCCTTAGGCTTTTATGTTCAATGCAAAATAACAATTCCCCTGAGAAAGTAGTTTTCAAGTTTTGGTCTAAGAATGACCTGAATCAATACCATCTGATGAGCTGATGGTGAGATGATTGGTTAAAGTGTTTGACTCTTGCTGCAGACAGATATCAAGCATCAGGTTCTCTTCAGGTAGGGCAGGGACTCTGCATTCTAAGCCTTTTTCAGAGTGACATTTGGCACACTAAATTGTGCCTTATTCTTCACAAATATAATGGCTACATAAATTAAGTTTTTTCTTTCCTCACTCCTGTCTTTTAATCACTCAGTTGGGATATCAAAATACATGTGGGAAATATAGTGATAGTACTTACAACTTTCCAATATGATTACTTAAGATAAAAAGTTTATTAAAAAATTGAAGTTAATTTTAGTAAGCCATAAAGTATACAGTGTAGTATACAGAGGAAATATTTTAGGTGGTCCAGAGTGGGAAAACTTGCTCCCGTTTTTGTGTTCAGAAAGTTTTTAGCAGAGAAAAGGGATTAAAAGTAGACTTTGAGAGAATGGGATTGACTTGAAATCAAGATTAGGAAAAAGAAGGATTTAAGCAACAATGAAAAAGAACAAGGCAAGTTCACAGATCAATCAATGCTGTGCAAAGATCGAGGTCTTCCTCAAGTTTGGGTAGTAAATGGGGACATTCTCTGTGTCAAATTTTCAAATAATAGCAACTCCCCAAAAGCCAATCTGCTTTTTTATCTTTAAATTTTTCCTGCTTTAGTTAGATATAATTGGCATACGTGATTGTGCATGTTTAAATTGTATAACGTAGTGAATAATATATCTCCATATTGTGAAATTATAACCACAATGAGGTTAGTTAACACCTCCATCAATCACCTCACATAGTTACCTGTGTGTGTGTGTGTGTGTGTGTGTGTGTTAAGAACACTTAAGATCTACTCTCTTGGCAACTTTCAAGTATACAATACAACAGTGTTAATTATAGTTACCATGTTGTACATTGGATCCTCAGGACTTATTTACTTTATAACTGGAAGTTTACACCCTTTGACCACTTTCACCCATCATACCCCCACCCCCAGTTTACTTTATATAATAACAAAAAACCTACAATTCTAAACCATTTCAGTGGTAAAATAGTTAATCCTTTAAAGAAATTGTTGGTCTAAATTCTATTACTGTTAAGATTTAATAACCTATATGTAAGTTTCAAAGGAGCATTTTTAAATTACTTATCCTTAATGTAAGTTGTATTCCACATGATAGTTATTTCAGAGAACTCAGCTACATGTGTCTGTTTGGAGAGTGAGCTTGCAAAGTTTGGGGATCATATAAGCTTGCTTTGGGCACAGTTCATGTCTCCAAATCCTGTGGTAATACATATACTTGTGTTTAAACAGTAGATCTGAAGTAGAAATGATAACACAGTGCTTGTGAAAAAAATGAAGTGATAGAACTTGAATTACTCCAATTTTTTAATTCTGTCACCACTTTTAGTTTTCACTGCAATTAAGATGTAAAACAGTGAAACAATACAAAGTGTGAGCAGTAATATTTTTGTTTGGCAAGTACAAACTTTGGTTAATGCATGAAATACTTTTATAATTTTGAGTAGTATCAGTTTGGAACAAAGTACAGTGACACACGTGTTTTAAATGTTTCTTAATAATCAGTACACTAAAATTACAGAAGGAGCAATTAATTGTGACTACAATAAAATATAATGAAATGGACATTACATAACAAAGAAATCAAATTTTGAAGAAGAATGTCAGAAGGGATGACCAAAAATACTGGTCATACATGGCCATAAAAATTTTAAAAGGTAGTACTCAAATACCCTTATAGTTTCCACAAAGAAATAGACACTCATAAAAAGAAGTAAATAAAATAATATCAATGTTTACTTTCTTTTTTTTTTGAAATACCCTATTTATTATGTGGTAATGTGTTTTGGGGTCTATTTCTGGATTATCTATACTCTGACACTGATTTTTGTGTCTATTCATGTGCTAGTATCTTACAGTTTTAATTACTGAAGCTTTTATTATATATTCTAATAACTGATAAAGCCAGCTCTCTACTTTTTTTTTTCAGGTTTTTCCATGCCATTCTTGCATATTTATTTTTCTAAATAAATGTCAGGTTCCTACAGGTATCTTTATTTAGATCATATTAAAGTTATCAAATCCACATCTTTAGGATGAGTTGTGTGTTCCAACCCAAGAATATGGTTTGGGTTTTCCATTTGTTCACGTCTCCAATTAGATCATTCCTCTTAGTGTTTTAAGTTTTCTTCAAAAAATATCTTGCATGTTCCTGATAAATTTATCCCTAAATCTATTATCATTTTTGTTATAGTTAAAATGGGATTCTTCCATTATATATCATAATTGTCTATTTGTACATAAAGGAAGTTAGTTTTGTATATTAATGTTGTTCTGAGAAGTCTTTCTGAATTATGTTTATCATACTTAAGTTGACTCCCTCGTGTTTTCTATGTATTCAATTACATCATAGAAAAAGATCAATAATTCAATATTTGCTTTCATTCTGTCATTTTCTCTGATTTTTGGAGAAAAAAGACTGAAATTTTAACAAAAAATAGTAATTTATAATAAATTTTCTTTTTTATAGAGATATTATTGACATGAACATTATATTAATTTCAAGTATACAACATAATGACTCGATATTTGTATAGATTATGAAATGATCCCCACAATAAGTCTAGTTAACATTCTTCACCATACACAGTTACACATTCTTTTCTTCCTGTGATGAGGACTTTACGATTTTCTCTTAGTTTCTTTCAAATATGGAATACAGTGTTATTATAGTCACCATGCTGCACACTACACCCCATGACTCATTTGTCTTATAATTGGAAATTTATACATTTTGACCCTCTTTACCCACTCCACTCACCCCCCCAAACCCTAACCTCTGAAACCACCAATCCATTCTGTATCTATAATGTTTGTCACTTTTTTTGTTTTTATATTTTTGTTTTATTTTGTTTTAAGATTCTACATATAAGTGAGACCACATGACTTTTGTCTTTCTTCTGATTTATTTCAGTTAGCAAAATGCCCTGAGGCTCCATCTATATTGTTTCAAAGAGACAATCTTTATTATGGCTACATAGTATTTCATTATATGTATACATATACATATATCCATACATGTACATATACATATATCAATACATACACATATATCTATACATATACATATATCAATATATATGCATATATATCAATACATAGGCATATATATATATACCAATACACATACATATATCAATACATAGACATATACATATACATATATCAATACATATACATATATCAATGCATATACATATACATATATCAATACATAGACATAGACATATCTATAATATCTTCTTTGTATATTCATCCATCAGTGGATACTTTGGTTTCCATATCTTGGCTACTGTAGACAATGCTGTAATGAATATGGGGTGCATATATCTTTTGAATTACTGTTTTTGTTTTCTTGGGATAACTACCCACAAGTGGAATTGTGGGATCATCTGGTAGTTCTATTTTTGATTTTTTAATGAATCTCCATACTGTTTTCTATGGTGTGGTAAAGTTTTTTAGTGTGATTTTTTTTTACAGAAACATTTGAAGAAATAAAGTATTGGACAATATTTTAATTCCTGGAATTTATTGTATAATGGAGGTTTTATGAATCTCTATCAAACTTATCATTATGCTAAAGAACTTTTGCTTTGTCTCTTACTTCACATGAAAGAAACTTTTTGAAATTAAAGTTTAGAAATATTCTTTGATCAGCTATTAATGAAGATAAATGAACAAGTCTCAAGTAACAGAGAGTCATGTTAGTCTCTGTTGAACATGAACATGCAAAGAAGATCAATTTGATAGTCATTGAAAAATTGACAGAAGTTAATGTTCAAAACCAGAAATTGTAATTTTGTAATTTTTTTCTGTGACAAACTAATATGGTTACAATTTCCTTGTATTATGTCACTTGTGTATATCCCTGAGCAATGTACATTATTATTTTGTATATTTTAAAGCTTTCTATAACTTGTATCACACCATATGTATTCTTCTGAAACTATATTTATCCCTTTAATGTTTGTTTGTGAGTCATCTCTGTTGATATATGTAGTGTTAGATCATTTATTTTTACTGCTCTATCTTGTTCCATGGCATGAATACATCTTTTTTTATGCATCTTCCTCTCGGTGAATATTTATGTTGTTTCCAACTTGCTGCCACTGGGAAGGGAAGAAGGCAAGAATCAAAGAAGAGTTGGAGAAAGAAAGAACCTCTTCACTGGGGAAAAAAGACCCAAGACAGACTCCTAAAAAGCCAGAAGCCAAGTTCTTCACTACTGCTAGTAAATCTGTGAAAAAAGCTCCCCGTACCCCCAAACAGTGGCCCTTCCTTTCTCTCTAAGTTCAACCCATATAGCTATGAGTAGAGCAACTCAGTTAGAGGGTGTACATTTCTTAAACTTTACTAGATATGCCATATTGTTCTTCAACATACTTATACAAATATATATTCTCATGAGCAATGAGTCAAAGTTCCCACTGCAAGTAGTTTTTAACTTTTTCAAATGTGCTTGCAAAATGTTTTCTCACTGTAGTTTGATTTTATTTCTCTAATTACCAGTGAGGTTGAACATCTTTTCATATGCTTTTTGAATTCAGGTTTTAAGCCCTTGTTCTATAAATCTCACTGCTGCTTCTCCACATCCCTTAACAACCATTATATTCTTGATATTGTAATTGTAGAAATTGATATTTATTTATTTGATGACTGTTCTTCTTATCACTGGCCAATAGTACTTAAAAGTAAGAATAATTTATTGAAATCAATTATACATTAACTAACCAGGAAGTTATTAATTTTGTAAATCTTCACACAGATATTTACTATTAGATTTCATATGTATCTGTATTTTTCTCTACTTAGAATGATTTAATATGTTACAATTTTTTGTTAAAGCAAAAATATTGAGAAATACTAATTTTTTGCCACATTCTTCAGCAATACAGAGAGAATTATCATCTTGGGACATACAAATAATTCCACAAAAAAATCTAAACAATTTAAACACACATGAGAACTTGTGGAAAATACAAGTCAACATACAGACCTGTGTTCAGTGTTTTGTGAAATCCAAACTTCTGATCCTAGCCTACAAGTCTCACTTTCCTGACCTCATGTCCTTCCAAGCTCCCCTTCCTCATTTGGAGGAAGCAGCCACTCTGAGTGGTCCCTCTCCTTAGAAATACCCAGATCGTGTCTGCCCCCAGGCTACAAAACTGGGGTTCCCCTCTTCCTGAAATCCCCTGGAGATCTTCTCAGGGTCTGACTTCTAAACCAAATTAATCCCAAACTCTCTAATCTCTCTCTATCACATTATTTTTATTTTCTTCATATTACTTTTTTCATCTTCTGATATGGTCCCTTTTTACTTTTTATTATCTGTTTCACAGATAATAAAGATAATAAAGATCAACACTGTTCCAAGAGACCAGGGCTCCCTGTATTCCCAGTGCCTGGAACTGTGCCTGGCATGCCAGCATGCAGTAAAAGTACTTTGAAGGCTTACTCATTCAAGGTCGTATTAGAAGTCACACACTTCTCACATTAATATATTAAAACTCATACAAACCTAGGAAACTGTACTAGTGACAATCACAGTATTGTCATGGTGGCTTTTATGACTAATGCAATGCAATTCAATTTACTTCTTGTATATGGAATGCCAGACCTTGGCTTTCATGTTGAAGAATGATTCTCCGGGACTAGACTAATTGAAGGGCATTTGAATTACAAACACTTGACTATGTTTTTTGTATATGGAGAAGAAACATGTGTGAAAATAAAGCTGACTTAACCATTTCAGTGGTCTCCTTATCTGATAATGATGCTTCAGTAATAGCTGCTCAGATGCTGCCTGCAGGAAAGAGCCCAAAGTCATAATTATCCAACAAATAATATTCAATTCATTATTCTAGCTCAGTCTAAAAGGCAGATGACACATCTTTAAAGCTGCTTTCTATTCACATTGCTGAAGAAACCTTTTAACACAGAAACCTGAAAGACGGTTAGTGGATTGGGTCTTTGCAGATATTTTTGAGTGCTAAAAATAAATAAAACAAAAAGTATCATTAGATGTTGAATCTTTATTTGGATTCTTTTTAGAATATGAAAAAAATGGCCTCTTGTTTTAAATTGTATACATTAATGCACTAATAACATGAATGTAATAGGCTATAGAATCAAACCACATTTTTTAGATCTACTAATTACAAAAAGAAAAAAAAAACATACTCATAATTCAGAGAGTTGTGTGTTGATTCTTATCTTTGCAAACATTTTATTCCAGATGTGACTAATTAGTAGTATAAACAAGTTTGCTCAGGGAATGTTTATATTACTTAGTAAAAAGCATAATTAGGAAAGAAGCTACAAAGAACATATCTCTGGGAAAAGCTGCAGATTTGGGTGATTAGCATCTTATTCTGAACATCCCCTAAAGACCCTTTCTGGGGATCATCTATTATGACTATTTTTTTGCATTCTTAGTGTTAATATATAAGCATTTCCATGGTGCTTATTCTTATATATACATAGTAATATATGATATTTGTTTAATATCACCAGTAACACCACACAATTTTCAACAAGGAACTGAATTTTTGAGAAGTAACTCAGAAAGATCATTTTTTCTATTAGACTAACTAGAAGTCATGACTCCTAACTCCAAAACCTGAAGTATTTTTATACAGGTCTCTGAAGGGCCTTGCCTTCATGTATATATCATTGTCTATCTAAACACATGAGAATTTGGAATCTCTTGGTATTTCCTATATTATTATTTTAAAAGCATAAAAATAATAATTAAATCATGCCAACTTAGCTGATATCAGCTGAGTATAGAGACACTCACTTTCCATATCTAATTAAAGAATTATTCAGACCAAATGGATGCTCCCTAGCTGAGAGCATGCTGTTTATATTTCAGGTAGTCAATTTTGTTCTTGTATCATTGGAGATACTAATCCTCTAGAGCAAAGCTCATGTATAAGTGGATTCCAGGTAGATATATCTTCTAAACTGAGTTCTTTAGGGCTTTCCTCTACCCCATGAACCTATCCCAATCCATTGAACTGGATCTGATAGTCATTGAAGGAATGAATGGATGAAATTTTCAATGCACAATTACAAATGGACCTTTCATCAATGAAAGTATTATTGACCAAACCCTAGACAGAGAACAAGCTTAAGTGTATAATTAAGGCAAACTTTGCTTCCAACTGGCAGTTAATAAGTATTTGGGATTATGCACAGAAATGACCAAACAAAACAAAAAATCCCACCATGCCTTACATACATCTCCCCAAACACAAGTATATTCCACATGTAATCCTTATATCTTTAGTCAAGGCTGTAGAGTTTTTGCTTTTGCTTCAAAGTCACTCTCATTTTACATACTAAGACTTTAGTAAAATTCTGAACAAGTTTGCTAGGTTACCTATTTTAAAATTTCAAACTAATAAACTAGAGTGTTTAATATATTGTTTTAGCTGATTGTGTTTTTGAAAAGAAAAAATAAAGCCTTCACATGGAGTCAATTACAGTAAAATTAAGGGAGACAGATATTATATTATTTAAATATGCAGTTTAAAGCTACATATTGAATGTTACGGCCCATTAATGTAAATTATTTTGCAGTGGAAATATCTAATTATCTCTTGCAGATAACAAATATAAATGTAAATGTTTCAACCTAGTCATAATAACCTGCCAGGAGAGAAGCTGTGCAATTAGAAATCCAGTATGTGCCCCAAAGTTGAATTGTCTATGAAATTCACCCTTGGTGTCTCTGCTGTGCCATTTCTGGATGTCTTTTTTATAGATCAAGGGAAGAAAATATATTTGATTTTTTGTGTGTTGAAATTACATTTTTATAAGAGCAATTATTTAGGGTGATTAATAATGGCAGTGATTTTTTTAAACTTGCAACTAACATGGTTCTCAGTAAAATGCATCCCCAATAGTGAATTATATAAATTAATTCCAAGGACTTTTTTCACCCACTGATTTCATGTCAGAATTGTTAACTTTTCCATAGTTAAAGGCAAATAAAATATTACAAGCTTCAGATCTGAAATATATACTGAAACAGATCATTTTGTAACACAAATAAGAATTTGGACACACTTTAGAGGCTGTGACTTGCCCATGTTTCATTTATAGGCATTTTCAGACTAGGTGCTGTATGTATTTCTGTTTGGACATTACAGCAGCAAACCCAAACATCAAGAAGGCTGAAGTCCTGGATATGCAGCCATGATCTCAAAAACATCATTTAGTTAAGAAAATGTCTTGCTGTTAGAAAGTGAAGAGCCAGAAAATAAGGGCTTCTGTTATAATGAGAGTGGAAGAAAACTTGCTATACATGTGGAAGAAATTAACTATTTGGTTTACCTTTCCTTCCTCCTGCTCCAATTTTTAAGATATACTCTTTTGTTTAATGAATTGAAAAACACAAAGTTAACTTGTATTTTCTCAATACTGTGCTTCAGAATTTTTCCTACATCTTCATGTTAACATGAGCACCCTAGGTTGACATGAGCCAGGTTCTTGAATTATTTGAGTTTCTTTAGGTGGCAAGACACACTGTTCTTCCAGGATGACCACAGGAGTAGGAGTTCACTGTAAAGATTCACGAGGGAGAACAACAACTTCATCTGCACAGCTAAACCGAACAAGAAGGTCGCAGAGTCTCATGACAACTAAAATATCACTGGGAGAACAGAATGGTGGTTTAAGGCGCAGCTTCGTGAATTATATTATTGTCACCCTGACTCTAGTTTCTGACATTAAATAATTTAACTACTGTCCCTTTTTTCCTACTACTGCTTACTGGTTGGTTCTCCCTGCAGAGTACTGATCTGACAGATCTGACAGGTGACTAACCCCTGGGGCAGAGGATTCCTCTGACGTTTTCTTTAGGTCAAAAACCCGTCTCTTTTCCATTTGACTGCACCCAGTGTGATCACAACTGGATTCAGAACATGTAGATTCATGGCTCATAATTCTTCAGAGCATAGCTGAACAGAATCTTCCCCAAATATTCCTGGAGTTTTAAAGTATTCATATTTCTGTCATGCTTAGTCTTTCCCACAAGATTATTAAACTTTAAAGTACTTTACATCTCCTTATGACTTGAATCAACATCTCTGGTCTTTCAACTTGCCATATACCGCAGCCGTCCTCCCATACTGAAATAATTTTAAAAGATAGCTGAAAGTACCATGTTTTCTGACAGTTCTTTTTTTAAATATCTGCAACCTTTGTCTGGAATGACTTTCATCAACTCTTCTACTTGGCTAAAGTCTACTCATCGTTCAAGATTCGGCTCAAGCACTAAAACAAGTATATCTTGTTTCCTTCCTGTCCAACAGCTCTTCCTCCTTCTTTTGGGAATTTTTTTCTTGGGGAACCACTGTTCTCTTAATTTCAGCCTGTATTGTCTGGATGAAGCTTACCCTGTGCTCAGACATCAAGACTGAGGAAATAATATTGATCAACTAGTACTTTTCATTCTCATAGTCATGTGCTTGGATCAAGAGTGGATGTGTGCCCCAAGAACTCAAAATCATCTGGGGCCATTTTATAGAATTATTAGTAAAGAAGTTTTGTTTGTTGGCTTGCTTGTCTTTATAAAGTTGATTAGCTGGTAAAATTCAAGCCTGGAATTTCTAATGTCAATCTTTGTTACCACATGGGGATAACCAATGTATGAGAAAGCCAAAACAGACATATTTGGAGGTGAGAGAAGGAAAGAGGAACCCGGCAGCATTACCTACTGGAGCACCTGGATCAAACTGCAACTGAATATATACTGCTCCTGTAATTTTCCCTTATGCATGACAATAAATTTCTCTCCCTTTTTTCTTTTTCGGCTCAAATGAGATTGATCTGACTTTTCTACTATCTGCAGTATAAAAAGACCTAACTAATATGAGTTGTTTAAGCCAGGTGCCTTTTTATAGCACTTACTACGATGTATCATGTATTTTTCCTTGTTTTTGTCCTGCTCTAGACTGTGAGCTCATGGAAGGCTGTAGCCGTGTCCCATCTTCATGGGCCAATGCCTGATGCATTGTATGTTATATCACTGGCATTTTTTAAATATTTGCTGAACAAATGAAACAAAGATGGATAAACGTTTTAGCTGTTTGATCAGTAGCAGCATTTTCTAAATTGCTAAATGTGTTTATTTTAGTTCAAAAAACACCAAATTTATATTATAACTAGTAACACATGTTTCTTAATCAAATTTAAGATTTTTCTCTCTTCAGTGTTTCCCTACAAAAAAAAATCCAACAAATTTAGCACTGTGTTTTCTCAGTGGAAGTATCATTTTTCAAGCTTCAGTCTACGGATCCCATTTCAGTGGTTCAACAACAGTGAACAATTTAATAGAGAGAGAAATGAGGTTGATGAGGGAATCAAGATCCGGATCATGGAGGGTCTCAATTTCTATGCTAAGCAGTTTGGATTCGGCAATTTTGAGCCATTGAGGAGTAACCATGCAAGATTCACACTTTAGAAAAGATCCTCGCGGCAGGTTCAGGATGTAGGAAAGAGTCAAGGGATTCCCCTGATGTAGAAAAGACCCAGCCTAGCCGAGCATAATTGTCCAAACCACTGAAGAAGCAGTTGAGTATAAAAAGAGAAGTAAGGAAGTAGATGCTGAAATTAGGGACTGGATATAGGGGATGGGGAAAGAGATCAAAGATGATCTCAGACTTCTGGCTGGGATGATAGCCATTCATTAACATTAAAAAAGTAAATAGGATAAGTAGATGGAGAAGAGAAACTAACTTGATTTTTGGACAAATCAATTAGAAAAATGGAGAAAGAACTTGCCAAGAATAAACTTGTGGGCTTCGTTTATCTTTGCCTTTTTCTGGCAGTAGCTCTTTATCTGGCAGCTAGAGCTGGGCCTCAGGTTCTTCCGCCTTTAGGATGTCCTGTCCATGCGACCCCACCATGTCCAGGACGTGAAGGCAGAGCTCACCTCTGCTGACCTGGGTTTACAACATCCTCTGAGCAGCATGCTCATGGCAAGATTTCTGAAGAGGCTCCCATGTCCAAGCTTTAAGGAAGCTCTTATCTGGCATACACAGATTGCTGAAATTGAGCATGGTAAGCTGCATTCCACTCTAAGGTCTTCTTGTATGGGCTTTAAAAAAAGTTGAAAGAATGTTGAATAGTGTTTTACTTATGAAGTTTTCTTAATTCCCAATGAGTGTCTATCATTGTGGCATTTTCCCTCTGCTGCTCAGCACCAGGTGGGAATGCTGCAGACAGACAGACTGAAGGAAAGCCTTCCTCAAGGGTGGGCATTGGGCCGGGTAGAAATCCCAAATTGCATTTGATCACTTGTATCTGATTTCTCCCTCTTTCGCCAATAGATGTCCCTGTAGCAAATGAAAGAATTTTGAAAGGAGTCCAGGGGTGTAATTAAGTGAGACAATACAGATGCCAGAATTTAAACACTGCCAGTTTTATGTAATTTAATTAATGCTGTAGAGAGGAAAAAATGCTTGCCTGTGCAGTATTTTGTAAAGTAAAGAGCTGCTGATTAAAGGGCATCGTTCTGACAGAATCCAGAGAAATAGAGAGTTGATCCATAGATGGCTCTATTAGATTAGAAAGAACAACCACATGCAGAGTCCTGTTTATTATTTTATGTCTGACATTTTAGGAGTCTGTGTAACATCATCTATAGAAATTCCAACAGCACACCAATTGTCCCATACAGGTGTACCTGTCTTTTCAGACAACCTTTTTAGATATCCATTACTTATAACACCTGTTTCCTTCATGGGAGGACTGGACTTTACAAGGGGGCTTTCCTTACAGATGAGAATGGAGGAAAGAAATTTTGAAGTGAAAGGATGATTCTTTTGCTTAAAAATACAAATATGTCAGCATTGTTATTATCAGATTTTACTCAGATTTATTCAGCCAGGACATTTTGATAAATATATATTCCATCTTCCTTAGAGAAGTAATGGATAATGCTTTAGATGCAGACTCAAAATCAATTTTGGTAATAACTGTGGGTATAACTCACAGTTCCCTAAATGAAAATCAGGTAACATGAAAAGAAAAAGCAAGCCTGTGATCAGCAAAACACCCAAATAAGATCCTGCTGTCTCAGGTGGCTCCTCATTTACAGCTTACGGATTTTAAATGAGGGAAAACTATTTGAAAGTTCAAAGAGTTTGGGGTTTTAAATTTGTCTTCATTTAAAGTGTTCCTTTTTTCTCTTTGTGCTTTATAGTTCTTTTCAAAACTTTCATCCACAGTACACAGTACACACTGCATTCCAGAAATTAAAAAAAATAAGATGATAAATAAAAACAATGAAAAATGAAAGGGTGTGATGACAGTGAAGGTCAGAGGGCTCCTACGACATGAGGCTTAGTTCTTCACTCTGGATACATCATCCTAAGATTGCTTCTATCTGTTTATTTTCATCAAATACGACTGTAGTTAAATGAAATAGTCAGATTAACAGTTCTAGTTAAAAATACAGATTCAGTAGAACCAAAATAAAATATTGGGGCAATTGATCAGCTTTTGATAGTTCAATAAATACATGTCAAATAATTCAAGTGCAATTAAAATAACATGTCCCTTCTATTTTAATTAAGCATATTTAAGATGTACATTCAGTCACACTTAATGTAGCTGAAATTTCAGAAACTTCATCACTGGCCAAGGGTAGCAACAAAGGCATGAGCAAAGCCACTGGATACCGTCTCCTCTCAGTGGCTGTTTGATTTATTTGCTGCTGAGTAACAAACTACTCTCAAAACTTTGTGGCTTAAAATGACAACCATTTCATCTGTTCACGATTCTGTACATCAGGTATTTAGACAGGGCTCTGCCTGGCACTTCTTTTGCTCCATGAGACACTGGCCAGGATTACGGAATTGCAGTCAGGTGGCTTCACTCCCACGTGTCACCTTGGAGGGGAGACTGCAGGGCAAGAACCTCTTCCTCTCTCCACTTACCCAGCTTGGGCCTCTCGACACCACTACCGGATCCCAGGAGAGGGTTTCAAGAGGAGATAAGCTTGAAGCTTCAGATGGAGGCCCAGCTGTGAATGTTATATCTCATCCTTCCACTGCATTCTCTTGGCTAAATCCAGACAAAAGGCTGATTCAAGGGGAGAAATTCAAGGGGAGGAAAATAGACCCTGTTTCTCAATTGGACGAGTAGCAAGAATTCACAGCCATCTGTATCTACCAGAAACCGTCCTCTGGACATGAATTACTTATATTCTCTGACATGCAAAATACACCTTTCCCTCCCAAGAACCCATAATTCTCATCCCATTATGGCATCAGGCACTAACGCAATGACCAGGATCTAATCTTCTGAGTTAGACACAGGTGTTCATAAGGCTTCTGCCATGAGGCTCCTCAGGTAGGGAGACACTTGAATTTAAAAAAAAGTCACAGACAAGACAGAATATACTTGGAGAAACAGGCATCGAATGACTGCAGTCAACACTTCAAATCAAAGAGGGGAAATGGGGAGCACGTACACAGTGATTCTGAAACCCAGTCATGCACGTCCTCAAATTCCTTTGCTCATTGAGGAGGACGTAGACCTCCTCACAGGGAGGAGAACCACTCAGCCCTTGGCTTCTCTCTTTAGACTGTGGGCTCCCCCATCTGACTCTTCCTTCCTTTTCTATAAAAAAATGATCTATGCTTATGACATATTAGCTTGCTGCCTACCCACAGAATATTAGGGGGAAAAAAAGGAGCCCTCTTTCTGTTTTGTACTTTTGGCCGAAAATGATACAGCTTCCTAAACAACTTGGTGGGATGCCAGTGTATAAGACCATTAATCCAGTCCATTGGACAGACCTCATGCTCACATTTTTCTTTGAGACAGGCTTCTCTCTACCTGGGCTCTGAGTTGGGGAGCTATGAAAAAATGTCATTAAGATTTTTAGAAGAAATTTTGTCCAGCTGAGAAGGAGTAATAAGCACCTCTTAAAACTCTGAGATCTTAACAAAGTGTTCTGTTCCCACTCACCTGATGTGACTTTAACCCCGCGGCCTTGTGTCCATGGCAACATCTGTCTTTGATATTTGCCTGAGTCACCTTTTACCTTGAGAAATATTTGCCCAATGGACAGGCTAGAAGTAAGAAATAGTTTAATTTTTCAACTTAGCAATTCTGAAGTTGGAATACTTCTTTAGAATTTGGCTTAAAAAAGCAAACAGTTCCTTTTCAAATCCATCTCTCTCCCCACCCTTTATGATTGAGAGCTAAAAGAAGCCCACTGGCACTTTCAACATCCTGCTTCGAACTCTCCTTTGCTAGACCCGCAAGTTCACCAGGTACATGTTCTATCTTCTGTGTTCCTGCAGGTACCAGTTTGTCAAGTGTTCTTCCACTGTAGGTCACATGTCACCCCCCTTCCAAACTTGAACAGCAGTTTGCTCCCTGCCTTTCCAGTTTTCACTACCAGTCTTCCCGATACCCTTCACAAGAGCCATTGCCGTCTCTTTTAGGTTTTTGTTACTGAGGAATCCCACTTCTAATACCATGTTCTGTTTCAATTTTTCTATTGCTGTTTAACAAAACACCTTAAACAACAACAATTTATTATAAGTTACAATTCTTTGTATGACCAGAGAGTTTTTCTGCTTTAGTGGTGTCATAGTGAGTGCTGGAATGACAGAAGTTTCCAGAAGGTCCTCACTCACACAGCTAGCAGTGGTACAGATCACTGGCTCAGTACAGCAAGGGTTGGGGGCTGAGAGTTTTTCCATCAGAGCTTCTCCACGTGGCAGCTTGAGCTTCATCCAAACATGGTGGTTGGGTCCCAGGGAAAGACATTCCAAGAGCTAAAGGTAGAAGTTCTAGATCTCACAAAGCCCAGCCTCAGAACTTATATAGCATCATTCCCACCACCTTCTGTTGATGAGAACAGTCCAGGAGCAGTCTAGAATAAGAGGAGGTAAAAAGAGTCTACCTCTCAATGTGAAAATGATGAGGTCAAATTGCAAAAACATATGTGGAATGGAAGATATGGCACAGCCATCTTTGGAAACACTTGGGGATGCTGGGATGGGGTGAATGTATTTTGCATGTGAGAAGGAAATAGATTTGGGGAGACTAGAGGAGAGAGTGAATTGTGTCCCTCCCCAAATTTGCATGTTGAAGTTCTAACCAGCCACCAGTTCCTCAGAATGTGACAGTATATGGAAATAGGGTGATTGCAGATATAGTTAGTCAAGAAGGGTAATATTGGAGTTGGGTGGGCCCCTACTCCAATAGTGATGCCCTTGTAAAAAGGAGAAATTTGGACACAGACATGCACACAGGGAAAATGCCCTGTTAAGAGAAAGGTAGAGATCTGAGTAAAGCAGTAAAAGCCAAGGAATGCCAAAGATCACCAGCAAACTACCAGGAGTTTGGGGAGAGGCCTGGGACAGACTGTCTTTCAATGACCTCAGAAGGAACCAACCATCCAAACTGCTAGAGAATACATGTCTGTTGTCTGAGCTACCTGGCCTGTGGCATGTTGTTAAGGTAGCCCTAAGAAACTCATACCAGTAGCCATGGGATCTTTGTTGAGCACCTATCCTGGTAGGGAAAACAAGAATACCAAAATTCCCTTCCCTTCAAGGATCCAGGTTAATAGAAGTAGCAGTGTTTTCACAGAAATACAAATACTCAAATGATTTCTTTTCTAATGCAGTTTCTGCCACATTTTAGCAAAAAAAAATCTCATGTAGCATTATAATCAGGAACAAGACATGCATGTTTGTGACATGTGTGTGTGTATTGTGGTTTCCCCTCAAACCACAAAATATAATCATCCTCAGTGACCTACAATGGAAAGGCTTTTTCCCTTGGCACTACTGGTACTTTCATTTTAAGGCTATAAACAACATTTAGACCAGTGTTAAATTTCAACTACCTCTTCTATGGAGGAAACCCCTCTAGAAAGCCAGGATTAGCCAAGTAGATGCCGTTCACACCCAAGTCTTCAGACTCACAGGTCACTGTCGATTTTGCAAAGAACAGCAATTTCTCGACTGTTTTATTCTGGTTTCCTGGGCAGCTGCTTTGCTAGTTCACAAAAGTGATGCTGCTACCTCAAGCCAGTACAGCACATCAAAACTCCAGTACAGATGCTGGAATATGTATGAGGAGATGACAAAGACCGATCTGTCTGTGGAAGATTCAAATGTGAGCATCTGCTATCATGGCATGAAAAAGAATTAGACTCATCAACTACAGTGATTCATAATGATAGCTGTGTTTGCTCTCAGAATATTAAGGGAATCAACCATTCACTTAATTGCCAAAAAGGACTCTTTTTTTTTAAAATCATGCAAAATCTCTCTCTCGTTCTCTCAATATATAGATTTTTATAGAGATAGATATCCCAAAATGGTCTCACTGGCTCAAGCATAAATGTAACAGAGAAAAATTAAAAGGAGCTAATATATTTGATTAATGCTAGGTTCCATATCTGAACTTAGAAGCATAAATATCTATAAGTGATACTGTCTGCAAATGAGATCAAATCAAATTTCAAGGCACTCTGTTAATGAAAAATATTGATTTTTATAGCATTTGGGCCAAACCATCGCCAATTTTCAATCTCCTTGATATCTCTTTTAGCAACAAGGGCTTCATCTTTGAATATACAGATGCCCTTCTCTTTCTCCTCCTCCTCTCAAGCTCTAGGCCTCATGGCTTTTCTCTTCACCTTCTCTTCGGTGTTGATCTAATTTGTTCCTGCAACGTCAGTCGTCACTTACAGGCAGATGACTCCCAAACCACTGTCTTAATAAGCTGATACCTTCCTTTCCAATGTCTTTGTCCACATAGCCTGTCCTTTCCGACTAATCTGCCCTGAGTGCTTCTTGCACTTTACTCTCTACCTTCTGTTCAAACAGTGTTAAGCCTCCACTCCACTCATTCAAATTTCACCATCCTTAAGGAATTGAGCTGAAGATCCACGTCATCCATCCTTCCTGACTCCTTCCTGGTCCATTATGACTCACATGGTCCTTCTTCTTCCTGAACACTGGAACACATCAGCTGCTCATACAGAGACTGGCCTTGGTCTGTCCCAGGCAGTAGAATTCAATGACTGAACATGATATTTTGAGAGGGTACCTGGTGTGGAGTAAGATAAGTGAGGGAGTTGAGGGAAGTAGGCACAGCTCAGCCAGTATGATCCATCAGATCAACTCTAGCAATTATCAGGGTGACATTTATCTCTGCAAGACTACTCACACCAAAGCTGTAGAGTCAGCCTCACTATTCAATTAAACATTAATCATATACTACCACGTGCCACCTCATGTTTTATTGAAGATGTCTATTTAAATCTAGTCTTTTTAATTAGCTTCAGTGTGTTTATATTTGGTCTCCCCAGCTACAGCATAACTCTCTAAAGAGAAGACGATATCAGGTTTCTAATACCCCTAAGAGGGCCGAGATCTGTTGAACCAGTAAAATAATAAAGATTCACCCAGAAGATACTCCATTTAAACACTTGCTACTTTGATTGATTTAATCAACCACTAGAACCTCTTAATTGATTTGCAGTTATAACTGAAATGGAAATATTTCCTTAGACTGAGTAACGGAGTCAGAATAAAAGAATGAAATGGAAAAACTATCACTTGTGGTGTTTTGAACTCAACAGTTAAATGAGTGTGCTGGAACCAGGACTTCTTTATTGTCATAATAGAAAAACACATGTGTTTAGAAATAGCCCAGACTCCTCTCTTGAGATACCCCCATATGGATCTGCTTTCAGCAACAGGTAACAAAGATATTGATTTAACCCCACTTCCAGAGTAGAATGTGATTTCTAAAGAAAACACCCTTTGAAAACAGTAATTTTTATTCAAAAATAAAGTGTAGAGGCATCTTGCTTGACAAATAGTACTGTCCTTGTGTTCTAGGGCAGTTGATGTCCAGAAACAAAAAAAAGTTATTAGTCAGCTCTAAAGAAAGACATCATATCCTGTGAAAGACCTTCCTACAGAAATCCTTGTACTAGGTTACAACTGCCCTTTCTCTCCCAGAGCCTCTAAAATAAACCTTCACAAAGTGCATGTGAAAGTGAATTACTCCTTTCCCACATGTTTGCTTTTTCCACCCTGCAGATATAGGTGGTTCGGTCAATTTAACAAAATGTTATATTATACGGTCAACGTCATAATAGCCTAGTATGGATTAATCATTGTTGATATACCTTGGATGAATAATATGAAACAGGGACAGAAAGTAAAAGTGACTAAAACCAAAGACTCTTTAAAAGAAGAGAGAAAGCAGGAGTGGACCGGGAGTTGGTAACCAAATTAAAGTCCCTGAAATTTCTGAATCTGAAAGCTCTCTTGCATCTGTCTCTATACCCACCGATGGGCTCCATGAATATTGTTCGAAACAGGCTGGCTTGGGGGCCTTGGGACCTTAGTCAACATGGATCCTGTGTATACAGCTGCCAGACCTTTGGAGGTAAATGTCCATCTTTATTGCTTAAGAAGATGTATGACGGTTGAAAAATTATGTGATGAACATGTATAACTTGGCCCTTTTTTGCCTGCATCTTTTTCTACACTTGGTTAGGCTGGAATTCCCCCTGCAACTACAAGTGAGGATTGTAACTGTGGCTGGGCTGAGGCAGGGCTGCCATCCTGGAGAGATTTCTCCGATTTCTGAGGCTTGTCGAGTACCAGGAATACCTGTGCAGAGGTAAGTCTCACAGACATATGGCCTGTTAGGCAGAGGGACTGTATCTTCCTTTTTTTTTTTTTTTTTTTTTTTTTTTTTTTGCGGTACGCAGACCTCTCACCGCCGTGGCCTCTCCCATTGCGGAGCACAAGTTCCGGATGCGCAGGTTCAGCGGCCATGGCTCATGGGCCCAGCCGTTCCGCGGCATGTGGGATCTTCCCGTACCGGGGCACGAACCAGTGTCCCCTGCCTCGGCAGGCAGACTCTCAACCACTGCGCCACCAGGGAAGCCCTGTATCTTCCATTTTAACTCTCATAAAACATGTTTTGGGACCTAGACATTTTTGATGATTAAATCCTGGGCACTGAAAGTTCGATCTTGTTCTCTTGAATCTGGAGTTATTTCAGGCCATGTGCCACTGCCAATATTTCCAGTACAACAAATGATGCGAGTGAGGGGGACAGGGGAGGGGAGGGCAACAGGACGTTCACACAGGTGAAAAGTAGTATTTTCTCCCTTAAATGAAATCATCACTGGAAGCCACCAGCGATGGAGCCTGTTCCACAGCAGCAGTGTCATTGTTGTTCTTGTTGAACCTATGCTGGGAAAACTCCAGAAGCTCGGAACTCACCACCTCCCTGGAAGCTCATTCCCACTTAAGACCACGCTCCTGTCTTCTAACCATATTCTTTTGTTTTGAAACAAAATCTTCCCCTCTTCAACTTTCACTCCTCCGAAAGGTGGGACTAGAGTCTTAATGAGAAAGTGAAACATTCTTGAAAACACAAAAATAAAATTCGGTGATAAGAAAATAAGAGTAAGTGGCCAAAGTAAACAGAATTCAAAAACTTCCTGTTTTAGCTTGGAATATCATTCACAATGAACATGAATATCCCCTAATGAGGATGTATAATCCTTTTAATGGACTGCTGTCAGAAAGGAAGCCTGGGGAAGGAGACATCTCCTATCAGGCACATTTTTAGAAGATGGAAATGCCCAGGCTCATTTAGCAAATCCACAAATTCAGGAATTAAAGGTGAGATGATTCTGGCTCTCCATCAGTAGCCCCTGCAGAAATTACCCCCCTTCATTACGTATTAGAATAATATTGTTTCAGACCTCGAGGCTCACTGGAAACACTGGTTTTCAGTCCAGCTCCTTTTAAAATATCTATCTTTTCTCTCCTTCTTGCTATCTGTACTTTCTTTTTAAAGTTTAATTTAGTTTTTATTTTATATCGGATTGTCGCTGATTTACATTGTTGTGGTAGTTTCAGGGGTACAGCAAAGTGATTCAGTTATACATATATCCATTTTTTTCAGATTCTTTTCCATATAGGTTATTGCAGAATATTGACTAGAGTTCCCTGTGCTATACGGTAGGTCCTTGTTATCTATTTTATACATAGTAGTGAGTATATCACTGCTCCCACTTCAAAGGGCAAAATAAGTACCTATAAGGACGGACCCAAGGGTCTAACCACAAATACAGATTCCCACAAAAGGCAATTAGGAAGGGAATAAAGACAATAGGTAGAGTCTAGCAAATTTCTTTTACTCCAGCTGTCCGATTTGCATTAGTCCTGCCAAGATTTGGGTTAAGTATAATCCATTTACAGCCACACTCATTTTCAGAACTCTGTGAAAATATGATGGAAATGAACTCATGTTGCCTCCTTCCAAAAATATCCCAGGCTTGCTGTCTCAGCCCTCTTAATATATCCTCAAGAGCATCATTAGTAGGTTTGGTGGGAAACAAAGGTTTGTAAATAAGTTAGGTTACCATGTGCTAGTTCTCCCAGTCTGGTCCCTGGGCCAGCAGATCAGCCACGTGGGAACTCTTGAGAAATGCAGAATTTCAGAACCCACCCTGGACCTCCTGTATCAGCAGCTGTGGGTGAAGCACAGCAATGCATGTTTTAATGGCCCTACAGGAGAATCTGGTGCACCCTCAAGCGTGAGAACCACTGCTCTGGGCCACAGGGAAAGAGCAAAAACACTTATCCTGTTAAGAGTCTGGACTAAGCTTTCCGCAAAAGGCAGTAGTTATGAAACTCACAACAGCACAGGATTTTCCAAAGGAGGGGGCTGAAATTAAAAGCTGGAAACCTCACTGGCAACTGCAAAACTTTAAATTCTCACTCTTAATTTTATGGTAACAATGCTTGCTGCTATGGGAATAATAGGATGTAGTCAACTGACCTCAGTGATAATATTTCATCCAGGCTTGATGGGGCAATTTGAAAATATCATTAAAGAGACAAGTTGTACAATAGAGGACGACAAAAGTGTAATTATCTTTGGAGAATAAATCCCCAAATATCATGTGGCTTCTAAATGTGCATCTCTTATTGATTTAAAACTCTTGGCTAATAGCTGGGTTTCTCACATACTGTTCCAGACATGTAGGCATGTGTATCTCCACACACACTTTTTAAAGGGTTTTGAAAGTATCTAAAGATCTTGAATATTCTTGAAAACCATAGTCTGATTCAGTTATCTTCCAACATGAATACAACATTTTTCTTTACTAAATTTGACACAAACTAATAGCAGAAGAAGGAGAAAACATGGGAGAGAAGGAGGGGACAGGAGAAAGCCAAGAAGGAAGCAATCTAAAAAATATAACATAAAACGAAGGTAAAATTCACCCGAATTCCCGTAATTCAGAGAAAAACACTGTTTCTTGTTCGCAACTTCCCGATAGAGGCCTGATGAATACACAGGTGGTGCTCGTGGAACACAGCAAGTCTACAAAATAGTCATCCTGCTCGTGCTGTTCTCAAATGTGCTTTGCTTTTCGATACACATCAGAGACATCCTTTAAGTTAATACCCGTATATCAACATCACCATTTTCTTTGTTTTTAAAAAATATTTTATTTATTTATTTATTTATTTATTTATTTATGGCTGCGTCGGGTCTTAGCTGCAGCACGCGGCGTCTTCGTCGAGGCGTGTGGGCTTCTCTCTAGTGTGGCCTGCGGGTTTTCTCTCTCTAGCTGTGGCACACAGGCTCCAGAGCACATGGGCTCTAGTTTGCGGCACACAGGCTCTCTAGTTGCGGCGCAGGCAATCAGTAGTTGCGGTGCACGGGCTTAGCTCCCCCCCGTGGCATGTGGGATCTTAGTTCCTTGCCCAGGGATCGTACCTACATCCCCTGCACTGGAAGGTGGATTCTTTACCACTGGACCACCAGGGAAGTCCCTACATCACCATTTTTAATGTTACATGGTGCTCCACTTTCTATATATGGCATATATGCCATGATCTATTTACTAATTTTTTATTTTTATTTTTTGCTACTGTAAACAATATTGTTACAACTATGCCCAGATACTTGGGCATACCTATGCACTGTCCTTGGAGAATATCACTGGAAATTTGATTTCTACATCAGATGATATGTCGCTTTTAAATTTTGATGCATGATGGCAAATATCTTTTCAGAAAAGTATGCCAATATCTACTCTCTCTGATAATGCAAACTTGTGCACATTCTTCTAAACCTTCAGTTATATTTGGTTCTATCAGTGTTCTAAATTTGCAGCAATTGGATGACCAAGATAATCTATTTTCTTGGTTTTTATGTAAATGTTTTAACTCTCTATCTTACTGAAATCTCTTACTCTTTCTGGTAGTTTGTCAGTTGATTTATTATTTTCCAGCTACACAATCTACAAATAGAGAAAAAGAAGCCTACAACTTTCTGGTATCTCCACTTCTTAATTTGCACTTTTGCCTAATTTCCTTATTTACTTCCCTTATTCCTGGCTTTAATGGGAATGCTGTTAGTGCTTTAAAATTGCTGCTCATGCTGGCTTTCAGTTGAGATATGAAGTTTTTATTATGGATTATCATTGACTTCTTCTTTTATCATTTTAAAAAGTATCATATATTTTTAAAACATGGAGTAGATACAGAATTTTATTGGATGTTACCTTAGTACTTATTGGAGTGAACATATAACTTTTAAGGTTAATTTTATTAATTAAAATTATAAAAGTGAAAGAGCCATTCTTTCTTAGATCAACTAATATTTGATTTTCCATTTACTGCCAACTTTTAAAAAATTATTTTTACATAATCTGTTATTGCTGTTGTATCTTCATTTTTTGCGTCGTTTGCTTTTTGTTCTTTCTTTTTCTGAGGGAGACAATTTCATCATGCTCAGGAGTCAAGGATGTTTGAATTGTTTCTTCTTTAGGTAATTATTTACAGACTTACCTCACTGCAGTCTGAGCTAGACACCTGGTCCTGGACCCACGAGAGTCTGCATTTCCCTTCTTCTCATTTCCTCTGTCACTTCACCGCCTCCAAGGTGTCACTCGAGGAGTCCCTAGCCAAGGAGGGGACCATCCAAGTCAGAAAAAAGCTGACCCTCTGGGCTGGCCCTGGAATTGGGAATGCTGTGGGTCAAGGAGGAGAGGTGGGAACACATAGCTGCAGCAACTGAAGAGATTGTCAAGAGCCCCCACCACCACCACCCGTGCCCCTGCCCCAGCCCCTGCCCCCGCCCCGTCCAGCCCCTGTACCCGCCCAGCCCTGCCCCAGCCCTGAACTCCTCTGTCTTCCATCCTCTCAGAAAGAATTATCAGTTCCTTCCACGAGGCACTTCATGCTGTTTATCCGTTTCTCACCTCTCGTACATGCCTCATCCTTCTGATTGGGCTACTGTGCATACTACAAAAGTACTTATTTTTTTTCTGCCTGGTATATCTTTACATATTAATTTTTAATTTTCAAAATATCCAAGTTACTGTGACTCAGATTATTGATGGGGGGAAATAAGGTCACATCTATTTTCCTTTTAAATTTTTAGATATTTGTCTTACTTTTCTAATATTTAAATTTGTTGAGAAGTTTATGATCAGTGTTTTGTTTTTTTTTAACCTTTGTAAACAACTTGCCTCTTTTGCCTTGTGGTCTGTGGGGTTCTTTCTGTAATCTTCAAGTTCAAAAGCTTTACCAGGGCATGTCTTCTTTGTACTGAAGAATTTTATCACATTTTTGGGGAACATGACAAGTTTCTTTGACAAATGTTCATATCCCTTTATTTCAGGAGAGGTTTTTTTTTTCCTAATACATGTTTGAATAGCTTTTGTTTTATCACTGGATTTGATGATTGCTTATTGATCACTGGAAGTATCAGTATTTGAATCTCTATTGTCTATATTCTTCTAATGGTCATCATTTCTCTGCATCTTGTGTGACTTTTGTCAAGAGAATTCCTCTTTGCCAATCTAGTTTTCTGTTGGTTTCACTATTTACCATTTCTAACTCATTTTTAATTCCACAATGTTGTTATTTTCTGCACAATTTCTTGACTCAATTATGCCAGACTTTTCAAAAATATTATTCTGCTGGCATCTAATTTCTTTAAGAATCTGATGCAAATCACTGTTTTTCCTGTGTCCTGGGAAAAGCATTTCTTCAGCTCTCATTGATAGATCTTACTGATTTATTTCTTTTTAGTGTCGAATATTTTAACCTACTCCATACCATTTTATTTTTGTGTTGAGTTTTGTTTACCCATTTTTGATGGGGCAGTTCCAGTGGGTCCTGCTATTTGCTTAAACTTAATAGAAGTAACAGCTTCTTGAAGCTCCTCCTATTTTCCCTAAGCACATTTTGGGTCTTCCTCTGAACTCTTGTTGGAGGACCAGACACCAATGTCGTGTGTTTTCTGTCCAGTTGTTCAGTTGCCTGAAGGGATTGGAAAAACATTGAGAGCCTGGAGACAGCTGGGGTGGGAAAGGCTTTGTTTCATGGTTTTCCTCAGAATTATCAGAAACTCTACTTCATAGGTCAGCTCCCAGGTGGGAGGATGGCTTCTTCCAGAAAGCCCCACATTTCAATGGGTTGTCCTGTTCTGAGATGGGAAGCTAATGATGGTGAAACAAATTAGACCGGTGAAGCGCAAGGAGGTTTACTGCAGACCCTACCCCTCTTCTTAGGGAAGACAAGTCAGAGGGAAGATTACTCTGACTGTGCTTTGAGGCTGTACTTACACGCCCTTTTTTGTCCTAAACTCTATTTGACTGCATTTGTTTTCTTTCCCATCTCTGCTGCAAACGTGTTCAGGGAAATTCCTCAACACAAGGTGCCCCCATCCCTCCCACCATCTACCACACGTCTCCCACTTAGCCAGGGATCCATAGGGCTTTTTAGAACATGCTGTGGTCACCACTTGTGTGTCCAGAATGTTTTCCACTTCATCCAAATTGTATGCTCTGAAGTTTTCTGCTTGAGCAAGGAATTTTGCTCTATTCTTAGTTCTTTGTATTACTTTCTGAGGACATTATTTTTGTGGATTGAAGAGAAGAGCCAGAGGAGTTTGTAAACATATAATTTAGCAGACATCTTTCCCAGAAGTTCTTGTCTTGTCATTTAAATTAACTCTGTAAGCAGATTTGATTCCATTGAATATATGCATGACTGTACTAATCACATATCTCCAGGGGTCCTTTAACATAAATATATGACATTTTCTCTAAAGTCTTTTCAGAAGGAGCTGGAAAAGAATTCATTTGGCTGAAAATCTAAAATTTAACAGGTGAAAACAAACGTTGCTTTTTTTTTTTTAATCATGCAGTCATAGACACTACTCTCGTGTTTATCAAGTAATGTCTAAGAATTATATTCAGATAATTGGATTTGTTTTCAGGACTTGAGTAAAAGTTTTGAAATATGTGCTTGTGAAAATAATTGGAATCTTTCTTATTACAGGATTTAGCCTTAATTATGTACATATATTTACATCATTCTTATCATTGCGAACAGCACAGGATTCCATCACTTCCTACCTGCACAGAAAGATGCAGAATGAAGAGTAGAAAATTAGCCAATGATTTCTCACTCCCTGTACTTGAAGATAGAGTTACCACTTTCACAGGCGATAGGGTAGCTCATGCTTTACATAAGCCTTTCTAGTCGTTATTTTGATATATTCCTGTGCTTCAAAAATGTAAAATAGGGCTTCCCTGGTGGCGCAGTGGTTGAGAGTCCGCCTGCCAATGCAGGGGACATGGGTTCATGCCCCAGTCCGGGAAGATCCCACATGCTGCAGAGCGGCTGGGCCCGTGAGCCATGGCCGCTGAGCCTGCGCATCCGGAGCCTGTGCTCCGCAATGGGAGAGGCCACAGCAGTGAGAGGCCCGTGTACCGCAAAAAAAAAAAAAAAAAAGGAAAAAAAAAAAAAAGGAAAATAAGTACCTAATTGCATAAGACATCAAAGAGATATATTTGCCCGGCTTTTGGCAAGTTACTAGGCAAGCACTTTCCCGAAAACCCAACCAGCCTTCCAAATGTCTTTCCCAACGTCCTTCCAACCACTGCTCCCAACCATGTATGACAAATTCAATAAAATGAGCAAATTAATGCCTTATTCTCTCTCTAAATGTTGAGATTGAAACAGACAGATTTTAATATGGGCATTAATTTGGTTTGCTCTGGGAGGTTAATGATAGTGGGGCTACTTCTCAGGGACCACAGCAAGCCAGTTAAAGAGCATCTTGAGTAGAGCCACTCAGGTGAGAACACTGCTCAGAGGTTCCCATACTGTCCTCCAGTCACAACGACGAGCAGAGGCCGCTCTTGTCCTGCTCTGGAGTTCAGGTAGTGGACACACCTTGTCTCCCCAAGCCTCAGCTTCTCAAATGCAAAGGAGGGAATACTTATCTCATAGAAGTGATATGACTATAAATTATATGAGCTTTAGAGAAGATGTTTAAAGTCTTGGATTAAGTCAAAACCTAGGACTCAATTAAGTGGTTTTTATTGCTGCCCTTACATGTATTATATCAAAGCCAGAAGCAGGGATGTTTAGAAGTTGTTCCACTGTCCCTTTTACGTGCTTATGTGCCAGGTCTGTGCTAAGTCATATAAGCAATATAATGAATTGAAATGCATGAAACTGTACATAAACATTTCTCCTTTCTCTTCTGAGTCCTCCATTGGGTTTTGAAATGAGTGGGCTCTGCACACACTGAGAATCTCAAGGAACACAGAGAGAGAAGGCTTTCATCGTGTCTCATCCCCTGAGTGGGTGCATCAAGAAGAAAACTGAGATTTCAAAACCAAAGAACAAAACTGTAAACCTATCTCTTCTAAGGAGTTTTCTTGGCAGGATGTCATTATCACTTACATTTATAGGATGCTTTATTGTTTAAAAATATTGTAATGTAGATATATTGTTGTCCTATATCTGTTTGTGTGTGTGCCTGTGTGTGTGTGTGTTTGTACATCCTAACACAACCTTGGACTGGACAGGGCTGGCTTTATGACTCCACCACATGAATGAAGGAACAGAAGCCAAGACCTCTTGGCCAAGTAAATGGGAAGCTTGAGAAAATGCAGACATTCCCTGATTGTAAGTTTATGGAACCTCGTGATCTCTCCTGGTTTGAATGCCCACATCTATAAAAGCTTCCCAAAGAGCTTCTCAATGCTAACAGGAGAAAATGTAATCTATACTCTCTCTCTTTTGATCTCGTCTAATACTCTTCCTTAAATACCAAGGTATTAGCAGATAAACCACGTGGAAATGGGTAAGTAGATGAATTGCTTTTTGTGCTGCATTACACGATGGATTGGAGTGGATTAAAATTCCATCATTCATCTTCCCCTGCTTCCAAACCCCACTGTTATTTTTACCATTTTGTTTAAGCCTAGTGGATATGCTTACATGACTTATGCTCTTCAGCTATGAAATCAATTTACTTTATCCATTATACATTCCGAATGATTGATGCAGTACAAATACATAATAAAAACTAGTAATTACACAGGAAAAATAAAAGTCCCCTGCGCACTTACGGCTAACTTACAGTGGAATGCAGGGCACTCATTTTGACGGTCTTGCTCATACCTTTTTTGATTAACATGTTAGAATCCCCAGGACTTTTTCAGGACAGCAGTGCGATTTGATTGGCTAGTTGAGTTGCACGTTCAGCCTTGAACGAAGCCATCTGTGCTCACACTGGCAGCCATATTTACTCCTTCTCTTCCCGGGCTCTTCATTGAATAAGTAATGGATCAGGAGAGCATCCTCAGGAGTCCTTTTCACAAAACGACTTCTTCAGTGTATCAGAGAAAAATTGTGGTACCTTGGGAATAAAGAAAGTGTTAAGAAATCAATGCATATCACACTGCTGGATATAAATGAGTTTCTTTTAGATTTTTAGAAGTTATTTTCAGATTTGCAAGTGGAGGGAGAATAGGTATCGCCTATATCTTTCAGTGCTTCCTTTTAAAATTCCCCATAGATTAATGTCATGCAAACAAAAATACTTTTTCTAAGACAGAATGAAAGGGCATGAATAGCAAAGGTTTACATGTTGGCATTCTGATTTATTACTCATGAGAAAATAATTTTAGGTAAACTTGCCATTTTTGAACCATATTGCATAAGAAAAGAAACTCAACCAAATGTAGACTTAAAGAAATGTACAGACAGCTGGGTATGGGGCTGCAGCTCCATGTCACACAAGCCAAAGTGCAGCGGGAAACACATAAAAAGAAAGGAAACTTCACACCACCATTATGATCACCTAATTTCCTTTCTCTTTGTCCTCTTGATTTAGACCTGAAGTTTTCCTGTCTCATAAAGTCTGTCAATTAATAGTTCCTAGATTGGAAGAAACATCTACGCTAATTCTTCCATGGAAAAATAACTCTGCAATCTCTGCCTCAACTTTGCCTCATGTCCATTTTGCATACACGGATGCTATGGTTAGAACCCTGTTGTTCCATTTGTTTAGAGAATTGCTTGGATTTCCAAGAGGAAGTTTGAAAACTCCTATGTGGACAAGGGTCCCAAGTCTACCCTTAATAACTGCTCTGCCACGGATGGTTAGAGGGAGGGAGGGGGCTTCGGGAGTGACAGTGTGAGCAGGGTAGGTAAAAGGTCTCTCTTGCTTTTGTACGGGTATGTGTTGGCTCACTCCATATTCATTTTAATTTAGGCATTCCTTTTCTTAGGAAAAATTGCTTTCAATTTCTAAAATTCCTGATAAATCACGCCCAAGGTGAAAAAAAGCTTTCTTCCTTCTTAAGTGCAATTTCCTTTCAAGCATTTTATAGTTTAGTAGACTTGACACTCAATGTGCAGTTTGTCTCTTTCATAAATGCTAATTTAAAGTATTTGCAAAAGGCGTGTATTTTGGGAAGCGCTCATACATTTCGGAAGCAGCCGACCAGAGAAGGAAATCACCTCTGTCTATAAACACAGCTTCTGTTGCTGTCACAGGTTCAGTAGCAAAAAGGAGAAAAATAATTTCACTTTATTCCTGCCAGAATATTTCCAAGGCTTGAGCATTTCTTCGGGAACATTATAATGAGTCACAGTTGCTATCCTTGTGCCCAAATGTTGGGTCTCCATGGCACCTGGAAATGAAGGCACTGAACAGCAGTCCTGCTAAAGGAAGGAGGTCTACTTGAGCTCTTTGTGGAAAAGATCTCTACTCTCTCTTTCCCTTTCTCACACTGAAAGCAGAAGGGGCAGAATGCATTGAAGAGAGAAAAGTGGTTAATTGGTAGAAACCAAAGATCCATCTCCTTTGCTATAGCTAAATATGAGAAACAGAGTTATGTGCTCATAAAACCATTAGCCTCAGGCCTTGAATTTGCAAAGTCACTAAAAAAGAGAAGTTACTATTTTACTGCTATTGATCCAGTGCACTGCTGAGATTCAGAGTTATTGCCGGATTTATTATACGGGGATAAACCTAGTAGTAGCTAAGTTGAGGGTGCTCTCTTGCACTAAGTTAGCATTTATGACCTATCACCAGTATACTTTGTTCATCTTTTAATGCTTCACCCTGAAATATAACTTCTCATTAAAAAATTATTAATCTCACTACATGGTAAAATAGCCAAAACAGTTAGAATAAATATGAAGTATATGTAAAATGCTGGGGCCTATGAAATAACCTAGACATTAATATCATTTTCCATGTCAGCTATGTCTGCAATTAGACAGGTTTGCTGGGTCTGCTTGTGAGGGTTACTCCCTTTTTCTTAGTAATCTGACCTTTTAATTCACTAGTAGTTAGACTCTGATGAAATAAAGATTCCCGGCCTTCCCTGGTGGTGCAGTGGTTGAGAGTCCGCCTGCCAATGCAGGGGACGCGGGTTTGTGCCCCGGTCTGGGAGAATCCCACGTACTGCGGAGCGGCTGGGTCCATGAGCCATGGCCGCTGAGCCTGCGCGTCCAGAGACTGTGCTCCGCAACGGGAGAGGCCGCAACGGTGAGAGGCCTGCATACCGCAAAAAAAAAAAAAAAAAAAAAAAAAAAAAAAATTCCCTCATTTTAAGAGTGATGTACAGAATGAAGTAAGAGGACTCTTGAAAGCCAGAGGAAGTAATGCCATTGATCCACCTGTCAAGGCCTATATAGGCAAAAATAAATAAATGGAAACAAAACAATTCTAAGTAAATATCATAAATATTACACAGCTATTAAAACGAATATAACCAAACCTCTATCAGTTAACTTGAGAAACTTTTTAAAGATATTATTATTTAGTGAGAAAAGTGAGGTGCTGAGAAGGACATGTAATACACCCCATTTTGGTGAGGCACCAGTCGCACCCCAGATGTGCGTTTGCACGAGAGAGCTTGTGAGCACGAAGCAAAGGAGCAAAGACAAAGGGTTCACGTGGTCGCCCTGGAGTGGCCGCATGGGCAGGGAGCTGAGGGAGGAGAGGGAGGAACAAAAACAAGAATAAGGTGCAGAAGACAAGGAAACATACATGATGCAGTACTGTTGCTGTAAAATTAAACACGTACGCATATACCCATAAAGAGATGTATGATGACGGGCTTCCCTGGTGGAGCCATATGAGGACATATTTGCCAAAATAGTAATGGTAGCTATTTCAAGGTGGCAAATACTCAAGTGATGTTTCTTTCTTTTTACACTTTTCTGTATTTTAAAATGAGTATGCATTATGTATTTAAAAAACAAATTTATTTCACAGTGATAAAATAATATTCTTTTTAGCAAAATTCTGCTGAGTGGGCATCTTTATAAATGTAATGCATGATCAAACATGTAAAACATTTAAAAAATCATCCTATAGGCAAAAAACCCACATTGTTAGTACAAATCTGCAGAAGTCTTCAAAATATTATAGCACAGGGGCTTTCCCGAGAAATGTACCTAAAGTATACGCTTAATGTTTGATTATTTTGGTCATTAAGAGAAGCTTAAACTGTTGTTTACAACAAATCAAAATATGTAAGATGGCAAAGATGTTTGTGCCTGCCCATTGTTTTCTTTAAAGGAAGCTGTAAAATGCATTCATGCAAGGTCAAGGATTTTCAAACCCAGCCTTTTCATACAAGTGCTTAAGGAGTTTTACAAAATGTGTCATCTTAACAAAGTGACTATTTTCAATATTGAAAAAATAAAAACAGTATATACAAAAAAGTTCTACTTGTTACAATTTAACACACTGAAGGCCACTAGTGCATCAATTTGTACTGGCCAATTAACTCAGTTTTTATAGGGATCAGAAATACAGTTTTTCCAAATATTTACCTGTGAATATATTTGAAGTACTTGTAATCATGCAATTGCTAGAAAGCCTATAGCCCTACACTCTTTCTTTTTTTTTTTTTTCTTTCTGTTATTTCAGTCTTCAAACAGAAATGCAGAGAATGCACTACATCTCCCACAGATGCCAGGAACTTTTGGATGGTGGGCTCTGGTGCACCCTCACCAAGGTGCACCAAGGAATTGTGTAAAACCAGCAAATACAATACGTGTATCATGTTCAAAATTTTAGAACTTAGAATAAATGTGTATGCTTCAAATATAAGTTTTAATAAACTAAATAGCATACATTTAATTTATTAAATTATTAACACACTTGGAAATTCAGCTCAAGTGTTTGTTAGTAATGAAACTAAAACTTAAGTTGCATAACAAACCAAATAACTGTGAATGATTTTAACTTGCAATGAATATTGAAACGTAGGCATCTGTGATTTTAAAAACAAGATCACTAAATGCCTCAAAATGTTTTAAAGTACCTTGAAGACTATTTTCTACAAGTACTAGGAATGTTTCAGCTGGTTAAAGAACTTGGCCTTTGACTTTCTCCAATTTGAACACTTTCCAGTTAAGGAATGCAAGCAGTTTTCAGATACCATATTTCATCACTCTAAGATAGACTTTTCTTCACCAAATTTGAAGACTTCTGTCCCCAGCGTATGTCTCACAATTGATGGCATTGTTCCATAGCAGTCAACCTGACATAGGTTGTGATGGCTTCCACTTCCTGGACGTACCTGGTCCTGCTGGTATGATTTCTTCAGTACTCTCCACTATTCCTAGCTTTCCTTGCTTCCTTGGACATGTGGAACAATTAAACTTAACCGCTCTTTTGAAATCCGGGGTGGCTATGAAACTTTGTCCAGTGGGATGTGAAGAGAAGGATTATATGCCAGTTTCAGGTAGAAGCATATTTTCACACTTTCTAAGCACAAACTTCATTTGCTCACTGGCCAGCATCACCTATGCAAAGGAGATCCAGTGCCTTTGAGTGACTTTTTAAGATAAAATTATGTCAAGTGATAACCAAATTCTAGGATTCACTCTCTACATAGCTTCTGGGTTAACCTATTGGGCATATAGTTTCAGAACAAGTTAATTTTATTGCCTTATTAAAGTTAGTAATCAGACAAATATGATATCTCAGGAGGAGAGGAAAATGAAAAGAAAAAAGGGGTAATGAAGAAAACCTCAGTTTTTCAGAGTGAACTTAAATATTGAAGTCATGGCATACAATTTCCCTGGAGTTTCAGATTTAACAAATGTCGTTTTACATTCAACAAGTATATTTGTAAAACTCCTACTATGTGTCAGGCACTGGATTGGGTTATAGGTGGTGAGGAAAATAAGATTCAGTGGGTTTCCTTACAGAGCAGAGAGCTTATCAGGAAAGATGGGCAATTCAGGGATGATAATCACACAAGGCCCCACCTGCTGGGAAGTGGGTTCCATAAAGTGAGTACTAGGAGGTGAAAAATTAGGCAGAGACCTGGAGGAATAGTGCTCGGATATTAAAGGGGAATAGAGAGATTATTTTCATCAGCGGGAACTAGACATATGAATGCCCAGGAAAAGAACAAGGCACATTTAGCCACCAGACTGCCAGAGCCCAGTGTGTCAGAAGACTCAGGGGGAGGCTAAGTGGCTCAGCTGTGCAGAGAGAAATCTGGTTTAGATGCAAATGATTCAGGTGCATTTACATTATAGTTTTTAAAACTACCTTGAGTTTCAGATTTCCAAGGGAAAATTTTGTGAACTACATCTTAGAAGGAGAAAAATGTATCACTCTACAGAATTTCTCAAAGGCTAGTGAGAAAGGAAGTTTGAAAGTTTCCTGTAATCTACGAAGAATGAAAGCATAGAGCTTCCAAAGCTGAAGATGGTAGGGTTTTTTAGTAACTCGCAATCAAAAGTTCACTGGGCTGAAGCAGCATCATTCTGCCCAGCTTAATACCAATTATCTTAAATTTCAGAAACTGTTGGGCGCAATAATTCTAGGAAACTTTTTAAAAGTATGATATAGTAACTGTGTAACAGAACCATAGTTTCTAAAACTGATTAAGACACTTAGCAACGGCTGAATGGTCTGAAATATGTCCTGGATAGTTGTGAGTTAATTACTGCAAATGCATACCTCTCTTGCATATTAATAAATGAATATTCCAGAATCTGGACTGCGTCACTTAAAAAATAAGAACTGTAACTTCTCTATATCTTCTGTGTCACTGTCAGAATTTCCTTAAAATTGTAAGCTTCTAGAAAGTGTGAACCAACTCTGCCTAATTCTTTGTATAAATTTTGACATGCTATTAATCCTTAGTAATAATGATTACTTTTTGAGAGCAGATGATGAAACTAAGTGCCGAAATGCTAACATATCTGAGCTACAGCTACTCAAAATGAGTTGCATTCAGCAAATAAGAACAAGAGTAAAAGGTCTCAGCAGATCTGCCGGAAGTTGGCTTGCAACATAATTAGCAACTAATATTGACAATTGTCAGTTTTAAACTTTAGCTAGAAGTATGTTTGCACATATTCCACTAAGTGGACATCAGCTCAACAAACATTCAGTATAACCCTAACTTCTTTATTTAGTTTTTCATATATTTATATTTTAAAGGAGATTGTATCTATCCTTTAATGCAGTCAGACAGATTAACAGGTCTCAAAACCAGAAGTCCAACTGACACTTGAAAAATTCATTTGAAGTGGGATTTCTGGGATTTCAGTTCAAAATGGCACTTATTTCTCTGCCTTTTTCATATATCTTCCTGATAGAATATGCAGAGATTTTTTTTAAAAAAAAGGGAAATATTAAAACACTTCAAACAGGTAAGTATGCCAATAATGGACCAGAAATTTGGGGTACTTTCAGGAATGTTTGTGAAGAAACTCCATTCCATCATATACCCTCCTGTCCTGTGTAAACTGAGCAGCAGATTTCAGCAGCTTTTGACACGAGTGCCAAAAACTACTCTATAAAGAAAGTTGTCTCTGTTTGAAGGAGAAGGTGGCTCCAAGGCCTGAGAGAGAAAGAAAGAGCAGAGTGTGAGGCAAAGTAATGTTCCAGTTCTGAAGTAGGGCTTCCTTGCCCTGGAGAGTCTGGAATTCCTTGGATGGACTTCCATCCAGAGGAGCGGAACTTAGAAGCCAAAATTTGAGTTCTTGCAACCACTATAAAGGAAAGACCACAAAGCAAACACCAGCCACTGGTGAATTTAAAATAAGATTATAAATATACCCAAAGGCATAAGGGAAGAGAGTTGTGTTATAAAGCAGAAATAAGAGACCATATGGGAAAATAATTGTTATGAAAAAGTATAATGATTTAGATAGAGAACACATTGATGGGGGAAGTAGTAGATGAATAGAACCAGGAATGATATAGAGGGCTGGAAATTCAGATGGAGAACTCTCCCAGGATGCAGTAGGACAGAATAGAATAGACACTGTAGAGAAAAGCTAAGACACATGGAGGGTGAAATAGATTTTCCAAATCAAGATAATAGGGACTTGAGAAGGAGAGGAAAGAAAGGAAAGAAATAGATGAAGGAATAGTGACAAAAGCTTCTCCCAGAATTAAAAATAAAATTTCAGATTTCAAGTCTTCTCAAGTTCCAAACAGGATAGATGAGGAAAGCTCACATTTGGATATCACAGTAAAATTTAAGAGCAACAAAGATTTTAAAAATCTGAGTGTATCCAGAGGAAAATTAGATGGACAGATAGATAGATAGATAGATACATACATACATACATACATACATATACTTACAAAAGAACAGATGCCTGTTTGACACCAAACTGCCCTCAGCCACACTAGATGTAAGAAGACAGTAAAGCAGGACTTTTTAAAATTTCAAGGGAAAAATATATGGCAACTCCTTTGAGCAAGCATGAGGACACATCCTCTTCAGCCAAGGTCTTATTTTCTCCTTCACCCCTCGATCCAATCCCATGTCAAATCTCTTGACTCTGCCTCCAGAAATACCTCTAATGTAATTTCCCTGTTCTATGTCCAGTGCTTGGAACATATTTTTGCGGTACGTGGGCCTCCCACTGTTGTGGCCTCTCCCATTGCAGGGCACGGCTCCGGACGTGCAGGCTCAGTGGCCATGGCTCACGGAACCAGCTGCTCCGCAGCATGTGGGATCTTCCCGGGCCGGGGCATAAACCCGTGTCCCCTGCATCGGCAGGCAGACTCCCAACCACTGCGCCACCAGGGAAGCCCACTTGGAACCTATTTTATACCCAGATAAGGAATCCTCTGACCAATGGGTTGCAAAGGTTTCTAACTGGTTTTCTCACATCCAACCTTGCCAGGTCAACACTGGGCACGGTTGACCTTGTCTTGTCATATCTGATTCCCAACTAGATTGTGAACACCAAATGAGCAAAATTAAACTAAATTTTTTCAATTTGCTAAAGTGAATGGAAATGCTTTTGAATGGCAACACATTCAAAAAAGACACCAGGAATCTTCTTCCCTTTGAGGCATCCATCTCCATTAAGTCCTCTGCAAAGATAAGCACGTTTCTCTAATCAACAAGGCCCAGAGCAGTGCAAACAGGAAGACCTGCTGGGGTGGTCACTCATCTGCATGCAGGGGACATGAGAACGTGGCAAAGGAGATGTTGTAAATCACCCGAGAGCTCTGTGACGGGCCTCTCAGAAGGCCTGGCTCAGAATTATTAATTAAAGCTTCCTCAAGGCTGGTTTGTTTGCACATCAGTTGAGCTAAGCCACACTGGTATCACTGTAAATAATAAGACAGCCTGATTAGGCCTAGTCATTAATTAAGTGTCTTTGCTGTGAATAAACAGTGAAGTCTTTCAGTCTGAGTGGGCCTATGGCACACTGATAAATATGCAGCTGTTGACACTCGTGGAGCACAGCTTGACATCTTCATCCGTTAACCAGAGCTCCCTCCCCAGGGATGGGCAACTCCTGTCACAGGGAAGATGACACGTCTGATGCACTTGGCCCCTAAACTTACATCATATGCAAGTTTACAAACAATCTGCATTGGGAATAAACAAAGAGAAAAAGGGTCCAAGCCCTTAACTGTGACCCATAACTGTCGCATTTAATTGTCTGAGGCACTGGCATGCTTGCGGTACACAAATTTGGATGAAAACAATCTAGTGCTTTACTTTTATGAAAATGTCCAAATCTGTTACTTAAAAAAAAAAAAAATCATTTGGGGTCCAGTTGCAGACTCTTTCAAAACTATTAGCTGTTTTCTAACTTTTTCTTTTTCTTAAATAGTTGCAGCAAATGCCCTTAAACTGATGAAGGAAACTAACAAGCATTTGGAAAATAATCCTCTCTACAGCAAACGCTCATAAGTTTCCTCTTACTCTTCTGCCTCTGGAAGTGCCTTGTAAACTATAAAATACATACAACACAGAAGGGGTTGATTCTTTTTCATTGTAATTTCTCCATGAAGCTGGAGCTGCTAATAAGAGTTAGATTACAATGTTGGTGAACCTAGCCAGCCTTCTATAACCAAGGAATCCTCAAATTCTCCCAATAATCATCTCTATCCCAAGACTGCCAAGGAAGCTGTAAACAAGCGCCAGCACGATGGGGAAGAATCATCATCGTGTTAGTAATCATTCAAGGCCAGTTGCTGCAGGCGGATCCGCTGCCAGCATTTGCCATGGGGATGGCCAGCACGATCTTCCTCTCCCCAGGACCCAGAGCCTAAATCTCACAATCTCTGGGCTGCAGTGTGGAGAAAGTGAGCAGAGGAAGGTGGAAGGTGCCAAGACAACCCACCCCATTATATAGGATGAGGTTGATGGAGAGAATGTCCAGCCATCCAGGCCTCCAAGGGTTTGTCCACCAGAAGGGCCAGAGCAGGAAGTGCAAGGACAGGAAATCTGAACCTCCCTGACTTTCCCACCCTTGGACTTGGTACCCCTGCATGGAAGATTCTGCCTGATCGTATTAGCAGCAGTTCCTCACTTAGTGAAGAGACCGTTATGGGTGGGTAAGCCGGGCCTGATACAGCCAGCTCGGCCTGGAGTTACCCCTTTCATCTTTTCTTACCCCACCAAGCACGATGATCCTTGAGGGTAAACTCTGCATCCCACTCATCCTGTACCCACTATAGACTCTGGCATGGGCTTAACCTGTACTGCTGCTCAGTGCTTGCCGCTTGAGTGGATGCAGTCAGAACGGGCCAACAGCATTCTTTATGTATGGGGACACTGAGCAATTAGCTGGCCCAGGGACAGTTGAAGGGAATTTTCTCAGGGTCCCCAAAAGCTACCTTCCAGGCTCACCTAACATGGCATTATGAGAATCCTTGGTTCTAATTTGAGGCATCTAATAAGTAAAAGGAAAGTACATTGGACTGAGGGCCAGGAGACTATTACTAAACAGCTGTATAACCTTGGGCGAGGATGTTGCTGTCCTGGAGAAGAGCTCAGGGAATGAATGAAGCCCCGTCACGAGCCAGGAAATCAGCTAGTTCTTGATGAAAATGCAACCACAGAACAGGCTTCTCTTCTCCAGGGGCTTACGGTTTAGGCAGGGAGAGACTTCTATGATACATAACAACCCAGATGTTCATTGCAGAGCACATCCAGGGACATCCAGTTAAAGCAGGGCCAGCACTCTTTTTTTGACTGAAGTGGCCTGAGATGTTTATGGTGTTATTAGTTGGATATTTAAGGATTCTGTCACATTGAGAAAGGACAGTGTGCAATTCTAGTTGGGGTGAGAGGCAATCCAAATAGTGAATAGAATTTGAATGTCACATTAGAGAAAGAGAAAGAAAAAAAAAAAAAAAATACCAGCCTGGTTTAGTGAGAATAAGAGACCAGATAGAAGTGTAAAAAGTCTAAACTGAGGTCAGATTGAAGAGGGCCTTAGATGCCAGGCCAAGCATTTGGGTTTATAAATTAGTAATAAAAAGACATCATTGAAGAGTGTGATATGAAGGCAGTGATTTGAGTCAAGCTGGCGGTAGTGTGTGAAATGAGCCAGAAGGGAGAAAAACTGGAGCTAAGGAGACGGGTACAAAGTCGTTACAATAATCCAAATGTGAGTTGGTTACAGCAAAAACCAAATTCATCGTAATATGGTTTAAAGGAGATTATGATTTCAGAGACGTGAAGAGGAAAGAATGCACAGCTGGGAGGGTGAGAAACAAGGCCTGAACAGAAGGGGCTCATGTCAGCTGGTTCAGGAAGGTAAGATCCCTTGAGCCAAGGTCAGATGTGCTCACAGTTTGCATTTCTGAAGCATCCTCTGGGGAGCTCATTAAAACACTTGTTCCTGGTACTATTCCCTGCAGATACGCATTTGGTGGGTTTGGGATGGAGCCCAGAAATATGCATTTTAACAAATATTTCTGAGTGGCACTTTGACTACACTTGGAGAAATTTTAGCTTGAATTGTAAGTAGTAAAAAATAAATAAATTATATCCTCAACAATCCTAAGACTGTGTCTGGTTGACACATATTCTCTAGGCTTGGACTTGAGCTTCAGACTTTTCTGTCTTCTCCATGCAAATCAAATGCCTCTGCATCTTGATCAGGGCCAGCCTTTCAATGTTTCAGAGTGGCCACCCAGGGCTAGTCTCTCCTAACAAGCATTTGTGCTTTCACCCTCCTAAAGAATCACACTTTGTCTTTCCTGTGAGATTTCCTTATATTTATAGACAAGGAAACTGAGGACTATAGCAAGCTTTTGACTTCAAATCCCTTACACTTTCCACTAGAATGTGTTGGCCAAAGGAGTAACAATTTTGGCAGTGCCTTTCTGAAGAAAATAACCCTGTTTCCTGACCCAGGGGTGCCAGAGACCAGAGGTTGTAGAGCCTGTGACATTCTTCATACCTGCTGGGCACCCACAGGCCATCACACCTGAACTGTTAGCTGCAAACACCAGTTCACTGCAAATATCTAAAGCAAAGAGAGCAGCTGGGAGAGCTCAGTTTTCAAAGATTCCACATTAACTGAATTTTTAAGAGAAGAAGTATGAAACAAACACATAAAAATAGACAATAGACAAAGAAGTACCAGCCAAGAGCAGTGGACCAAAGACATTTGTGGGTTGGAGGGGAATGACCTCTCAACCTCTCTCATCTCTTCTCTCAAGGACTCACTTTACAACCTGACCTCTATCGCACATGGCAGCCTAATCCTGCAGAAAATTGGCGGGAGCCCACCCCGGCTTCAGTGAGACTCAAGGCATTCACACCTCTTCACTGGTGACCACATTACCCTAATGATGATAAAAACAACAGCAATACTAGCTCTTATTTATTGAGCATTTAATAGTGTCTAGGCCATTTGTGAAGCACTTGTAATCCTTAGGAGGGACAAAAGGTGAAAAAGGTAAGGTTGGTAGTTTATCCTTTTTATAAGTGAATAAACTCAGAGAGGTTACATATGCTCCCTAATTTCAAGAGCAGAATTTGAGTCCGGACCTGTCTGACTTCAAAGCCTGCCGACTTACCCATTACCTGGAAACGGGCATGAGGGAGGCAAGTTGAATACCTTTGTTTTTATTTTAATGGATGATAGAGGTGAATTAGAAGGATGCCCGCTTAATATGAATTTTGTACTTTACCCCCCAAAAAGGCAATTCAGTTGTGTATGGAGGCTTTACTCGTACTTCATTTTTGTAAATAACTCTTTATAATGACCCAAAATTTTACTGTCATTTTAGTGGAATTAAACTCAGAAAGTTCCATTTTGCGTGCTGTATCTCATTCTGCTGCAATGACAGTTGCCCCTTGACCCTGGGCTGCCAGCATGAGCCCTCAGACTCTGGTACAGAGGGAGCCTCAGGAAGAACAAGGCTCTCCCACCTGGCTAACCAGGTAAAATTTCCTTTGCTGAATACTTCAGGACAGCTGTGCTATATTTTTACCATAAGACATCCTCATTGGTAGGATCAAGGAATGTAAGACCAAAATTTCCATGACTATCCAAGACATCAGAGAATATCCCATCTGCAAATTCTTCTCTGTGCACCTCATTCTAACCGACTTCAGCTGTACTCCACTCCTTTGTATTTTGCGCTTCATGTGGTTAGATAACAGCTGCTCAGCAGTCTTCTATAATTACAAGAATCTGAAAAAATATTTTTCATTGTGCTAAACCCTTATGAGAGGGTGACATTCCTTATCCTTAAAGTCGAACATCTCCACTGCAGAGATGCCTTAAGTCTCTGTCTGAAGATGCAGCCCGAGATTTCAAACACTATGTGATGTTAGCAGAAAAACATATAACACCAGGCTTTTTTTTTTTAATTTGGAATTTTCCCATGTGTGTATGCCCATTTATTTCCAGGCGTGTGTCTGTGTACTGTCCGTGTCCCACATCTGAAAGGGAAGTTCTAACCAGTAGAATCCTCACATGGAAAGGCCACACACTTTCAGAGAAAAACACAGGCTGACTCCAAGATGCTCTCATGTGTTTGCCCTAATAGGTTTCTCCTTCACACTTTCCTCTAATGGCCAGTAGTCCCAGACACTAACGAGATCTACTCTTCCTGAACACTCAGAGTCCCAGATTTTATTCTTCATGCAGCATCCTGGCATGTAACCAGCAGTCTGTTACAGAAGACAGTATTTAATCTACAGTTATCCATTCACAGGATGGATATTGGAAGGAGCTGGATATCACAGCAAAGTCAGACAGTTTATGAACTCTTCTTTTTGAGAGACACAATTTCTTCCCAAGCAACATATAGAGTATAGAATAAGAGGTAGGTTTCCTTTACCATTTAGTTTGGGTTCACATTTCACATCTCAAAATTCAGGAAGAAAAGGGTTCCAGTGTTATATGACCCAATCCTTACTTCAATTCTCCTGGCATTTATCTCTCTTGTGTATGAAAAGCTTCTATTGAAGTCAGACTCCAGGTGTGGAGGAAGAAGGAATTCATCAAGAGAATTGAATTCGGAAAGATTAAAATGTAGAGTTTTAATATAGCTATAGCTGACACATGTCAAGGAGATAAAAGGAAGATTTTGGATTCTAAGAACAGTGCCAGAACTATGAAGTACTGCTTTAAAAATACATATTATTTTGATTGAAATTTGTAGGGGAAAAAAATCAATATAATTAACCAATCTAGTAAATGGATGCATTGAGAGATGCACTTGGCCCTACAGTGTTCATTTTTTAAATGGGGTTGGGGGGGGGAAACAACAAGTTTTTACTGAACACATTTCTGATATGTTTTCTAACAGGAAGTATTTCTAAGGGTACTTAACTTAGAGAATCTTCTCTCTCCAATTTTATCTGGAGCTAGTCTCACACAAACTATTAACTCTAAATGAAAGTTGGTAAGTTATGCCCATTTATCAACACAGTTACCATAAGATATCACAGTCTAAGAGGTTTGAATGAGTAAAAATTTGGAAATGATCAGTTAACCCCTCTCCAAAAAAGAACAATTATATTAAAAATTCACACTTATGTAGAAAAGAAAGGTACAATTCTGAGAGATTCATTTCAACATTTAGACCTTCTCATTAGTATCACCTTTCACACTCAAGTCTCTAAACTACAGAACGCATTTGTAAGGGTGTTACCATCAAACAAAAATTCCTGTATGAATATCCCAGAAAACCATTGCCAAAAACTCTAGTCAGCTCGTGTTTCCAAAACTGAAGGTAATCCTGTATGTTTTCAGGACAGGTTTGCCCTGAATTTTCTGATTTGTGTAGTTACAGGAAAGTTCAAATTCTAGAAAGAAAAATTTTAGAATTGCATGTAAGATTATTATTATTAAACCATGAAACAGTCATTGGAAAAACAAAGTTCAAGCTCAGTAAATGTTTTTTACTCCATCAACTTGCTGCTTTATAAATTATGATTGCCAGATTACAACCTTAAGGTTGATATTTTCCTTGATTTAGTCTCAGGATAAAAGAAAAACAGTTGTAAGTCATTCTCTCCCTTGCTCTTTATATATGTATATAAAGGACATTAGTGGAGAAATGACTTCAGGGAAAAGTGATGGATTCTATTTTGTCTGGCAAAGGCATTCAAGTAGACACAGGCAACTTTGTGATCTGCTGGTCTAGCCTGAAGCTCGGAAAAGCAGTGCAGGCTAGGTACATGGCCTCCTGATTCCTGGGCATTGACGGTGACTGAAACCATAAGAGTAGATGAGATCATCCAGCTAATAGGTATAAACAGGAAAGACATGAGGACCTGAGTACCACCCATAGATGGTCAGAGGGGAGAAGCCAGGAAAGGAGAGGAGGAAGGAAACAGCTGTGCTTCGATGTCAAGGAAAAGGAGGGTAACAGATAGGAAAGAATATCCCATTGTGTTTAAAGCTCCTGGGGAGTTGAATAAGATGAATGATGAAGACTGACCATTGAACTGAAGATTCACCATTGAAATTTTACAACAGATCATTTGTGGCAAATGATTTTGTGAAAGCAAAGCCAGAGTCTCTGGCTTAGGTTGAGACTGGGAAGAGAAGTGGAAACAAGAAATGTAAACAGCTCTTTTGAAATTTCTGGCTGTGAAGAGGAAGAGAGAGGGACAGCAGATGTTCCAGGGGATGTGGTGATCAAGGGAGGTTCAATGCTGTTTGTTATGAAGATCAAATAACATAAGGATGATCCAGAGACTGAGATCTTTTGAGAAGAAACAAGAGGTAGGATTCAGAGGTGGAATGTCTGGTTATGCATTTTTCAAAATGGGAGCACAGTTATTAACCCTACTTTCCAGGAAAGCAAACAAAGAACAAAAGAATCTATTGCTCCAGAGAGTCAGATATGCATTAAATTCCTAGTTCCACCTCCCACTAGCTATGTCCTTGGGCAAGCTTCTTTTTCTGGGGCAAAGATAATTATATCTACTGTGAAGAGATGGAGTGAGATATGTCTGGGGCAGGTATGAAGTGCCAGCAGCACAGGGTCTGGCACACAGTGAGCACTCTGGATGTTGCCGTGGTGCTGGTGGGATGGTGTTTTGGGATGTATGGTTGTTGGGGGCTACAGAGTTAGCAAGTCATAGAGCCAACATTCACACCTATATCATGACTCCAGATTCAGCATTTGACACCACCCTGCATGCAAGAGAAATTAAAAACTATTTTGAAATAAATTAAAGTGAAAATTCATCATGTCGTTATTTGCAGGATAAAACAAGAACAGGGCTTAGAGAGACATTAATAGCATTGAATGCATATATTAGAAAAGAAAAAAATATCTAAAATCAATAATGCTCATGCCCACTGTAGGAAACCAAAAAAAGGAGAGCAAAGTAAATTCAAAATAAGCAAAATAAAATAAATAATGAACTTTTATTATGTAAATGGAAATCAATGAAATTCAAAACAGGGAAACAATAGAGAAAATTAATGAAACCAAAAATAGTTATTTTAAAAAGATCAATAAAATTGTAAGCTCTCTACCCAGACTAACAAAGGAAAAAAGAGAAGACACAACTTACCAATATCAGACATGGAAGAGAGGTCATCACTACAGACCCAATGGGCATAAACAGAAAGATAAAGGGATACTAAAAACAACTCTATACCCACAGATTTGATAACTTGTATGAAATTAACCAATATCTTGAAAGATCCTGCACTTTGCCTGTTGCAGTGATACCACAGTTGTGTCTGTCCCTCTCTGGTTTTTTGCTAACCTCTGTGCTGGATCTTCTTCCTTACCCTCCATTTATAAAGGTACATTTTTCTAATGCTTGGTTTAGTACCAAGCACTTAGGGAGGTACGTTTGCATGTTTCTCCAACGAATGAGTTTCCTCAACTCTTTCTTTTACTCCTTAAATTCAGGTCTCACTTATCTTACTAACAGGATTTTAACTGTCAGCTCTGTGGAGAGAATGTGTCTTCATATAATCTGTCTTTCATAACCCAAAAGCTCCAGGTTCATATTTCCAACTGCCTGAAGGCTACTTCTACCAAAATGATCCACCACTATCTCAACTTTAAAAGTTTATAAACTAAACTCATCTTTCTTCCCTTCATCTCCTGAGGATACTCTCAGGATGCCCAAATTCTGTTTAATGTGCTATTGTTCACTAATATGAAAGGCTAAAGTTTCAGATAATATCACTCTTCCTTTTAAAACTTTCCTTAGTTTTTAAGTTCTGAACATTGTTTCTTTGTAATGATCTTGGACTCTATCTCATTTTGACTCTATTGCTTCTGGCTCAGTGTTTTATATTTCATTGGACTAATGCAACAGTATCCTAAAATGTCTTCCTGCTTTGTGGTTCTCCTTGCACAAATTCACCCAGCACCTAAGTCCCAGAGCTAGAGAAAAGAGACGTTTTCAGAAACTGAAGTTAGTTTGGTATGGCTGCATTGTATCATTCAGCTTTTTTTTCTCTAGATCATGCTTATATCCTAGCATCTAATTTCTGCATCCCAATTTTTTTTAATGTAGAACGAGCTTCAGTGTTTACTTTTGAATGCTCAATTTTCTATGGCCCTCCTATGTAATGGAAGTCTGTATTGGGTATAGTAATAGTAATCAGTTCTCTCCAATGAACTAATTTGGATAGGAAGAATATGTCACAATTCTAGTGACAAATCCACTATCATTAGAAATGGCACATCCGGGGGCTTCCCTGGTGGCGCAGTGGTTGGGAGCCCGCCTGCCGGTGTGGGGGACGCGGGTTCGTGCCCCGGTCCGGGAGGATCCCACATGCTGCAGAGTGGCTGGGACCATGGGCCATGGCCGCTGGGCCTGCGTGTCCAGAGCCTGTGCTCCGCAACAGGAGAGGCCGCAGCAATGAGAGGCCCACGTACAGAAAAAAAAAAAAAAAAAAAAGGCACATCCACTAGCTATCTATTTTACATTTGATAGTATATATAAGTCCATGCCACTCTCTCACTTCATCCCAGCTTATGCTTCCCTCTCCCCGTGTCCTCAAGTTCATTTTCTACGTCTGGGTCTTTATTCCTGTCCTGCCCCTATGTTCTTCAGAACCACTTTCTTTCTTTTCTTTTTTTTTAGATTCCATATATATGTGTTAGCATACAGTATTTGTTTTTCTCTTTCTCCTTGGTGCTTTGTGACCACCTAGAGGGGTGGGGTAGGGAGGGTGGGAGGGAGATACAAGAGGGAGGAGATATGGGGATATATGTAGATATATGTAGCTGATTCACTTTGTTATAAAGCAGAAACTAACACACAATTGTAAAGCAATTATACTACAATAAAGATGTTAAAAACAACAAACAATCAAAACCAAAAATAAATCATTACTTGAAAATGCCAAAAAAAAGAAGAAAATGGCACATCCCACTGACTCAAATGCACCAATGCCTTTGACGCTAGTGATGCAGCAGGCAGTTAATTTTATTTTTACTTTCAGCTCTTAGTTTTTTCTTCACATATGATGGCACCTACCAGAGACTTTTATGTGTGCCCAATGAATTTCATTGATCACCCCTTTCCTCCATCACAACCCTGAAGTGCCAGATCATTGTTATTTCCTTAAAAGTCATAAGGAGAAGTTAAAATATTATTTTTTAACTGAATCCTAAATATCTGTACCCTTGGCTTTCACTGAGCATTATTGGCTCGGGGTCTGCTGGAGGGAAGAGAAAGCAGTAAGGGTGGTTATTGCTCCAGATCTTCACAAAGTGGCAGAGTGTCGGGGCTGCCAATAGTCTGGCTGCATCCCTTTGCTCCTCTTTTGTGGCCCCCATTACCTCAACATCTCCATCCCTCCAGGTTCCAGTAACTACATCCTCTCTTTTCTCTTCTGACCTGGGGCAGTCGTGGTTTTGCCCACTGTTACAGGTCCTGGGGAACTACACCACTCCTTGTGATTTTACAACACTCTCTCTATAATTTTGGAAATAGTCTCTTTATTAAGCATCCCTCAAATGCCAAATTTGACTGTGCCATATGCTCCCTTTGGGGACCCAGATGGATTAGGCCACTTACTGTATGAACTTATGCCATTTGCTTAACTTCTATGAATCTCAAGTTCATCGTTGGTATAATAAGAGTCATATTACCTATCTTTTAGAATTTTTGTGAAAAATAAAAGAGATAATTCGCTCTAAAAGCAGGAAACTCAAAACTCCATATAGTTAAAGTATGGTAAGTGTAGTAGCATAAAAGTAAATGTTTGCATAGACAAAATGGAAAATACAAAAGGCAAATTGGAGATTATGTTTGCCATATAAACAATAAACACATTTTAAGTATATATTAAGCTCTTATAAGTCAATGTAAAAAGCTAGAAAATGAGTCCAATAGAAAATGGCTAAAAGTAGTCAATAAGAGAAAACAAATACAAATGGGTTTAACAGTATTAAAAGATGCTCAACTACATATCAAGTAAAAAGAAATCCAAATTAAAATCACAATGAGTTTTTAACCCATCGAAATTATAAAAATCAAAAAGTAGGATAATACATTACGCTGATGAGGATGTTGGGAAATCCAAATTCTCATACATCATTGACAGGAATGTAAATTGGTACAAACTCTTTGGAATGAAATTTAACAATATCTAATAAAATTTAAAAGTTCACACATCTGGGCCAGCTATTCCACTTTCAGAAATTAATTTTCTAGGTGTACTTACACAAGTGAACAAAGATGCAAGTATAGAGCTATTCATTACAAAATCACTTACAGACTTAAAAGATGAGAAACACCCTCAGTCTCCATCAATGCGGGGCTAGTGTAGAGCTTGGAGTCCAGAGCCCAGCTAAGCTGGAACTAGTTTTCCCAATCCCTTCCTCGTAAATTTTCTGATTCGAGGCTTACCAAGAGAACAGTGTCAGGCGAGCAGAGCAGAAGCGCAGCCCATATTGAGTTTGAAGGTTGGTGTATGGCAGGCGCCATGCACCTCAGTGCAGGCTGCTCACTTACAGGCATGGCAGCCATCATGGTGCAGCTCCTACGGCTTCTGCTGCTTTGCCCCTGGCAGGTTCTGTGCATCCTGGCCAGGTGCGAGTTTGGCTCTGTGGTAAAGGGCACCAGCTTATCCTGCAGTTCCCCTTAATGGTCAACAATAGAAATAGTGAGAGAAAGACATGGCTCCACTTTATCTTCATGGCTTCCCGATTGATCTTGATGCACCCTCGAAACTTTATGTCCAACTGCCAGCCCTCCTGATTTCCAACCAAGCACCACTGATGGAGCCCACAGACTTCATAGGCTGCTTAACTGGCCCCCAGGTCTAATTCTTCTAGATCACTTAGAATGGCCCTGCTTCTCTCTTCAACCCCAACTGATGCAATTTGTTCAGTAAATCATGAGGATTCTCTAGCCATCAGAAATAATGAAGTGGTTCTATATTTGAACATACAACAATGTCCAAGATATTATCAAATAAAAAGAGTGAGGCTCAGAAAAAAATGTATATTGTGTGCTACTTTTTAGGTTTAAAAAATGGGGAAATGCACAGAGACTCAACACTAATACACACATGTGCTTGCCAGTCATGGACTATCACTGGAAAGACATAAAAAAATAGCAACTCTCCTCCAGGAAAAAGAACTGACAGTGGCAAGGAGGGTGAGATTTCATTGTATATCTTTTGTACCGTTTGATTTTTTCCCCATGGACTTGTGTTAATTTTTAAAATAATAATAATGACATTCAAAAAATGAAATAAGGGCTTCCCTGGTGGCACAGTGGTTGGGAGTCTGCCTGCCAATACAGAGGACACGAGTTTGTGCCCCAGTCCGGGAGGATCCCACGTGCTGCGGAGCAACTGGGCCATAAGCCATGGCTGCTGAGCCTGTGCGTCCGGAGCCTGTGCTCCGCAACGGGAGAGGCCACAGCAGTGAGAGGCCTGCGCACCGTGAAAAAAAAAAAGAAAGAAAGAAAGAAAGAAAGAACATTGAAATCCCACTGCATAAATCCCCTGAGCATAAGAGGTGCTCGGTAAACATCAACTTCCTTGCACTCCTCAGGGTGTATCTCTCACCTCACCATCTATGGAGATGCATCCCGTGTTTCTTTCCTCAGTGAGACAAGATGATGCTGTGAGCAGTGTTACAGACATAATGAACAGAATAGATCAGGAAATGAGTAGGTGCTCATTTACATTAGTCAGTCTGAGAGCCAATGACACAGCTAAAAATAAGGGCATTGCTGCACCTGAGTTTAATTGTTGGAATAGACAGGAAAGAGCTTTCAATAGCTTATTCTTGAAGAAGGAAAGACAGGGAGGACCTTGTTAAGTATAACAAGGCTGCAAGGTGGAGAGAAATATTCCCTATGGCCCTCAGTTTTCAGTATTTTACTTCTGTTGCCCTGAAAAGAGGAAGCATGGACACACCATGTGAAAATATGAAATGCCTATAATGGAATAAAAATCTAAAATACGGAATTTTGCTTTATTTATAGCTAAAACGTTTAAGAAATACCAGTATGTATATGTAGTGTGTGAGTACATGGTGTGTGTGTGTGTGTGTGTGTGTGTATACATTAGAGCCTTAGGAATACATTTTTTTTTAATAAAAATAAAGAGTTTCCTCTGAAGTCATAGTGAGGAGGATATGCAACCTGGTTTAATGCATACTGGCAAAAAATATTTATGGAAGATTATAAATTTTGTGAAATATTCACACACAAATATAAAATACTCTGGTAAAAATATAACTTAAAAAACTCCTTTCTTTGAACAAGGCATATTTTTGGCTAACTGGTTGTAGGAATAAAAGTCATGTACTATGGGCTACAGGCAGAGAAAACGAAACCATCCTCCTACACTCTTACAGCTTCAGAAACTCGCCCGCTCTTTCCAAATCACTCCCTCTGAGTTATTCTAGTGAGATTTCAGCAACACAACCCTAGTTCACCAGAGCCATTCTTCCTTCTCCCTCCACTGCGATGTTCTCACCCCTACAAAGAGAGCGGGATTACGTCTGAGGGGAAATAAGAGAGTAGATGGACTCTGGAGGGGGAGTTCTCCTTTTTAAATGTCAATTGCTCAGAGAGAATTTGAGGAAAGGAACAAAAGCGTTTGCCCTGCTGTGATGTCTACTTATCTCTCATCACTCATAAGTATCACAATCATTACTCTTGCCAGACATATACAGACCACTTTTCCTCCCCAATCAGCTTATAAATGGTTTTACAAATGGATTAGAAACAGCATAGATATGGATCATTTCACACAGCACCAAAGTACAGTCACCTCAAGGGGAAATGGGGGAACTTCTATATAAATCAGGACAACATTAAGAGAAGGGTTAAGACCAACCATGAAGAATGGCTTATTTGCTCGAAGCTGTAGGGAATATTAGGTAAGCAGAGGACGTTTCCTTCCCCTGGCTACAAGGTCAATGTGGCCTCATTAGTTGAGGTCCGAGGTTAATGAATCTTGCTTCCAGATGGCCGTGCTTCCGTAGGACTAACACGCAGCGTTTTATCTTCTGGAGAGAGGCTAATCAAGTCAGGGCAAGTGTTTCCCAGCATCTCTGCGTCTTGCCAGCCATGAAGCACAGACTCGGGAGAGGGACCCTGAGCTCGGATGACACAACTAAAGGACCTTCTGATGCTCAGAGATTCATCAGAACCCAGGCATCTGCATTCTGGTGTCCTCTTCTGCAAAGGCAACATGGGGGTTTTCCTATAGGATCCAAAAACATGAACTACTTTGTTCTTGTGCAGAAATCTGTCAGGTTCATTAGCCAGGGGTGCCTCACATGGGCACTACCAGTGTAACTTGGAAAGTATTTGCCATTCCTATTAAAACCGCCTCTTCAGATGCTGCGAAGAGATGCTCTACTGAGTCTCCCATCTCCTGCAAGTCCCACCGATGCCCAGAAAGCAGCGTTTGAGAAGAACTAAGAATCTCCTGTCAGTCTTGCTTTGCAGAGACAGAGAATCAATCTACGTTACCTTGTTCGTGGCTATTAGAAGTGAATTTCCTCAGGGCAGTTATGAGAGATGCCAATTTTTAATGAGACGTGTACTTGATATTTACCATATTTAGATGTAGACCTTCCTCAGTGGGATTTTTGCTAGCAAATCTCACGATTTTTCACGGCACATTTATGTTGATAGTAAGGGCTAGTAGCACACACACAGAGTAAACATATATTTTAGAAAATATTCCGGAAGTTCTAAAGGTAGCTGTGTTTGTACCTAGCTACTAGTGAATGACAACCCAATGCTTGTCAAATTCAACCTGCATAGACTCTTGTTATCATGCAGCTTCTGATGCAGTCTGTCTGGGATAAGGCCCGAGATGCTGCAGTTATAATAAGTCAAGCTAATTCCTGCCACAGGTTGGTGGATCACCCTTGCAATGGCAAAAAGCTAGGTCACCTGTACTTTTCAAACCCCGAATCCAAAGGACTTTTCCCAGTCAACACACTTGCATGGAAATTCTCCTGGTAAGAATTCCTCCTGGTTGTGATTGAATGTAATTCGAGTAGGGCTACACCGTGACAGCTCCACCACTCAGGGGGCACATGGGGTAAAAGGTTTTCACTAGGGTAGTGAAATTTCTGAGAACATAGGTGTCAAGTAACAAGACATCATTGTTGCCCTCCCTCCACACCCTGCATTCTGCACTGTTCCTTTGGCCTGGCTCCAAACAGAAAGCAAAGTTGGAATTTGTTTTAAAGCCCAAAAGCTAATTCTCCTGATTTTAGTGGCAACTAGGAAGCAAAAGAAAAGGTAGCCAGGAGCCCTGCAGAGCATGGGGGGCAGGGTGGGTGAAGGGCACTTCACAGACAGCAGTGTCACGAAGAGGGCACGCACTGAGATGCCACACAAAGGGCCAGAGTCCTGGAGCCCACACAGATGAGGTGCAGGTGTTCCAAGTCTCCAAGTCTCTGGGGAGGGGAGAGGGACACCAGAAGGAAAGGGCAGGCAAGCTCTAGTCCATCTGAGACATTAGAGCCTACAGCACGGTGCTCTCATGGGAAATCCAGCACTGACTGTCCCTGGGGAAAGTAATCTGAAGTAGCAGTAAGTCAGGTTTTGTACTGAAAGCACAGAAGAAGAAACAGAAACAGCCACAAACCATAATGACTCAGAAGCCCCAGCATAGGGGTCCATAGTTCCTTGTTTAATAGTTTGTTCACAGCTCACAGTTGCTTGACTACTATCTATGTCAACAGAAGAAAGAACACTGTATTTGAATCTGGGGTAAACTATTTCAGCTCTGAACAAGTTGTTCAAGTGGGACAGGGAGGTCTCCGGGGATGTACCAGAAACCTGCAGTCTTAGGCTCAGCCTGGCATGTAGAAGTGGGTGACAGCAATTAATACATTTCTTCACTTTTTATTGTTTTATGTGTCTTCCAGGCATGAGATGTTGTGCGTAATGCTGAGGGAGAAATAAAGATATGAGCTCCGCTGGGCTTCCCTGGTGGCACAGTGGTTGAGAGTCCGCCTGCCGATTCAGGGGACGCGGGTTCGTGCCCCGGTCTGGGAAGATCCCACATGCCACGGAGCGGCTGGGCCCGTGAGCCATGGCCGCTGAGCCTGTGCGTCCGGAGCCTGTGCTCCGCAATGGGAGAGGCCACAACAGTGAGAGGCCCACGTACTGCAAAAAAAAAAAAAAAAAGATATGAGCTCCTCAAAGGCATCCACGTGACTTTTCTCTCTGTTTCTCCAGTGTGTAGTATAATCTTTAGAACACAGTGGGATCAAAAAACATTCACCAAATGAAAAAAAAAAATAGTAGTTCACATGAAACATTTGCTATGTGCCAGGGGCTACAGTGAAATGCATTATCTGAGGTGCGGAAGAAAGATTAGTAGAGAAGACACAGCTATGCTTCCTGGGGATTGTTAACTGATTGGTCAGGGTCCATTATGAATCTCCTGCAAAGATTTCTTCAGCAATCAGAGAGCACAGGAGGCAGTACAGAGGAATGAACTCGATTTCTGATTAAATCTGGTGTCTCCAGAACACTCACCAGAGGGTGCACCTCTCAGTTCCTGCTCTGATGGTGTTGACTGGGTGGTTGTTCTGAGGTGCCAGCATATTATCCCCCTAGAAGCCAGGTAAATAAAGAGCCATAGTGGGTGTTTCTGGAACTTGAAGACATTCTCCCTTCTGGGTATGATATGACTAAGAATTGGAAGTGACAAAATTGTACCTAACTTGCATTTCTGATAAAGTCTATGTATCTTGAGAGGTTACGATGCCTTCCTCTCCATAAAAATGCCCGTATGTTCAAGCATGGATGTTAAGAATGCTTAAACTGGAGCCCAGCTCTTACAAATGGAATCCAGAAATAATGGCCTAAGGTACATTTCATCTGACGCTGCAGTTTTAGGGCACAGTTCATTAAGATCTTCTTCCTTGGCTCTCCAGTCTCATTGCAAAAGCATTTGATTGATGTGCACCACCAAGAACAGTCAGACGAAGTCTTGTTTACTGCCTCAGAAGCTCCTAACACCACCTTCATCCAAGAACTCACAGAGAGAACTAAACAGCCATGTAGTTTATGTGTAAGAATGAAATTAGCCTCAACTATTTTCTTAATGGGGAAGAATCAGGAAAGTTAAAGCTCTTCCCTGCTATAGCAAACCAAAGTGTGGGGTGATAAACAGCCTTTCTCCCACAATTTACTTTGCTTAAATTCAAAGTTGTTTTCTTATCACCCAAGATTCCCCCAGAGGAATTTTGTAGTTTTGCAGCAAATACCGCTTGCATGTGCTCATTGAATCACTCTCAAGTTTCCTGCAGGAGAGCTTCAGAAGATCCTGGCATGGTACAAGAGGTAATGACTGCCCTCCCGGGGAATCAGTTCAGAAAATGTTTTCCGTACAATGACTTTCAGGAGCTCACAACCTACCACTTGGAAAAGCCTCAAACGTGATCATTAGAGCAATAGGTATTTTCTTATGACAAGTAGGTGTACCTCAGTGATGGGTGTTCCAAGTTCTCAGATTTCGGTTTGCAAAATACAGTATCATCATGGGAAAACACTTACCTGTATAACACAAGGCCAAACTGGAATTTTAGGGGGAAATCAAACAGCTTTCTGGGGTACCCATACCAACTTTGGAACTCAGGTTTTTCAGTCCAAAAGCTCATGTTTTGGTACAGCGGCACAATACAATAGAAAGAGCATTTTCTATTGCAGAGACCAGAGTTGAAACTTGTTCTATGCTCTATGGTTTTCCAGCATTGTGGTCTCACAGAAGTCATCTAACCTCGCTCCGTCTCTGTAACTTCATCTGTAAAATGGGGATAATAATATCTATAATATCTATTTCACTGAGAGGATTAAAGGAGATACAAAAGTTTCTTAAACAGTGTAGTCTCAGAGGAAGTTCCCTTTGCTCTCCATTCCTGGACCTCTTCGTAATTATTTTGAACTCTTTTATAAAAACAAGAAAGTGAGACAGAAGTGAAGCAACATGATCATATTAATCTAAAGGCCAAAGGAAGCATGTGAGGAAAAAATAATCTACCTTTGCCTAGCAATATAAACGACAGAGAATTAAGGGAAACACCAGATGTGACTCTCCTGGAGAGTTTGCTGTTTGTTTGTCATGGTTTGATTTGACCTTTTTAGAGCTGGAAACTATCGTAAGGTGATCTAAAGCAAATGTGTCATTTAACAGTCCAAGGGACTGCGTAGTAAGACCTGGCCTTTCTTTGGGCCAAAGTCCTTCCCACCCAGCTGGAGAGACAGCAGTAAACAAATCAAAGTCCCAGCCCACATGGGGTGCCGACTCTGGGCTGGAGACACACAATGGGTAAGTCAAATAGGAAAAATCTATTGTACCAAAAAGATAAAAAAAGGTGACTTCTGATCCCCAGGTTCCAGCTTTGGATCTCGGGTCATCAGGTGACACCACCACCCACTCCTGTGGCAGCATCTATCATATCCCAGGAACTCTCTCCTCTTCCTTAAGGACTCCTGGCTCTTCATTCCCTGAACACTATTCCAGCCTTGAGTCTTGGTGACTTTGATATTCACCTGGAAGATCCTTTCAGTAGCCCAACTTCTTAGTTCTATGACCTCTTCTCTGATGATCTTCATTACTACGCTCCAGCCAACTCACACCCGTTGCCAAATCCCAGATATTGTCATGATAGCAACAGCAATCACTCTACCTTCTAAATATCAAGCATATTGCTCCCCAGCTCCCCCCCCACCAACACATTTTAAAATCAGTCTCTACACTAGAGGAAGCACCAGCTGATGTGTTAACTTTTTCCAACCAGCACCCACAATCCACCATTTTTATCTTTCCTCTGACTCTCACCCCGTGTGCATCTTTTCTTACTTACTCAACTTTAATTCCATAAGCAATTATTATAATCACTTGCTTGAATTCACCCTCAATCCCTTTCTCCTATAGGTTAAACCACACCATGGTTAAACCAAACCATGGTTAAACCCAACTTGTGCCCTACTGTCCCTGCACATCTGCAATCAAACAGGGCTGGAGAAAAATTTGGTATCTCTATGCTGACTAATATTTTAAATCCATAATCACTAACCTCAGGTGGGCCCTTAATAACGTCTGGCTAGAACATTATATTCCTTACCCTCTTCCTCTTCTACTCTTCCAGATTAATATTTCATATCTTACTGTCTCTGCTCAACCCTCACTCACCTTCACTCATACCCTCCTTCTTATCCAATAATCTTAGTTCTTACTTCAGTGAAAAAAATTGACTAGAGGAAGACTTCCACAGGCTCCACTATCACACGGACAACGCTTTCTTCACAGGTGTCACACTATGTTAGACTCAAGCTAAACTCCCTGCTTCAATCCTGCCGCCACTAGATGGGGGAACCTTGATCTAATTACTTAATCACTCTGGGCCTAACTTCTCATTTGTAAAATAGCGATAACAGTATCATCTACTTTGGGGTAGAAGTTGAGAATTAAAGGAGTTAATATATGTAAAGCACATAAATAGTGCCTGGCACAAAGCACACACCATATGTATTTTCTGTGATTATATTTTCTACCCACTCGTACTCTGTCTCTGCCCCTGTTCTTGTGGATGAGCAATCGCCTTGCTCTTAGCAAAGGGTAACCCCTTCCACTAAGCACTGGCTCTCATCCTGGTTTGCCTACACAAGGACGTTGCTCCAGCAATTCCTCTCTTCCCACTGGATCTTCTCCCCAAATATGTAAAATGCTGCTATTTTCCTATCTCCAAAAACCTCTCTTGACTCCTACATCTCCAGCTGCTGTATTGTTTTCTCCTTCCACTTACAGCCAGACTGCTATTGGAAGAGTGGTCTATCTCTTGTCTTTGATTTCTCCTCTCTGCAACACCAGCCTCAAGCAGACTTTAGCCATTAACACTCCACCATAGTGCTTTGTCAAGGGCACCAGAGTGCCTTGAAATACTTTCTTCCCTTGGCTCCTAGGACACCACAGCCACCTGCATCCTCCCTACCATTCTGGCTACTCTTTCTTGGACTTCTTTGCTAGTTCCTCCTCCTCTCCTTGAACTGGAAATGTGGAGCCTCAGGGTTCAGAACCTGGCCCTCTGGGATCTACCCTCACTCCCTTGCTGATCTCTGCCCACCTTGTGGCTTCAAATATCATCTACACGATGTTCCCTTATGTTAACGTCTCCAGTCTGGACTTCCTTCCAGTCCCTTAAATTCCAACCATCTCCTACCCCTCATGCCCATTCCAACCTAACCAGCCCTGCACAGAGCTCCTTGCTGTCCCCTGCAAAGCCGCTTCTCCACTCCATTCCTTGGGATCAGCACATGGAAATTCTTTCTTCCAGGTTCTCAAGCTGCAAACTTTGGAGCCAACTTGGACCCCTCTCTTTCACTCATATCCCAGACCTTATGCATCAGAAAATCATGTCAGGTTTATACTCAACGTGCATTCGGAATCTGGCCAGCTTTTGCCGCCTCTGCTGTTTCCTCTTTAGTCAAAGCCATCGGAATCCCTTGCCTGGGGGTTGCAATGTCTGTGTCCCTGGGGGTCCTGTGTCCACCAGGGCTCCCTGTCAGTTTATTTTCAGCAGAGTGCCAAAGGGGTCATGATCCTTTGTAGTTTGGAGTGTGTCACTTATTTTTCGTTTCTTTTTTATATTGGAGTAGATTTGATTTACAAAGTTGTGTTAGCTTCAGGTGTACAACAAAGTGATTCAGTTACACATATACATATATCTATTGTTTTTCAGACTCTTTTCCCATTTAGGTTATTACAGAGTACTGAGTAGAGTTCCCTGTGCTATACAGTAGGTCCATGTTGATTATCTATTTTATATATAGTAGTGAGTGTATGTTAATCCCATACTCCTAATTTATACCCCCCAACCTTTCCCCTTTGGTAACCATTAGTTTGTGTTCTAAGTCGGTGAGTCTGTTTCTGTTTTGTAAATAAGTTCATTTGTAGATTTTTTTTTTTAAGAGTCCACATAAAGTGATATCAGATGATATTTGTCTTTCTCTGTCTGGCTTACTTCACTTACTATGATCATCTCTAGGTCCACCCATGTTGCTGCAAACGGCATTATTTCGTTCTTTTTTATGGCTGAGTAATATCCCATTGTATATATGTGCCACATCTTCTTTATCCATTCCTCTATCGATGGACATTTAAGTTGCTTCCATGTCTTGGTATTGTAAACAGTGCTGCAGTGAACATTGGGGTGCATGTATCTTGGCGTGTGTCACTTCTTAAAGCCCTCTGGTGGTTTCCTGTATCACTTGGACCAAAAGCCAAATCACTCTGGCACGTGAGACCCCACAAAGTCTGCTTCCACGCGTCTGACCTCGTTTCCCAGACCCTCCTTCTTGCTCCCCCTATTTCTGCTGTGCTGCTTCTGGAATGCCGCAGGCACGGTTCTGACTCAGCAGTTTTGCCTGGCTGTGCTCTCTGCCTGGAGGGTCCTTCCCCTGGTGTCTGATGTCCACCTGGCTCTCGCCCTCACTCCCTTCAGGTATCTGTTTAGATATCTTCTTCTCACTGATGCCTGTCTTGCATCTAAAATGTCACCATTCACCACCTCAATATTCTCTACCTCTTCTCCCTGCTTTATTTTTCCCTTTACCCATTGATATATCCAGAGGCACAAGAGATTTTTCCTATTTGACTTACTCTTTGGGTGTCTCCAGCCCAGAGTTGGCACCCCATGTGGGCTGGAACTTTGATTTGTTTACTGCTGTCTCTCCAGCTGGGTGGGAAGGACTTTGACCCAAAGAAAGGCCAGGTCTTAGTACCTAGTCCCTTGGAAGTAACCTCTAACCCTTTCTAATTACTTGAGTGATAGCAGTGTCTTAGTCATTCATGGAGACCCCTTGGCCCACATCTGATGTTTTATACTAATGAAGTGGCTCTTGCTGGCCCCTCAGACCACCTCCAAGGAAGAAGGATGCTGGAGACTGAGTGTAAACATATGGGCAACCAGTCTGTCAATCAATCAATCAATCATGCCCACATAATGAAGCCCCATTGAAAACCCTGGACATCAAAGCTCAGGTGGTCTTCCTGGTTGGTAATAGTCCATGTGTATTGTCACAAGTCCATGCAAGGAGAGCTTTGCATTTGGAACCTCACTGATGCTCTCACGTGTATCCCTTCATTTGGCTGATTTTAACATTTCCATCCCTATAATAAATATAGCCATGAGTATAACAGGTTCCAGTAAGTCCTGTGAGTCTCTTCTGCAAAGTATTGAATGTGAGGGTGTTTTGGGAAAACCCCCAAATTGCTGTTGTTGTCAGAAGTAGGGGTGACTTTCTGTGGACTCTTCCCCCTAACTTTTCACTTGAACCCTAACTCCTTGAAGTTGGGTCAGCAGTTATGGGCAGACTTGGCCATCTGGGGGCTGCACCCTTAACCTTGCATGTTGGTAATTCTGGGTACCAGCACTGACACCTGTTCTTGGCACCTCACAGGCATCCATAAATAGGTGTTGGATGAAGAAATGAACAGAAGAATACAAAGATGAGCTATAACCAAGGTTCAAATTTGCAAACATTCAAAATATAAATTATTAAGCTTATCCCATATTCAGCATATTTTTCTTCCTGGTTTCATTTGCTTCTCACCCCCCATGGACTTTTGGGACCTGTAAGGCAAAGGACTAATCTTCACTCTTGTATGAGCCATTTCAGAACTTAGCATAAAAGGCCATTTGTGAAAATTTGATATATAACATTAAAAACTACATCCTTTTAATTCAAAATTATCATGTGGTTATTGGCATTTATGAAGTAGACAGTTTCACATATGAAATTATTAATGTGTGCTGAGTGTGGAATAGAATAGACCCAAGAATTTTAGTGGTGTTTTATTGCATAATGGAGATATATAATGAAACAAATGTACAGGTAAATTAAGACACTGTTAATGCTAATATTAAAATATCAGTTTTAATTTTTTAACTTTCTTTCTAAACCCAAATTATTTTAATCCCTTTGGACTAAAATTTACACTTATTTTTTAAGATACTACCTTTCATTTTTATCTGCTAGGCCGTTATAGTCTTAGAGAATGTAAACCTTAACCTCATACTGAGTGGAATATAAGAGGATGACAATTAAAAAACTCATAATAAACCCTCTGTTCAAGTGTGGAGGGCCTCTAAGAATTGCATGAGACCTTCCAATGAGAAGATAGCCTTTGCACTTTTTAAAAGGCTGTGAAATGCTCATCTGCTGATGAAGAAAATGGAGTGAACTTCCTTTCAAGTTAATGGCAAATAAAGGCTTCCTACTTCCATACAGATTTAACTTCGCCTTGACAATCCATAACCAACCAGCAAGGAAACAAGGGGAAGAGAATTATGGACCACCCAACTGGAGATTCAGTGCAAGCCGGGATTTGCAAGAATTTCTGGCAGAACCTTGAAACACCATTTATACCCCGTGTGACACAGTACAAATTTCACTGAAACTGGAATGTCAGTGATCAACAGTGAAATATTAAATTATGGCTTGGGGCTGAACAGAGACTCTTTAGCAATTTTATTACTTTGGGAAATGTACACACACATTAATATTTTTCAAGTCCTTTTCCAAAACTGCCCAGCAATGAGAAGTAAGATTAAAAATAACTTTAACACAGGGTAGTTTTGGGTGACAGAACTAACAGGATCTTTTTTAACTTGCCATTCAGCATGGGTCACTCATCTACGTTAGAAATATGAGCCGGGATAATGAGATATTCCCACAATGAGATGTGAACTGAGTGAATAGCATTCAAGATGTAATTTGAATTTAATGTCAGGTTCATAAAATAAACAGAGCATCATAAAAAGTTTAATGGTCTTCGTTGCGGGGAGCGGGGGCTACTCTTGTTGCGGAGTGAGGGCTCTAGGTGTGCGGGCTTCAGTAGTTGTGGCACGTGGGCCCTAGAGCGCAGGCTCAGTAGTTGTGGTGCACAGGCCTAGTTGCATGGGCCTGGTTGCTCTGTGGCATGTGGGATCCTCCCAGATCAGGGATCGAACCCATGTCTCCTGCACTGGCAGGTGGATTCTTAACCACTGTGCCACCAGGGAAGTCCCTGAAGAACAGTTCTGTGCCACCATTTGGACAGAATAAAACCCTTCACTTCTCCCTGTTTGCTTAGGTGAATTTCATGGCCAGTTGGATCCGTTAAACATGTGCAGGAATCTCAGTCTTGAACCAAGCTACAGATGCATCTTGTTTTTTGTTGCAGGAAAAAAACCAAAATATATTATAGGCTTTTAAAATTGTGCCTGTCATCATGGACTACCCCTTGCAGAAGAAAGCCCTGAAAACACTGGCTACAAATGAGGTACAGGAATTTTCACTGTGTGTACAGAATCGTGAGTAAGGGGGCAAGCTTTGGAATCTTAGGCTTTGAATCTCAAGATTCAACCTACCACATACTATATGGACAGGAATAGGGTATATAAATTTTAGGGCTTCAATTTTCTTACCTATAGAATAAGGATTATAATACCTGCCTCCTAGGAATGCTGTAGAATGAAAGGACATGATATTTAAAAGAGCTGGTACTGTGCCTAAAATATAATTCTTAATAAATGGTGAATAACTATTAGTATTAAAACACACATAGGACAAATTTACATATTTTCAATCATAATGTGGAAGCCAATTGTGTGTGTGTGTCAGCACATATTTTAGAATTCAGAGATCATAATAAATTTTGATATTCCTAGCTTTGCAAGTAAGAAGTGTCTGCCAGATAGAAAACCTGAGGTGAAAAGAAGTGACTTTTCCAATATCACAAAAGAAAATTTTCTTTTAAAGGTTCTACCAATACAATGAGGTCCGAGATTGAAGTAAGAGAAACTGTAACTATTATCACAACAGAGCAGATGCCCTGGGCTTGCTGCTTCCCTCCGTAGGGTCAGTGGGCCTCCACATTTTTTTTTTAACATCTTTTTTGGAGTATAATTGCTTTACAGCAGTGTGTTAGTTTCTGCTTTACAACAAAGTGAATCAGCTATACATATACATATGTTCCCATATCTCTTCCCTCTTGTGTCTCCCTCCCACCCTCCCTACCCCACCCCTCTAGGTGGTCACAAAGCACCGAGCTGATCTCCCTGTGCTATGCAGCTGCCTCCCACTAGCTATCTATTTTACGTTTGGTAGTGTATATATGTCCATGCCACTCTCTCACTTTGTCCCAGCTTACCCTTCCCCCTCCCCATAACCTCAAGTCCATTCTCTACGTCTGCATCTTTATTCCTGTCCTGCCCCTAGGTTCTTCATGACCTTTTTTTTTTTTCTCTTAGATTCCATATATATGTGTTAGCATATGGTATTTGCTTTTCTCTTTCTGACTTGCTTCACTCTGTATGACAGACTCTAGGTCCATCCACCTCACTACAAATAACTCAATTTCATTTCTTTTTATGGCTGAGTAATATTCCATTTTATATATGTGCCACATCTTCTTTATCTGTTCATCTGTCGATGGACATCAACATGGTTGCTACCAGGTCCTGGCTATTGTAAATAGAGCTGCAATGCACATTGTGGTACATGACTCTTTTTGAATTATGGCTTTCTCAGGGTATATGCCCAGTAGTGGGATTGCTGGGTCGTATGGTAATAGTTTGGAGGCCTCCACTTTTGATGACAAGGCATTCTTCTGATTTGCTGAGATCCAGAACCTGTCAAGTTCTTTCCTGAAAGAAAGTGGAGCAGTCAGTGCCGGCCTGTGAAGATGGGGAGAAAAATCACGGGGAGCCACCCTAACTGGATGGTACTGTAAATGCACAATCCCTAAATGGTTAGTTGAGAAAGTGGGGTTTCTCTTCACAAATGAATTAGTATGCTTGTTTACTTACAGTCTATTTTTTCTATAACTACAAGAAGCTCTGGGGGGGGGGGGTTGTCTTCGTGTTGGCAGCAGGGGCTTCCGTGCGCCCCTGTTCTTTCCCTGGCTTCCTCCCTGGCTGGGCACCTGGGACACTTGGAGGGTCGTCCTGGCCGCCTCCCACTTCCCCTCCCCCTGACGCTTCAATGTTTCTGCTGAAATCCCTCTATTTAAAGGTAAGATAATCAGCTTTTGTTCCATTGGCTTGGATCAAAGACAACCTCTGAGCAAAAAAACAAAGCCTCGCTCCGCTGGGGGTGGCCAGCCTCTGTGCTTGCTGGCAAAGAAAAGGACTGGGGTTTATTCCTTTCCCAGGACTGGAAATTCTCAGGCCCTGGAAACCCTCGCAGCAGAACGTCAAGTGTTTCCCAAAGACAAACATCCCTATTCTGCAGGGACAAGGCCTTGGCAGGCACGTCCAGACCGGGCGGGCAGTTTGGCCCCCAGTCCTCCGAGGCGGGGGCAGGCAGTCCCCGTGTCCCATCCGTGGGCCGGGACTGGGCGCCGCATCAGGAAGTGCTCCGTCAGCTCCGGGCCCTCCGTCAAAGCCGTCTTTCTCAATTTAGAGCTTTCCTAATTGTGTTCTCTGACTCCTCTAGGGCAATGGTCCGCTGCGCTGCGGATCGCAAGCCGGGCTCTGCCAGCCGCGCACCGAAGGGGCGGACGACGGAAGGGCTTCACCCCGAAGGACGCGTGGGTTCACGGGGCGCCTTGGCTGAAAGCTACACACGCAGGCGCACGTACAGGTAGTGACACTGGCAAAAGCGGATTTACCTTGACACAAAGCCCTTGCAAATGCGTGCTCAGAAAATCTCCCTAAAAGGATCAAATGAGGAACCTGGTGAGGTGATTTGGCGGCCTCAAGCTTTCCAGACCATCTCTCGTTTGTTAACTGTGTCCTTGAATGAGAACTGAGTTGCATCCCTCCCGTTTGAGTTAAAAGGAGCGTGAAAGACCCTTTTACTCCCATCCCCAGCCCTTGAGCTCTGAGAGACACCTGGTAGCCACGCCCAACAGCCAGGTACACTGCGCTGCCCCTGGAAAGATGGCTTGGAAATGTACAGGGCCGGCTTTCGTGACTTCCTTTCTCCTATGTCAAAGGGAAACAGGGAGAAAGGGCTACAGAATTTCTTAAGAAAAGGAGCATCTAAGTATTTTCATGTCTAAACAGTATTCCACAAATCCACTCACTGCTGGTTATAGCACTTGCGGTGAGATTTTGTAAAATTATTTCTGGCACCAGATCTTCCTTATCAGGGAAGATCAGGTGAAGCTGGGCACCGCTAATTGCCAACCACGCTAAGGACCCTCACTAAGACCCTTCCCGGTCACCAGTTCCTCTGAAGCTCCCTGATCCTTGCTGACCCCAGCCCTGCTGCAGCAGCCTCTGATTTTCTTAAGGAAAACAAATGCCCCATTCTGTGTTGTGCCTCATTTAAAAATAAGATTTTAAGCCTTCCTCTTCCGTTCGGTCCTGTGTTCCTCATTCAGCTTCTGGCATCTGTTCCTTAGTTCAATCTGGGAACACAAAGATTCTCCTTTGCGCTCTGAGAATCCTTTCACATTTTTCCAACTCCATTGAAAACATCCAACATATATACCACAGACAGACAGAGACAGAGAGAGCCCACTGACATGGCATACCTTTCTATAAAAAATAATGATCATATCTCTAATAGCTTAAACTTCCTGCTTTACCAAACGCTCATTGCATTTGCCAAATAATCATAGATGTCATATCTAATTGAACCTAAGCAACAGCCCACAGGATGTAGATTAAAAATCCTATGGCTTTAGGGTTTTTTTTTTAAATAAACATAACTAATTTATTAAAATACCACTTTAAAACCATGTAAAGTAGGCTCATTAGAATTGTATACACTCTCAGTGAGTACTATGTTCTAAACTTCATAGAGAAATTTCAAATTTTCTCCTCAATAATTTCTGTATGGTTTTTAATCAAACAAAGCAGATACAAGCAGCACCTTCACCAGGGTCATTAAGTTAAGACAAACATTTTGGAGAAAATTTTTAGCACTCTGTAAAAATATTTTATGGACTCTTAGAATGCCCCAAATGATATATAGTTAGGAAATCAACTCAGATCTTTTAATTTCACTACCTTCTTTTCCCCCCTGCAGCAAACACGGGACCTGGCTGTTCTGTTTTTTGACTTTCCTGCTATAATCAAGGTTGGAACACATTTGCTAAAATTTAACCAGAGCATATGTTCTTCTGGTCATTGCTACCCATCAGTTAGATGAATAAGAACATCTAATTGCCTGAGTCTATGAGAAGAAGTCGATGTAATCTGAGGACAAGGTATACTCATCCCCCGGGCGATACTAGTTATCTTCCCAAAATAAATGTGCAGACAGACATACAGATACACCCCTCTGTCCCGGTTCTTTTTTGTCAGTTATGACCTTGTCACCAGATTCTCAGGAGATAAAATTAGCAACATTCCTCAAAACTGAAATATTACCATTTTCTCAGAATATTCAAATTACCACCAACAGACCTCAAATTCAATTCCATTTCTTCTCAGTTACAGAAAATTCCTCTCTCTCCACTAGCTTGTATTTGTGCAATGAATGGAGGGACAACAAAAAGAAATTCATTTTTAATTTGGAAAGTTCTGGATAGACAAATTGATCAAGGTCACAGACCCATGCACAGGTGTCTGATTTAAAACAAAGCACTTCTGTACAGCAGTGAGGTGAGGGAAGTTCTCTCCAACAAACAGTGCTGGATCCATGGGCTACCTGCGCAGGAGACAAAATGGATTTGAACACCATCCACAAAACTCAATTCCTGATAGATTTCAGATCTACTTGGAAGAGGTAAATAATAAAGCTTTTAGGGGAAATTACAGAGGAAGTTTTCTGTGATGTTGAACTAGGAAAAGATTCTTTAAACAGTACACAAGTAATAACAATAGAAGAAAAGTTGATAAATTGTCTCATGTTAAAATTAAGAAGCTCTGCTCTTCAAAAGACATTATGAGAGCGAAAAGGCAAGGCACATTCAAAATACAAATGTCTCACAAAGGATTTGCATCTAAACTACATAAGGAGCTCCTGAAAATCAATTTAAACAAAAATAGAGGCAGCCAAATAGAACAAAAATGAGTAAAAGTATTGAACACATTCTTCACAAAAGATAATATCCAAATGTCCAATAAGCAAGTGAAAAAGTGGGCATATTTATCAGTGTTGACAAAAAAAATTAATCAATAGTCAACCTAAGAAAGACATGGGGGCTTCTCTGGTGGCGCAGTGGTTGAGAGTCCGCTTGCCTATGCAGGGGACAGGGGTTCGTGCCCTGGTCCAGGAAGATCCCACGTGCCGCAGAGCGGCTGGGCCCGTGAGCCATGGCCGCTGAGCCTGCACGTCCAGAGCCTGTGCTCTGCAAAGGGAGAGGCCACAACAGTGAGAGGCCCGTGTACTGCAAAAAAAAAAAAAAAGAAAGAAAGAAAGACATGGAAATTTTTATTTGAACAAAACTGAGGTGTATAACCCTAGAGAAAGTCTCTCAGAGAGCTCTGAGGACTGTTCCAAAGAGGTTAAGGGGAGGCCAGTATATATGTGATTTTGGTGAAGGGGTTCAGGCAATCAAGCACACATCTCAGTAGAAGGTTGCTGCTAGCCACAGGGAACAGACATCTTAGTTAATGGTTTTAGTGCTTTTCTAAGTATAGAAAGATGCAAGAATCCAGGTTCATAAAAAATTTCTCCTGAAAATATCTGACTAACTGAAGGCCAGTTCTGCCCATTTTCCCAGAGCACAGAGGGCCTCATCCTTATCTTTGTTCTGAATTCCATTCAGGGTGTCTTGTAGGTCAGCAACTTCAGTGGCTAATGATTTGATTCTTGTAGAACTGGATGGTGGGCAACAGTCTTTATTTTGCAATCCCTTCCCTTTCAGGCTTAATTTTGACCAAGGTTTGGGAGGCATTTCCTGACCCATTTGCCCCAAGGTGCTAGGAATGCTTATCCCCAGGTCAGGGAGGATTTTGTCGAGAGGTCACTCCAAGTGCTGTTACTGGACTAGGCCCTGTTAACAGCAGCCAAAATCCTGTGGACCACCTGTCTTACTGGTCTATTATGGTCCAGGAAACAATTCCCTCTTGTGACTTCTTCCCAAATCTAGAGTTACACTATTACAATCACTGATCTTATAGTTGATATATTTAATCAATCCTTTCAAGTCACCTAATCATCATTAATTTTATCTTAGGCTCAGTCACACAATTGGTAATGCAAAATGAATAATCTTGTAAAAGAGGTAGAATATAAGTAATATAGCTAGTAACACTAATAAGGTCATAAGTAAGTATTTAAGCTAAGAACTTCCAATAGGTGTGGCCCAGTGCCTCTCCCAGTTGCCTGACCAGTCTGCTCTTCACCAATCACTATCTTTAAGGGAAATTATGTATTGGCATTGGACATAAAGTCAACCAAAGATGTCTGCAAGTACAGGGTTAGTGGTGGGTGATCGTGACCCCTTACATGATTGAGAAGGGAGTGTTATCTTCTAAGGAGTTATATGGTTGGTGCCAGAAAGATAAAAATTGACCTTTATGGCTGAGCTGGTATTTCTGCAATGGGGAGGTCTAGTTAATGCATAATGTAGATGCACAATGTGCATTAGAGGGAAAGGAGGAGGCTTAAATGGGCAAAGAAAAATTTTATGTTTACATTTTTCTTGTCTTGCCTTAATATGTGAATTTTTATTTCATCATCAGTCAGCATGCAAATGAAAATTAAAGCCCAATGCCAAAGGGGTGCATAACCAACAGAATGGTTAAAATAAACAGATGTAAATATCACTGTTGGCAAAGATATGGAGTGACTGGAACTCTCATATACTGCTCTATGATAGTAAAGGGACACAACCACTTTGGAAAAATCTAGCAGTTTTATGTAGACTAAACTTACAATTACACTCTAACCCAGCAATTATACTCCTAGGTCTTTATATCCAACAGAAATGCATGTAAACGTTCACCAAAAGCCATGAAGTAGAATTTTCACAGCAATACTTCTTATAATAGGTCAAAACTGGCAACTATCCAAATAGCCGTCAACCATAGAACAGGTAAAGAAATTGTGCTACATACACTTATGGGAACATTATGTAGGATTGGAAATAAATAATATTCAACTACATGCAACTTTATTAATAAAACATAACATCACAAAAAGAAGCCAGACACTAAAGAGTACACACTGTGTAACTATTGGTATAAAGTAATAAGTCAAACACACTACTGTAGGGGTAAGAATGGGGCTAGCTGCCCTCGGAGGGAGGACGGGTACAGTCTGGAAGGGAGGTTAGGGAAGTTTCTGGAATGAATTTGGTGGTTGGTTTTCTTATCTGGATGCTAGTTACCCAGCTCTGTTTAATTTATGGACATTCACTGAAATGTACACTTTTCTTTATGTAAGATGCTTTTTATTTTTTTTAATTAAAAAAATTATTTAACTGTTTATTTTATGTTGGAGTATAGTCTAGTAACAATGTTGTGATAGTTTCAGGCGTACAGCAAAGTAATTCAATTCTACATACATATGTATCCATTATTTTTCAAATTCTTTTCCCATTTAGGTTGTTACATAATACGGAGCTGAGTTCCCTGTGTATATGATGCTTTTTAAAAGTAGAATGTGTCCATTTGCTGTAAAGTAAAAAGAAAAGTCAATCACAAAATCTTAATGAACCCCATTATCTCCACAGTTTATAAAATAGTTATAACCACATTTCATTGTACTTTTTGATACTTCTTTTAACGTGTTTTTTTTTATTGTGGTAAAAGTCACATAACGTAAAACATACTATTTTAACCATATTTAACTGTACAGTTCAGTGGCACTAAGTACATTCCCCTTGTTGTGCAACACTCACCATCATCCATCTCCCGAATTTTTCACCTTCCTAAACTGAACTCTGTCCCCATTAAACACTAACTCCCCATTTAAATTTCATAATAAACTTAATTGAAGGGGAGGCATTTCCAGAGAAATCTCCTGTGACCCAGCTGGCTGGCGAGGTTTCCTTCTTGTGATGGTTGCAGCAGATCCTCACTCCGCAGCCTTACTGTTTCAGTGCACACTGGCCTCAGCTCCACAGCAGCACAGCCATCCCCCTGCTCCAGCCTCAGTCGATGATGAAGGCACTTTGACCACCCCTGTGACTGACCTAAGTGCCAGGGCACTAACCACTTCTGGGAGCTGTCCTCTAGATGACTGGCCCAGCTCTTTTGTCCGTTGGGTGAGCTCAGAGGTAGCCGCCCACAGGACTGCCTGCCCTTGCTCAGCTCACCTCCCCACATCCCTACCAGGTAGCCATCACCTCACTAATCTACTTCCTTCACACCAATCCTTGTCTGAGGACCTGCTTCTGGCAGCAACTCAAATGAGTACAATGTGATTGAAAGCTAAGACTTAATTTGTTTACACTCAAAGACTAACCAGATGTGAAAACAGTAGGAAGTGATACCCAAGATGAAGAGGGAAATAGGTAGGGTAAGAAACTAAAATGTGAATTACAGGTCAAATAAAAGGCAGTTAGGAGCAAACTAGACTTTGGAAAACCCAGCTGATGTTATGAGAGAATTTGTAAAGCTCTCTCACAGTTCAGGAAAAAAGAAAAAAGAGCAGGGAGATTCCATTTACGGATAAGAAGTGTTCCGAAGTAATTCAGAGCAACTTGGACAAGAGCAATAATCACATAAATTACTAAAGAAAATGCTTCAGAGATGAAAAAAATGCAAAAGAAATGGAGATAAGTTTCAATATTTATCTGAAATGAAAAGAAAGCTGTATTTTGTCCCTTTCCGGCACATTTTATGATTTATAAGGATGAGGAAAAAAAAGTGTTACAACCACCCAAGAAAAAAACAAAGAAGCTTCTCTCCAAATGGAAAAGACTTTTTTACAAGATGAAATGCAAGAAGACATCTTAAGACATGCCAGACAGAGGTTTGTCAGTAAAAGTTCACGAAATAGGATTTTTGTGTGTGTGTGTGTGTGTGTGTGGTACGCACGCCTCTCACTGTTGTGGCCTCTCCCGTTGTGGAGCACAGGCTCTAGACGCGCAGCAGCCATGGCTCATGGGCCCAGCCACTCCGCGGCATGTGGGATCTTCCCGGACCCGGGCACGAACCTGTGTCCCCTGCATCAGCAGGCGGACTCTCAACCACTGCGCCACCAGGGAAGCCCCACGAAATAGGAATTTTTAAATTCAGTTATTATACAAGTGAAAAGGCAACAGAAACCTTTTCCTCAAAAATGCGTGGGGTCAGAAATATTCAACAAATATGCCATTCCTGGGTAATCTATCGAAGATCAACTCCAGTAATCAAGCAAAAAGTATAAAAATTGAAAACACAAAAATAGAGATGTCATTGAATGAGAGCAGTGATCGACTTTCCTGCTAATGTTTCAGTGCGTAATGAGCAAATAGTCACAAATGGCCAAAGGGGAAATCTCAATAAACCAGGAAACGCTGCAGGAAAGTGGAAGAATCCTTCTGGTTTTGACATCTGGATAGACATTGAGTGTAAATTCTCTTTCTGAGGAAAGGATGACTCTGTCTGCCTCAGAAAGCCGACCCCCTGAGGGCAATGGGAGGACAGTAACAGAGACCTGAAGCCAGTCCTACCTCCCACTCCATCCCACCCCCAATTTCTGAGAACTTGGAAAGTCACTTAACCATGCTAAGCCTCAGGTTATTTTATCCACAAAATGGGAATAAATATTTATACCTCTATGGAAGCATTGTTATAAGCAACACTGAGATAGTTCACTTAAAATACCTAGTTAGCTAATTTTCGAACATCAGCTACTTAGTTTGCTGGTGGTTCTAACAAGCGTCTTCTGCTGGATGCATGTTTAGAGGAAAGACTATGGTTTCACGTTCAGCTCTAATATAGGGCTGCACCGCCAGGGATGGTGTCCCTCAGTGAGGTGTCATCAGCCCTAAAGTTAGAGGAAATCCTCCCAGATTCGGGCACCACACTCTGTGTTGTAGTTTCCATACTGTACTATCCTGTGTTTTTCTCCCATATGTTTTCATGGATATTTTCATAGGTAGGTCACAGGCTGTGTAATAACTTGCTGCCAGATACCATTTTAAACTATTCAAAGCAGAAATCTTAAACAAAAATAGGAAACCAGAAAAAAAGGAGAATCAGGAAAAAGGAGGACTACATGGGACACAGATTACAAAGGCATCCACCAATTCTAAAACTTGTGTTTGTTGACAGAAAATTACAGTCACCCTAGGAAAGACATGGAAATTTTTATATGAACCAAACTGAGGAGTATAACCCTAGAGACAGTCTCTCAGAGAGCTCTGAGGACTGTTCCAAAGAGGTTAAGGGGAGGCCAGTATATATGTGATTTTGGTGAAGGGGTTCAGGCAATCAAGCACACATCTCAGTAGAAGGTTGCTGCTAGCCACAGGGAACAGACATCTTAGTTAATGGTTTTAGTGCTTTTCTAAGTATAGAAAGATGCAAGAATCCAGGTTCATAAAAAATTTCTCCTGAGAATATCTAACTCTCTGAGGGCCGGTTCTGCCCGTTTTCCCAGAGCACAGAGGGCCTCATCCTTATCTTTGTTCTGAATTCCATTCAGGGTGTCTTGTAGGTCAGCAACTTCAGTGGCTAATGATTTGATTCTTGTACAACTGGATGGTGGGCAACAGTCTTTATTTTGCAATCCCTTCCTTTTCAGGCTTAGTTTTGACAAAGGTTTGGGAGGCATTTCCTGACCCATTTGCCCTAAGGCGCTAGGAATGCTCATCCCCAGGTCAGGGGAGGATTTTGTCAAGAGGTCACTCCAAGTGCTGTTACTGGACTAGGCCCTGTTAACAGCAGCCAAAAGCCTGTGGACCACCTGTCTTACTGGTCTATTATGGTCCAGGAAACAATTCCCTCTTGTGGCTTCTTCCCAAATCTAGAGTTACACTATTACAATCATTGATCTTGTAGGAGATATATTTGATCAATCTTTTCAAGTCACCTAATCATCAATAATTTTATCTGAGGCTCAGTCACACAATTGGTAATGCAAGAACCAATAATCTTGTAAAAGAGGCAGAATACAAGTAATATAACTAGTAACACTAATAAGGTCATAAGTAGGTATTTAATCTAAGACCTTCCCTTAGGTGTGGCTCTGTATCTCCCCAGGTTGTTTTACCGGTCTGCTCTGTACCCATCTTTGTCTTTAAAGGAAGTGATGTATTAGCATTGTACGTAAAGTTCACCAAAGATGTCTGCAGGTACAAGGCTAGTGGTGGTGACCCCTTACAGGATTGAGAAAGGAGTGTTATCTTCTAAGGAGTTATATGGCTGACACCAGAAGGAAAAAATTGATCTCTATGGCTGAGCCGGTATTTCTGCCATTGGGGAGTTCTGGTTAACGCAAAATGCAAATGCACAATGCATATTTGAGGGGAGGGAGGAGACCCAAACAGGCAGAGAAAATATTTATGCCTTGTCTTGCCTTAACATGTGAGTTTTAATTTCATCAGCTTTCAAGTGATAATTAATGCAAGGAAAATCAAAATGTTACTATTTGACATGGGGTCCATGAGGTTATTACCATGGTGACATATTGTAAAACTTAGAAGGAGCAGGATGAAATCTCATTTTCTAGAAGCAAGTGCCAAACAGCACATCATCTAAATTAAAATACATTACTAAGAAACAAACAAACTCTGGAAAATAAAATGGTAGAATGCACAACACAAAAGGATGTTCCCATTTAAATAAAATCACATGAAACAATTCCAAACAAGCACATTTTATATTTTCCAAAAACTTCCACAAGCCTATTATCCATGCTAGAATTCTCACCAATTAAACATATTATAAATTGGGACAATTTTTCTGTGAAATATATAATAGACCATATCAAATACACATAAAATGTTGTTCAACAATATCACGACATTAATGACTTTTATGAGTTCTGGTATTTTAATGTTAACTTTTATATGCTATAAGTTCATTTCTCCTCAATACATTAAAGTTTGAGTTCATGTCATATGCCCTTGGAACAAGTTATTTTAAAGTGTGTCTTTTTTAATGTTTTGTGATCCTTTAGAAATATGGCCCAATTCATAATTGAATAAAATTATTCATTCATGATTTTTAAAAACTCGTGCTGAAAAAGATCACAGTTAAATTAGGTTTGAGTGTTTATTCATATGGTTTTAAAATTATCCTTAGAATGTGGGTGCAAAATATAAACGTTTCATTTTCATTTTCCTGAGTGCCCTCTGGAGAACTTATCAATTAAGAATGACCCATGTAATATCACTGCATTTAAGGGCACCATGGATAATTCTGCACAGCACTACCTAAGGTCACAGAGTTAAGAGGTTTCCAAGTGAAAGCTGCTTTGTAAAATTCTTCTCAATTAGGGATATTGGTGTCAAGATAAGTAGCTCTTCTGAGCACCTATATTGACATTTCATGATTGGAGATGAAGAAAAATTCATTTATCTTATTTTATTTTCCAGTTTTACTTATGTTCAATGTTATTATGTTGATATAAATATATCTTTACACAATATTGTGTTAGGAAGAGCTACAAAATGTGTTAGAAAATTTGGAGAGGCTGAGAGAGAGACATGACAAAAATTTGGAAATCACTGAAATAGGATCTAAAGTTAATCTTGAAATGCTTCCAAGAGAAAGTAAATTCCATTTTTCTCGTTTGTTTAATTAACTCATTCCTGCAATAGGAAAGAATCCAGACTTGGTTGAAAGACCTTACATGAAATGCAAATCTCATGAGAGAAGAGGCACTTTTTTCTCCCAGGCCCTCAGCACTCTGATCTCAGGGTCAGCCCGTTCTTCCCCCTCACTTCCCCGTCTAATAACCACCAGGCAGTCCTTGGAAAAAGACTAAAGGAACTGCTTTGTCTTCAGGGCATCCCCACTTTCCCTTCCAGGGTTTCTTGTTCGATTGTTTTTAAGCCAGAGTAGACTAATACGAATACCCTCTTGGAGCACTAAAACATAGTGGGCTAGGAACCGTGCAAAATATTTCAGGCATTACCTCACTTATTCTTACAACATCACTGTGAGGCAGTGTCATTGTCAATGGCAATAATTTTTCCCACCTTCTCCCATCAAATCAAGTTTTGCTCACTCTGATGATACCTGTGGATTTACACGTGGTGCCTTGGAAAAGCACTGGGGTTATTATTTCTTCACGCTGATGTCATGTGCCTATACCTCCTCTAAGTCACCACCAGATGACAAACTTTGATCCTTGACAGCATAAACCAGTGCCCACCTCCTCATCTGAATCTGTGAATCTAAAGAAAATTAATTCTTTATTGTTTAAATTGAACTCTTATGACTAAATCTCAATCATTACCAAGACTTAAAATAAAATTCAGAGGCATTTTTCGAAATATCTTCAAATACCAATCTCAAATAAGAGCACTTGGTTTTATAGCACTTTAATACACTCTCTGAGCTTCTGTCATAGAATAGCTTTGACTTAAAGTAAAATTGCTTTTCTTATCTGAAGCCTCTGTGAAGCTTGAACATAGTATGTCAGTGTGTGCTTCTACCTGTAATGAAGACTTTTACAGTTTGCCTTCAAATCACCCACATAAAAATCAGAACCTTTCTTGTCATGGAATTCATCAGATACAAGGTATCTAAATGAAGCTACTCCTGTCTGTTACAATTATTGATCCAAGCTAGACCCCCTGCTTCTGATCTTTAACTAAACAACTCACTTATTAGCTGTGTTACTTACCATCTTCACAATCCATAATACTATTTATCTTATCCAGCTTGGGGAAGATTAAATAAGGAATACATATAACACCCTTAACCTGCATATACCAAGCCCTCAATAACGTCACTGCTTTCAATATTATTATTAGTGTTATTACTACCGTGTGTATAATATAATCCCAAGTCAAGAGATAGAAGGATTCGCTTTTTATTAATCTCATGATGACACAAAATGAAATGGAATTTGGGCAAAGATATGGTTTTTAGGTTAACTTTAAAACCAAAATAGTAAAGTACCAATTATTACGTTGCTTTTAAACTTCTACAAAATCTTTTCTTTCCTTTTTTTCTTTTCTTTGAGACAGGAAAATAAAAATGTTAAAGTTAAATAGCGTAATGAGCCCGCATTTAAACATTTGATAGGTACTCAATGAATGGTAAATAATTGTTTCAATTTTAAGAAGCTCGACATTTTTCCTTTGGCCCTCAAAACACACCCTAGCTCTGCCTGAACTTTGCTGCAATGACCGCTCATCCTGTCTTCCTCCTGCGCTTCCTTTATCACAACCAGACTGCTATTCCTCTTCTTCTCTAAAACACAGAAGAAACAAAATACAGCATAGACAATGTGCAATTCTTTCTAGATCCAATTTGAAATTTTCCAGATGTTATTTTTAATCACTTTAAGTATTAGCCAAAATGTCTTTATTGCCTTCATCAGACTGAAAAGATGTGAAAAGACAGAGTCTATGGGGCTAAGTTTTAAGGCTGTGCATCCATTGGAGCTGCTTCACATCCCAGGCTCTGGCTGTATCAAACTGAACACTCTTTCGGCAGAACAAAGTTTAGTTTCACATGTCATGATGAAAGGCTGTGCACTTGTCTCTCTTGCACTGAACTTAAGTTTGAATAATTTCGCTCTACTTCGGTTGACTTTATGCTTGTCTATCCTACTTAGCAAATTAAAATTTAAGATTCTGTTTCTGTTAAAGATGTGGTTTTTATAATCATGAAATGTGAGAGGCATTGAGTACTCACCCAGCTTTTGAGACACTTACTATTAATCAGACTCCTTAAGCCAATATGCTAAAACAAAAATCCTTAAACATAGAAAAAGGTTTTATTGTTTGTTTTTTTAATTTAATTTAATTTATTTTTTATACATCAGGTTCTCATTAGTTATCTATTTTATACATATTAGTGTATTAATGTCAATCCCAATCTCCCAGTTCATCCCACCCCACCCCACCCCTCCACCTTCCCCCCTTGGTGTCCATACGTTTGTTCTCTGCACCTGTGTCTCTATTTCTGCCCTGCAGACCAGTTCATCTGTACCATTTTTCTAGGTTCCACATATATGTGTTAACATACGATATTTGTTTTTCTCTCTCTGACTTACCTCACTCTGTATGACAGTCTCTAGATCCATCCACGTCTCTACACATGGCCCAATTTTATTCCTTTTAATGTCTGAGTAATATTCCATTGTATATATGTACCACATCTTTATCCACTCATCTGTCAATGGGTATTTAGGTTGCTTCCATGAACTGGCTATTGTAAATAGTGCTGCAATGAACATTGGGGTGCATGTGTCTTTTTGAATTATGGTTTTCTCAGGGTATATGCCCAGTAGTTGGATTGCTGGGTCATATGGTAGTTCTATTTTTAGTTTGTTAAAGAACCTCCATACTGTTCTCCATAGTGGCTATATCAATTTACATTCCCACCCACAGTGCAAGAGGGCTCCCTTTTTCTCCACACCCTCTCCAGCATTTGTTGTTTGTAGGTTTTCTGATGATGCGCATTCTAACTGGTGTGAGGTGATACCTCACTGTAGTTTTGATTTACATTTCTCTGATAATTAGTGATGTTGAGCAGCTTTTCATGTGCTTCTTGGTCATCTGTATGTCTTCTGTGGAGAAATGTCTGTTTAGGTCTTCTGCCCATTTTTGGACTGGATTGTTTGTTTTTTTAATATTGAGCTGCATGAGCTGTTTATATATTTTGGAGATTAATCCCTTGTCCATTGATTCATTTGCAAATATTTTTTCCCATTCTGAGGTTGTCTTTTCGTCTTGTTTGTAGTTTCCTTTGCTTTGCAAAAGCTTTTAAGCTTCATTAGGTCCCATTTGTTTATTTTTGTTTTAATTTCCATTACTCTAGGAGGTGGATCAAAAAAAATCTTGCTGTGATTTATGTCACAACAAAAACACATGGAGGCTAAACAGTACATTACTAAATAACCAAGAGATCCCTAAAGAAGTTAAAGAGGAAATAAAAAAAAAATACCTAGAGACAAATTACAATGAAAACATGCTGATCCAAAACCTATGGGATGCAGCAAAAGCAGTTCTAAGAGAGAAGTTTATAGCAATACAAACCTACCTCAAGAAACAAGAAAAATCTCAAATAAACAATCTAACCTTACACCTAAAGAAACTAGAGAAAGAAGAACAAACAAAACCCAGAGTTAGTAGAAGGAAAGAAAGCATAAAGGTCAGAACAGAAATAAATGAAATAGAAACAAAGAAAACAATAGCAAGGGTCAATAAAACTAAAAGCTTGTTCTTTGAGAAAATAAACAAAGTGATAAACTTTTAGCCAGACTCATCAAGAAAAGGAGGGAGAGGACTCAAATCAATAAAATTAAAGGGCTTCCCTGGTGTTGCAGTGGTTATGAATCCACCTGCCAATGCAGGGGATATGGGTTTGAGCCCTGGTCCAGGAAGATCCGACATACCACGGAGCAACTAAGCCCATGTACCACAACTACTGAGCCTGCAAGCCACTGCAATGAGAAGCCAGCACACCACAGTAAAGAGTAGCCCCCACTCACCACAACCAGAGAAAAGCCCGCACACAGCAAAAAAGACCCAATGCAACCAAAAATAAAATAAATTAAATAAAATAAATAAAATTAGAAATGAAAAAGGAGGGGCTTCCCTGGTGGCGCAGTGGTTGAGAGTCCGCCTGCTGACACAGGGGACGTGGGTTTGTGCCCCGGTCTGGGAAGATCCCACATGCCGCAGAGTGGCTGGGCACGTGAGCCATGGCTGCTGAGCCTGCACGTCTGGAGCCTGTGCTCTGCAATGTGAGAGGACACAACAGTGAGAGGCCCGCATACCGCAAAAAACAAAAAAACAAAAAAGAAAAAAAGGAGAAGTTACAACAGACACTGCAGAAATACAAAGCATTATAAGAGACTACTACAAGCAAGTCTATGCCAATAAAAAGGACAACCTGGAAGAAATGGACAAATTCTTAGAAAAGTATAAGCTTCCAAGACTGAACCAGCAAGAAATAGAAAATATGAACAGAACAATCACAAGCAATGAAATTGAAACTGTGATTAAAAATCTTCCAATAAACAAAAGTCCAGGACCAGATGGCTTCACAGGTGAATTCTATCAAACATTTAGAGAAGAGCTAACATCCATCCTTCTGAAACTCTTCCAAAAAATTGCAGAGGAAGGAAAACTCCCAAACTCATTCTATGAGGCCACCATCACCCTGATACCAAAACCAGTCAAAGATACTACAAAAAAAAGAAAATTACAGACCTGTATCACTGATGAATATAGATGCAAAAATCCTTAAGAAAATATGAGCAAACAGAATCCAACAACACATTAAAAGGATGATACACCATGTTCAAGTGGGATTTATCCCAGGGATGCAAGGATTCTTCAGTATACTCAAATCAATCAATGTGATACAGCATATTAACAAATTGAAGAATAAAAACCATATGATCATCTCAGTAGATGCAGAAAAAGCTTTTGACAAATTTCAACACCCATTCATGATAAAAACTCTCAAGAAAGTGGGCATAGAGGGACCCTACCTCAACATAATAAAGGCCATATATGGCAAACCCACAGCAAACATCATTCTCAATGGTGAAAAACTGGAAGAATTTCCTCTAAGATCAGGAACAAGACAAGGATGCCCACTCTTACCACTATTATTCAACATAGTTTTGGAAGTCCTAGCCACGGCAATCAGAGAAGAAAAAGAAATAAAAGGAATAAAAATTGGAAAGGAAGAAGTAAAACTATCACTCTTTGCAGATGACATGATACTATACATAGAGAATCCTAAAGATGCAACCAGAAAACTACTAGAGCTAATCAATGAATTTGCTAATGTTGCAGGATACAAAATTAATGCACAGAAATCTCTTGCATTCCTATACACTAACAATGAAAGATAAGAAAGAAAATTCAACAAAAAGAATAAAATACCTAGGAATAAACCTACCTAAGGAGGTAAAAGCCCTGTACTCAGAAAACTGTAAGATGCTGATGAAAGAAATCAAAGATAACACAAACAGATGGAGAGATATACCATGTTCTTGGACTGGAAGAATCAATATTGTGAAAGCGACTATACTACCCAAAGCAATCTACAGATTCAATGCAATCCCTATCAAACTACCACTGGCATTTTTCACAGAACTAGAACAAAAACTCTTAAAATTTGTATGGAGACAAAAAAGACCCCAAATAACCAAAGCAGTCTTGAGGGAAAAGAAACGGAGCTGGAGGAATCAGACTCCCTGACTTCAGACTATACTACAAAGCTACAGTAATCAGGACAATATGGTACTGGCACAAAAACAGAAATATAGATCAATGGAACAGGATATAAAGTCCAGAGATATACCCATGCACCTATGGTCAACTAATCTATGACAAAGGAGGCAAGGATATACAATGGAGAAAAGACAGTTTCTTCAATAAGTGGTGCTGGGAAAACTGGACAGCTACAGGTAAAAGAATGAATTTAGAACACTCCCTAACACCATACACAAAAATAAACCCAAAATGGAATAGAGACCTAAATGTAAGGCTGGACACTATAAAACTCTTAGAGGAAAACGTAGGAAGAGCACTCTTTGTTTGTTTTTGTTTAAAGTAGAGGATGTTAAAAATTCCCATTAAGAAGAGAAATAAGGCATAATGGTTAGGAATACAGAATGTAGCACCGAGATGCCAAGATGACTAGTGGGTGCACCTCTCTGTGCCTCAGCTTCCTTCCCTGTGTAATGACAATGGTATTCTTCCCTACCTCATAGGTTCGGAGAAAGTTTAAATGAAGTGATATATTTAAGGTACTTAGAATAGTGCCTGATGCATAATAAGTATTATAGTAAGTGGTCGCCATCATTATTACTTAAAAGAGCATATACTGTTCCACAAATGGATGTTGACATAAAAAGGATCTTACCTTTGAGTTTATCAAGGTGAGTGGGCAAGCATAAAAGCACCTCAGTCAGGAGGTGATAGTATTCAAATTCAGAAAGTTGGTAACTGTGCTTTTTCTCCTTCTTGTGTGTTTTGTGACACAGAACTCCAATGCTTGTACAGACATTTCAGAAGAGGCAAGTTGATTTTCTGGAGAAAATATTGGCCCTCTCACTGGCTATCTGGTGGAACAGACTTTACCATTTATCTTTATATCATGCAATGTCAGTTTTAATGGAGAATAAAAACTCATTTAAGTTTTAGATAGAATCATCAAAATTGCACAGTCATATTTCATAGCATGTACCTACGTATGTACCTTGTTCTTACCAGAGAAGAGGAAATGCTACACAAAATGAACTCAACTGTCTTTACTTCACTTCTCACTATGTGCACTTTCTACCCACATGCTTCGCACTTGGTGAATAAGGAAGGATGGAAAGGAAAAGGAACTGTGGATTCCTTTTTCCTTTCCTTCTATGCCATTATCTGCAGCTGAACTGGTTGGTTAACACAGGAAAGTAACACTACCAGGAAGGAAAGTGTCAGGTTTCCTTGGCTGTTCTTTTTCTTAAAATGCCTTTGCTTTCTTTTTGTTTGCAAAACAAGCCCTGGCTGAAAAGGAAAGCATGGCCTCTGGGGGCTGCCGGTGCCCCTTACACATTCATAGACTTCACAGGCTGACCTTGTACTTACTCTGGGTCTCTCTGAACCCCACCACACTTAGTGGGACCACAGTAATTCTTACAGCGCATTACAAATGCAATATGCAAATGTCGCAGTGAGGTACGGAGGACACACCTATCGCATGTACCTGCTCTGCTCACGCACCAAACACAAGTTCAAAGACAAAACTGTGAAGACTTTCAGACAACAGCAGCAGAACCTTACACCGGGTGTGGCGCCCTTCTGAACAGTTTGGGCGGGGGTCAAGGGAGGGGTGGTGTGCCCTACTGCACGTGTCACACACCCATGAAGCCAGGCCTGATCTCCCTACAGCATGTTCCGGGGTGCTGTGTCTAAAGTTCCAAACAGAGCTTAGAAATTCCTGCATCTTCAATGGTGACTCAAATGCTGTTTATACAAACCAAAGAAATGTCTATACCTTAGGGAATCAACATGTGAAAATCAAGTATTAGAACATTCTGCCCAGCCATTTGATAAGTAGATGCTAATATCTCCTATCACATCAAAATGTTAAAGTATAATTAGTCTCAGAGTCACCTCTATTGGGAAGAGACCTTAAAGATCAAAGCCCACTGTTTTGAAGATTACAGAGCCTAAGGTGATCCAAAGCTTTGCCCAAGGTCACAGATCTGTTAGTGATAGATGAGAGAAGCGCTCCTTCAATGACCTGGTCTACACCTCACTTCCTACTTTAGGGAATGATTTTATTCTTTAAGTGAAGGATTACAAATGTTCTTGATGAGGTGAATTAAAGTTTGACCAAGAAATGATCTTTGGCCTTTGGTTCTGTGAAAATTAGAGTTGAACAGAAAACCATGTAAAACATCTATTTAGAAATAAAGTAACTCTCTTAGAATTAGCTGTGTGTGGTCATCTTAAATGAAAATATGTGAAGTCTGTTGCTTTAGCGTTTTAGTTTTACTGTATTCTTTTAATATCTCATCCTCCTATAATTAGGTTTGGTATTTGCATTATTTTAGATATTAAAAGAAAGTGCAGAGGGCTGACACATTGGATTTTTATAGAACACAGTTTGTCAATGAGTCTAGAAAGGAAGAAGTTTTTGGTTTGTTTGTTGCTAATATAATCCTTTGTGTTGGGTCAGGAGGATAATCCTAATAATTAAGAATCATAAGTTGGTTGAACTAAACAAGTACTCAACCGAAAAAGCCTGTGTGTATCTAGATATTTACTGTCAGTTTGAAATCTATAGGGTACTGATTAAAAGCTAAACATGAGCAAGAAGAAAGTTCAGAATCTCAATCCTTAACATTGCAAAAAAATAATAAGCTTATGGGAAAGAATGTTAGGGGAAAAAAAAAGTATCCTCTTCTATTCTTGTGCAATTGGATCAAGTATTCTAAAACAAAGCAATTGTTAACTTGAATGGGAATAGCCCAGTGGAGTAAAATGGAGAACTGGTCAGACTTAAGACTGAAGCTGTGTAGAATGAAACAAAAAGTTGATCCTGTATCACACTGTCAGGACATGAGAAATTTTTGAAATAGGAAATTTGAGTGATTTCATTTTTTTTAGATAGAGATATGGGTTTTCCAGCACAAGTGCTGGAATCTCACCCAAGTGCTAGCTCAAACATTTCCCTCCCATCTTTTCATGAAGGTCGAGAAAACTTCTTGCCAAGGGCATGTGTGTTTCCTGAGATGTCGGTGCCCTATCCACACAGTAAAGAGAGATGAGACTCTCTCCCTGCTCTGAGGACACAGAGAGAAGTGTCTTCTGGATGATCCATGCAGAAGGTGTGAGCAGCGATTGATGGAGAGCTCATACTTAAAGCAAACGGAAGACAAGACAACACAGCTCCTCCGTGTGGGTGGCACCATGTGCCTGTTTGAATGGCAAGTCACAGTCTGCAGGTGTTGGCTTGGTTCCATTGGTGCTTTTTTGTCACAGGAATTCTGAGCATCCCTACACAGTCACCTGTGCCCTGGTTAAGGTGCCACACCATCTCCTTCAAAGTGGTACCCTAACCCAATGTCCTTCTCCAGATAGTGTCTGGGATAGGTGTCTGCAGACCTAACAGCCCTCAGATCCACCAGAGGCCAGGAGATGCCTCTGGCCCCACTGGTCTTCCCAAGGATCTCTCTTACCTGCCTGTGGCCATTCCCGGCAAATCAAGTCAGTGTCCGGTAAACTCAGACACTGCTTTCAAGGAGCCTCAGTCAGAACCCAGGGTCCTACAGACGTTCTGACTGGCGGCCCCACCACCTTGAGGTTTGATCCTGGTTTCCTTTCAGCTTGGCTGAGGTCTGGGCAGTAACAACTTCAGCCTTCACAGCAACTCAACTGACCTCCTTCAGCAGGAATCCCACAGGGAGGCACCCGACAAACCTCAGGTACCTTCTCTCTCACCTGAAGACACCTTCCAGTTTCATTGGGAGTCTAAGGAGACAGAGTAAACTCAGATCATGAAGCAATAAACCTCCACTTCCCTGGGGCAGGAAGCCTGCAGGAAGCTCAGGTCTGCAGGTGGATGCCTGCAAGGGGCTCCAGTGCAGGGCAGGGGTTGAGAATATCAGATTAGAGGGGTAACTACTTATCCCATTTCAGACACAAAGTACCCTCATGATTTTAATTATTTTATATTTTAAAATCCAAGTCCTCGGATGTTTAGTCACTGTTTTACTTTTTACCTACATCTGTTGTTCTGTAAATGCAGCCGGTGAGTGCCCGGGATGGGGTGCCAGCAGTGCAGGTTTGAAAAATCTGGTGATGCCCTTAGAATAAGAGAATATATGATGTCAGGTTGAGAAGGATTTTGTTCTGACTCACCATTGCCCACGTGATTGTAAACAGCAGAACAAGAGCCAGAATCCAGGTGGGGTGACGTCATGGAGAAGGGATGGTAACAAAACCCAGCAAGGACATGATCCTTTCCCTAGATCCTGGAAATAGTTCAGCTATTTTCAAGGGAGGAAGGAAGAGTTAAAGAATAGAAGAGAGAGATTGAGGAGTCCTCTTGTGAGTTGCGTGGCTGTGGGGTGAAAGAGAAATATGAGGGGTGAAAACTACAGCATTTTTCTGTGATGATTGTTGTCACTGTTGAATGAGGAAGACTTGCACAAACTTACAGAGTGTGATGGTGATGCCATGAGAGGGAGTGAAAGTGTAGGAGAAACAGCGCTAAATCCACGCAGGAGCTTGGAGAGCATGAGCGGAAGTGGACTCTAAAAGCAGGGCTGAGAAACCCATCTTGAAGGAGGAGCAATGGATTAAGGTGAACTTAGAACACGAAGGTGGAGGTAGGGTGTGGTCAGTGCGGTTGGCTCGGGGCATGGGGTGGCGTGCCCCTGTAGACTCGTGTGCCTTCACTCTCAGAAGCTGGAGGCCATGGGAGCTTCATGTGGTTGTGCAGGGCCAGGCTGCCAGAAGGGCCCCCACTCCTGCTAAAGGCTCTGATGTCACCATCCTGAAATCCTTCATAATTTCATGTGTGAACTGTGTTCTGTAAGTGAAGTTAGTTGGGACAACAAGGCATGTGTGTGAGCAGAGGAGACACACACTATGTGCACGGCCATCATCTGTTAGCTGTCCCGCTGCTGCATTAACAAAGGGTGTTCTTGGTGACCCCTGAGCACAGCACTCAGGTGGACCCACTGTGTGCAGGATCAAGGGAAACATGTTACATCTATGGCTGAGGGAACAGGCACTGAAAGCCCCCAGGGGCCATGCTTTACATTCAAACCAGAACTTGTCTTTGAACTAAAAAAGGCAATGACATGGTGAGAAAGGGAACAGCCCTATCGTAGCTTTTCTTACTCATGTCACTTCCCTGTATCAGGCAACTACTTAAGCTGAAAATGATGACAAAGAAGGGATGAAACAGAGGGCAACTTATGGCTCCTTTTCCTTTCTGTTCTCCTAAATCACCGGGAAGCCAAAGAAGAGAGCACGGGAAAATACATATACCAAGAAGTGAAATAAAATCAGGCTAGTAAGTGTGCAGGGTTTCCCCTGCTGTGGTAAGAATGTACACATGGCTCAGCTCTGAAATGTGAGTGCGCGGTTCCTGTGATCCCGAAGGCAAGTTAAATGCTCTTATGTGTAACACTGTGATCGCACAATGTAAAGATGAATGGCAAAATTCATGCTAATGATCTAAAAGAAATTTTCACTTAGAGTGTCATCAAACAGCCAATAAAAAAAGCACCAGACATTGAGAGGCTACAGAGTAAAGGAAAAAGCATTGCATTTTTTTTTAACATCTTTATTGGAGTATAACTGCTTTACAATGGTGTGTTAGTTTCTGCTTTATAACAAAGTGAATCAGTTATACATATACATATACCCCCATATCTCCTCCCTCTTGCGTCTCCCTCCCTCCCACCCTCCCTATCCCACCCCTCTAGGTGGTCACAAAGCACCAAGCTGATCTGCCTGTGCTATGTGGCTGCTTCCCACTAGCTATCTATTTTACATTTGGTAGTGTATATATGTCCATGCCTCTCTCTGACTTTGTCCCATCTTACCCTTCCCCCTCCCCATATCCTCAAGTCCATTCTCTAGTAGGTCTGTGTCTTTATTCCCATCTTGCCCCTTGGTTCTTCATGACCATCATTTTGTTTGTTTTTTAGATTCCATATATATGTGTTAGCATACGGTATTCATTTTTCTCTTTCTGACTCACTTCACTCTGTATGACAGACTCTAGGTCCATCCACCTCACTACAAATAACTCAATTTCGTTTCTTTTTATGGCTGAGTAATATTCCATTGTATATATGTGCCACATCTTCTTTATCCATTCATCTGTTGATGGACATTTAGGTTGGTTCCATGTCCTGGCTATTGTAACTAGAGCTGCACTGCATTTTAATGCCTGCTCTGGCACATGTTCCTGATTCTTGAAGGTTGGGGAGCTCCACAAAGGATCTGGATAGCCCTGTTCAGAGGCCTTGATCAGATGCTGAGGCAGAAGGAGTGTGTGACAGGTGGTTTAAAGAACTCACTGAAGACTTAATATGGCTCCTGGGGATAATAAAACAGCTATGAAATGGAATAGCATAAAATAAATAGTACCATGGGGACTGGAACCCCGAGTTGACCGGGTGAGGACCCAGCCTCCAGGCGGTGTGATCCCTGCAGCTGTGTCCAGCGCCCAGTCAGATTGGATAAGGGAGATGGTTGGATGGATAAGAGTGTAGAAAAGATGGTGAAATCACTGAGGATATGCAACTAAGTGACTCAAGGTTACGACTTCAGCATAGACGGCAGAGGGGTAGGTGTGCACAGTGAAGGGGGCAGTATCCGACAAAGAAATTGAGGAGGGAAGGGTTTGGATCCTCCTTAGACTGTAAACGAGGGAGTGAAGGGGAGTTTTCCCATCATCTTAGTTTCCTCTGAGGTCCAAAAGCTAAAACCAGAGTGTTCAGTTCAGACAGCTGCTGAAGAGTGGGTACAAACCATCCTAGCGAATGATCCTCTTCCTAAAGAGAAAAAATTCCCTGCACCTTATTCTCTCTCCAAGGCTTTATAAGAAGCAGGGCTGGGGGCTTAAAGTTGGATCAAAGGGATTGCAGAGTGAGAATGTCTTTAGGAGGAATTGCCACCCCTTTAAACCTCATGCAGGGATCCTCAGGAAGCCCATTAGAGAGCCTGACGTGCATCCCAGGCACTTGGGTACCACGGGACTAACCAAAGCTGAGGCAGGCGGGGAGCTGCCTGGACCCCTGAGTGAGTTCTCAGGAAGAGCCAAGGTGGGGGTAAGTCAGGGGGAGGAGAAAGGCTTATTTGTGATTTAGTGATCAGCACACAATACTAAGAGCAGACAACTTCACATATATCTGCTTGTTTTAATTATGTAGTTTTACACTTTGCAAACCAAACTACTACTTTTATTGATAATTCAAGGCACATGAAGAGAAATTGCTCACTTTTCAAAAATGATGCTCTAGTTTCTAATATCCTTAGCAACCCTGAAAACATCTGACACATTCTCTCCTCTACCTTCAACCCCACCCCATGAACCCCATAATCCAGGACTTCAATTACCATATCATGTGACGTGGAGTGGATTGTTCTGGAAATCATAGCTCCTTAAGGAAATGCATCCTTCACCTTCCTAATTCCATGCAATCCACTTATGCTATTTGTACCCAAAATGCTCTCTGCCAATTCAAATTCTACATTTGTCTGGCCCAGTTCACTGTTCACAACTTCCCCAAAGCCTTTCCACTGCTATTTCTTCTTATTCTTCATTCTTTCAACCCTTCCACAGACATCTCTATTTTACTTGAAATTCTTTCCACACTGAAGTGTATAGAATGAATTCTGAGGACAGAATTATACAATCTTTGCAGTGAAAATGCCCTTTAGTCTGCAACCAAACTTTGGCCTGGTATATAAGTCAATTTACAAAATCCCAATTACATTTATTCATTCATTCACTCATTAATTCATTGATTTAGATTCTGTTTGAACATTCTGGTAAACCATTTACTCATTTATCTAAAAAAAAAACTTAATTGAATGATTACTATGGCCCGATGTATGAGAATATAAAGGACAAGACAAAACCACTATTCTCATGAAACTTGCAGTCTAGTGATAGGAAGATATATGTCAACAATTTCAGTACAGTAGGCTGATATATGTTAGAAAGTTTGCATCATTTCCAATCTTGATATCAGCTTTTGTCAACAGAAAGAAGCACTTAGAAGTGACTCCATTTTTTTCAAGATGTAAACTCACCTAAATGTCAGTGTCTCTCCGTGGCAAACACTAAACACAATTATGCATAAATCAACGGAACCAACTCGCCGATGTCTTTAAGAAAAAAAAAATAATAATGCAAAGGTAATATAAAATTTGATCATACAATGTAGGAAAGATATTATCATATAATAATATATTAGCAACATAGTTCAAGATTATTTTTAATTTCTTACAAGGGAATTAAAAATAAAATTGAGCACTCGAGAACTTCCTGGTAATTAAATTTTCTCAAGAAGGCCACGGTCTCATTACTGCTGTATGAGGCAGCCCATTCAGTCATGGACAGCTTTAATTGTGAGAACATCCTTCTTCCCTAGAATAAATTGAAATCAATTCTCTATAATGTTCCCCACTGATACCAGTCTTGCCCTCTGGAACTCTCAGAATGCTTCTAATCCATTTTCCATGAGGTGGTCCTTTAAGTATTTCAGGGCAGCTACCATCTCCCCACTTAGTCTTCTCCAAGTCCAGTTATCACAACCGGCCCTGTGCATCCTCATCTTTAGTGCCCTGATCAAATAGAAACTTGGTACTGAATGTTCTTAGCCCTATAATGTCCTATGAAACACTGTACTTCACTCTCTACATCTATTAATGCAAGTGAACACAGCATAACTCTGTTAGGCAACCTCACTTTCATGGATGGTCTACATCAAGGTCAGGGCAGACAAAACCTTTAGCGCTCTTTTACTTGTCCTGCTATTTAACTATGTCTTTTCTGTGTGTGTGTGGTTTGTCTTTTTTGTTTGTTTTTTGCAGTTTGTTTTTTTTTTTACTTAAGGATACAATTTTACATTTATCTTTTTAGATTCAGTACAATTTCTAAATTTGTTAGCTGTTTGGAAGTCCTGATTCTGATAGCCAATATATTCATGCTGGACTCACAGTATCCATATTTTTGATAAGCACTTGTCCTAAGTCTTCATCCAAGTAAGTGAACATTTTAAATCAGGTCTGAAGTTATATCAGAAATCCCTCTCAGCCTCTAAGGTCCAGAGTAGAAGTACCTGCTTGGATAATCCTTCCTCTGCTGTCATCAGGGCTCTACTGGACCCATTCTCAGGCCCACCTTCTCTCCCTTGGTTCTCCCCTCTGCAGTTCCCCACCCCACTGACCCTCCCCCACACCTCCCAACACACACACGTGAATGACCTCATCTGCTCTCTGTTAGACATAGATTGCACTAATGTGTATTGGAATGAAGGAAGCTTTGGAGTTAGAAATATCTCAGTTCAAATTTCAGCCCAGCAACTTATTAGCTGGGTGTATCACCCAACTCTCTGAGTGTTTACTCTTCTGTAAAATGAATATAATATCTGTCTTGGAGGGTCCCTGTGAGGGTTAGAAAAAATTTTTATAAAGTGTCCAATGTACAGGTAGCTAGTAAATTTAAATGGTGATGGTGATAGTAGTAGTAGCAATAGTAGTAATACTAGTAGTAATTAACTAGTAGTAATATCATAATAGTGATATAGTAATAGTATAAATAGTAGTAGAAGTAATAGGAAGAGTAGTTGTAGTAGAGTAGTAGTAATAGTAGTAGTTGTTGTAGTAATAGTAGTCACAGCTGTTATTATTTTATTAAACCATCATTTTCCAAAGACGAACACATTTTAGTTCTTTAGTTCTGAGCTTCCTACAAGCACCTTATGTCCATGGCTTGTCCAGTTTTCTCTCCTACTCAGTACCAGGTCTGGACTATGAGATAGAACTACTATTTTACCTTTAACTGTCCAACATATATTAGATGTTTAATGAGTTCATCTCCTGCAATGGACTGAATCTTTACATCCTCCTCAAATTCATATGTTGAAATCTTAACCCCAAGGTGATGGTAATGGGAGGTGGACTTTTGGGAGGTGTTTGAGTCATGAGCATGGAGCCCCCATGAATGGAACTAGGGTCCTTGGAAAAGCTCTCCTTTCACCATGTGAGGACACAAGGAGAAGATAGCTGTCTACAACCTGGAATAGGGTCCTCACCAGAACCCACCAGGTGGCTCCCTGATCTTGGACTTCCAGGTTCCAGAACCATGAGAATAAATTTCTTGTTTGTAAGCCATACAGTCTACAGTGCTTTGTTATAGGAGCCTAAACAGCTGAACTAAGAACTCAGATGTGAATCTGCATCTTTGACACCAAAAGCACAAACAAAATAGGATAGTCAGTAATAATGTCTGTACATTAACTTGAGATTTTAAAAAATAATGTGTTTCCCCCAATATTTAGTCTGACTGATTCAGCTCATGTTAACCTTGTTTCTGTCGTAACCAATTTTGGCCATTTTGAATTAGTCATAGAAGGAGGGCAGTTCTGAACACAGAAAAGGGGAATTTGACAAAAAACTTAAAGAATCAATCAAAAATGCATAACCCCCCACTTGGATGCTGGCTTTGGGATTATGATTCCCTCAACTCAAATAAAATAAACACAGCCATGATCAGTGAGCAACTTGCAGTTTCCAGAATGGAAAAGAAATGGAATTTCTGAGAAAAGTCGTTCTACCGGGATGTACAAAAGAATGAGGCTGGGAAATGGACTTGGGGTTTTATTCTACACTTGGGATTTTCTTATAATAGGAGAAATGAGACAGAGTTGCCTGAGGTGAGAAAGAACTGAGAAGAGGGCCAATTCGCAACAGAGAAATAGAAAACCAAGAGAAAAAGAGAAAGGATTTAGAAGAAAGGAGATTGAATAGGAAGGAAAGAAAAGAGCCATGTAGTCTCTGTGTTGAGCAGGCCTTTCAGGTCCTGAGCCCAGACTGCTAAAGCAGACATGGGTAACAGAGGCCCCTGGGGATCATTTTCCCCAAGTGTGTCTTTCTTTGATATAATAAATTGTGAATAAGGAGAGCAACAGAACTTAACCAGGAACTTTTTGAAGCAGAAAGCCAAGAATATCTGACCATTTGGTTTGTTTTCTGGCCTAGGGGGGAAAAATAACACTCTCATAAGTTATAATGTAGGCAAATGTCTCTCTAGACACCAATGCAAACAAGAAAATAACAGAAAATCTCAAAGTTTAAGAAACAGACTTCATAGAAAAACTAAAGAATGTACAAATCAAATGTGATATTTTTTCACCCATATTGCCTTAATTTTAAGAGACTCTGTAGCATAATATCTTTACTTTGCAAGAATCAGAGACATGAAATAGGCTATTAATGGGTGCCTTGGGAACTTTACATGCGTCTAAATCCTCCTTTCAACTTCCAACCAAACACAAAATAACTCATCATTGACTCTTTCTAAATTGTATGCATCCCTACAATGTTATGTTTTCAACAAACTCTGTTTAACAATTCATCTTTTGCTAACACAAATCACCGTCACTTTAAATTCATCAGTAACGAGGGATTTTAATCAGTAGTTAGGAAATTATTGCACCTATTTGAAAAAATATATGCACCACCCCCATGTTCATAGCAGCACTGGACATGGAAGCAACCTAAATGCCCATCGACTGGTGAATGGATAAAGAAGATGTGGTACATATACACAATGGAATATTAGCCATAAAAAAGAATGAAATAATGCCATTTGAAGCAATGTGGATAGACCTAGAGATTACTATACTAAGTGAAGTAAATCAAAGACAAATATATAATATCACTTATATGTGGAATCTAAAAAGATGATACAAATGAACTTATTTACAAAACAGAAACAGACCCACAGACTTTGAAAACAAACTAATGGTACCAAAGGGGAAGGGTGGGGGGAGGATAAACTAGCAGTTTGGGATTAGCATATACACACTACTATATATAAAATAGATAATCAATAAGGACCTACTGTATAGCACAGGGAACTCTACTCAATATTCTGTAATAACCTACATGGGAAAAGACTCTGAAAAAGAATGGATATATGTATAACTGAATCACTTTGCTGTGTACCTGAAACTAACACAACATTGTAAATCAACTACACCCTAATATAAAATAAAAATTAAATTTAAATAAAAAGAAAATACTGCACCTAGATCAGCTGTGGGATGACTCACCACTGTATCCAGACAAGCCCCTCAATGAGAACTCACAAAATACCAAGATTCAAAAGGCTTTCAAAACTTTAAAATGAAGGTTAAAAAAGAAATTGAGCTCTTGTATACTTCTGCATTTCCAGTTAATTACAGACCCTCATGTAGCCTTCACACATCTTAAATGGATGTTTAACTCTGAGACAAGGCAATTTTACTTTTGTAATGTAGTCGGATGGTTAGGAATTACCTGCTACATTCAAAACCCCAGGGTAGGTACTGGAGGAGGTGAGATTCTGCCCTCATGGTGACTGAGCACTATTTCCTGGGGCCTGGATTTGGAGAGTGGGTTCAAATACAATTCACAGATATCCACTTAGGGCTCACTATGTACAGGATATGAAACAGGGACCTTCAGTAGATAAGGAAAGGAATAAAGGATAGTCCTCATCTTGGGGGAATGGCTGGTTTGTGGACAGATGTAAGGCAGGTACTCAAATGACAGCTGAAGTGAAGTGAGGAAATTTGACAAGGTATCCTACTGCTACACCATTAAAAAATCTCTATGTATTTGGGGGAGGGGGTACATGAGGACCATCAACATCTCAGGCTTCCTTTCAGCAGGAAATGTTCATCTACGTTTTTTGTACATGAAAAGTTGGCTCCAAATGAGAAAAGGAAAAGAAGGGAGACAGCAGAGACAGAGATAAGGAAAAGAGAGTGAGAAGAACCCTGCTCTCTCCTCTGCGTCTTGAGAAGACAGTTTTATCTCCTCCTATTGGAGCAATAAATGAAATTAAAGAAATTCTACATCTTTCTACAGTTCTGCGATCTGGGCGTACTACAGACTTCTCATACCCATTGCCCTAGTAACAGATCCTGAATTCATTTTTTCTCATCACAAGAAGATACTTAGTTCCTCATAAGAGATAATTTAATAAAAGTAGCAGGGCGAATCCTAGAAGACAGAAGGTTTTCTGGTCAGGCACGAAACTGATAAACAAAAATGACATTTTACAGTTAGAAGCTCAGGCTGAAAAGGCTCAGAGAATAATTTACCTTGCAGCCTGCAAACTTCTTGACCTGCAAATAAAAGAAACATTGGGTTGGCCAAAAAGTTCGTTCGAGTTTCTCCGTAACATCTTATGGAAAACCCTGAACGAACTTTTTGGCCAGCCCAATATATTTCCTGTATATACATACATACAATAGAATATTACTCAGCCATTCAAAAGAATGAAATTATGCCATTTGCAGCAACCTGGATGGACCTAAAAATTGTCATACTGGAAAGACAAATATTATATGATATCGCTTATATGAGGAATCTAAAAAAAATTGACACAAATTAAGTTATTTACAAAACAGAAACAGACTCCCAGACTTAGAGAACGAATTTATGGTTATGGGGGTGGAGAAGGGGAGGGGAGGGGGATAGTTAGGGAGTTTGGGGATTGACATGTACACACTGCTGTATAAACGATGGATAACCATTATGGACCTACTGCACAGCACAGGGAATGCTGCTCAATATTCTGTAACAACCTAAACGGGAAAAGAATTTGAAAAAAAATAGATACATGTATATGTATAAGTGAATCACTTTGCTGTACACCTGAAACTAACACAACATTGTTCATCAACCATACTCCAATATAAAATAAAAAGTTAGAAAAAGAAAAGAAACCCAAAAGCACAAAGCATAAAAGAAAAAGAAAAGAAAATTTTATTAAAATTTAAAAAAAAGAAAAAGAAACACATTTCATGTAATTATCTCCAGATGTAGACAAACCCATGTGGTCTAATCCAGAAGGTGAAGCAATTTGCAAATGTGAGTGAGCTGCCCGTCCACAGATTTGGCAAATGTAATTGAGAGTAATATTCTGGAGCGTTTTGATGAGAAGACAGCTTCGGCAAACCCACGCACCCACGCTGACTGCTTTAGATTTCATGCTTTTCGTCAATGAGATTCCTTTCCAGAAGAAACTGGGCTGGGAGTCCTCGCTCCCCGGAGGAGCAGCTGCGTTCAGATTCCAGAGTGAAAGCCTCATACTGACGGGGTCTCTGACACGCCACCCCGCTCTCTAAGCAGAAGCAAAGCTGGTTCCGACAGGCTTTCCTTCCCATGAACGTGGAGCGAATCCACAGCTTGCTTCCCGGGCTGCCTTCTCCTCCCTCCTGCAACCTGTCGTCCCACAGAGAAGCCAGTGATCACTCCAGGGACTGGTCAGCCTCCCACCTCTTCTGCTCCGCTCATTCCAGGCCCTTCCGTGTTCACTCTCGGTGGCCCCCAGAACTCTCTGCACTTGTTCCCTCCAGGCCTCCACTGCACACGCTTCCGGAAGCTGCAGCCACCAGGGTCTCCTGACCCTGTGTCAACAGCCGTGCTTGCCCTCACCTCTATCTCCTGAGGCCTTGGGGTCTCTCCCCAGAAATATTCTTGAAGCTGGATCCTTCCACGACCTCCCTCTCTGCTCAGTGGTCACCTCGGAGGGGCCCCCGGGAACCAGACTATTAATTATATCAACTGCCTGCGCCTCGTCGCGCCACCTCATCCCTGCCCAACACTTAACCACCATCGGGTATACTAGGTGTTTTATTTGTTTGCTGTCTCTCTCCCCTAGTCTAAGCTCCATGAAGGCAGGGATTTCCTTTTTCGGTTGTATTTTGGGTTCTCCAGTGTCTGGCACATCAGAGCTCAATCAATCTTTGTTGACTGGAGAACCCCTCTTCATTTCTCAAGAAGGTGACCAATGTCAAATACTCTTTATAGAAGGGTAAATTGAATTCAACTTACAGGCGTAACCAATATATTTAAATTCTTCCATGGAAAGTTCTTTCGTAACTGAAATCCTTTCAACTCGTCCTCACCATGGGAGGGAGCAATGATATCAGGAAGAAAAAAAAGAAAGGCTTTTTCTCCCCACGCCCAGTTTCTTGTCCCAGCCTCAGGTGGAAAGCACTAGGGACACTGGGCGTTTGCACCTCTTCTACTGCACAAGTGTGCCCGGCTGGAGGATGAGAGGGGAGAAACCCAGGCCACCTGCCAGGAAGAAGTGAGGCCACCCTGGAGGAGGGGCCTTATGCGTGTTTCTCTGCCTGTAAGAGAACACTTAAAACTCACAAAAGGTGCAGATTTTGCTACTGGTACTGAATCTAAAGACAAAATAATAGTGGGCATGGGTTAAGTGATGTATTTAATGCACAAAGTGTATTAAGTGATGGTAGACGCCAAACACAGGACTAGGCAGTGAAATAGAAACTAACAAGAGGCTCTTCTGTGGGTGGAATAGGTGCAAGAGGAAAACACCCCAAGTGATCATTTACACCCCCAACTATCGTTTATCATGTCACATCTGCTGTGAGACAAACACTGTGCCAGGTGATATGTGGAACTGTCTCTGAAACTGCCACTGAGCACTAGGAAAGAGGTAGGGAGAGTTATTCCTACAGGGGAGAACGCCCATGGGCTCCTCTCGGGTGGGGTGGCCCGAGTTAGCTCCGTCTGGTCAGGAAGCTGCAGTGGCTCCGTGCTGCCTTTGAAGGAGGCAAAGGGAATCTGTTCTGGACACTCACTTCCTCCTCCCCTTCCTCCCCTCCCCCGCACCCAGCACAGAGGGAAGTCATGAGTGTCCACTACTGAACTTAATTAGTAAAAGTCACTTCAACATAATGCCAGCCAGAGGGACATACGCAAGGATAAGTGTTGCCCCAGGCCACCACGAGCATGTCATCTGAGAGGACAAGACATATCCGCATGGAATGGCTAACAAACGTATTGGCGTGGGATGAAAGGCTGTGAGGAAACGTGGTGTAGACGGTGGAGGTTTGCCTGAACTCCGCCAACCACAATGTCTCCATCAGGAGCCACTGCAGGCCCTCTGTGTTTATTCCTCTCTCAGATTAAACTCTGCTCATATAACAGAGTGAAACATTTCTTAGCTCACACAATCAGATGTCTTTTTAAATCCATCACCTTGCGTGTAGACGGTACTGAGAACATGTCATTAACGGCCATGTGCAAGGTGAGTAATAAGTCCAGGAGGTAGTGTTCTGAGCTGAACTGTGGTCCCTCAAATCCATGTTGAAGCCCTAGCCCCCAGTGTGACTGTGTTTGAAAACCATGTCTTTGCAGAGGTTATTAAGGTTAAGTGAGATCCCTGAGTGGACCCTAATCCAATCTGACTGTCACACTTAAAAGAAGAGGAGATTACGATGCAGACTCTTGCAGAGGAAAGACCGCTCGCGGACACAGGGAGAGAGGATGGTCAGATGCAAGCGAAGGAGAGAGACCTCAGAGGGAACTAGTCCTGCCCACACCTCGATCTCCCGCGGCCAGGCTCCAAAACTCTGAAAGTAAATTCCCATCGTTTCAGCCCCCGTCCGTGGTACTTTCTTACGGCAGCCCTGGCAAACCAACCCAAGGCAGGAACCACTGTCATCTCCCCCTACAAATGGCAAGCCTGAGACTCAGAGAGATTACGATCCAACAGCTAGTAAACGGCCAAGGTGGGAGCTGAACCTGGGACAAGGGAGTGAAAATGCACTCTCCTTCCTGTTACTTCTGGCCAACTCTTGTTGCTTCATTCCACAAAATGCGTGGAGGGCCCAGGCAATGGCAGACACCTTTTGCAGGTGCCCTCACGCACACAGACAATCCCTGTCAACCTGGAGCTCGCGGTCTCTCTAGGAGAAAAACACACCATAGCTCTGGTTGCATGTGGAAGCCTTAGTGATGGGGTGCAGAAAGGCACAGAGAGGTCTTTCCAGGCAGAGGGTCCAGCAAAGCAGCCTTGCCAGGGTGAGGGCAAGTCCTGACCTGTGTGATGAATCACAAGCTGTTTGCTGTTTTGGACAACAGCGCGGGAGGGGAGGAGAGGCTGGAACTGAAGTTGTGTCAGTGTCCACGCAGGATCATGTGGGGAGAGTAGGGACGACAGAATTAGATAGAGTTGAATTCTCCTGATGCAGAAATACTGTAGGGTATTTTCAGATTTTTAAATAAACACAGCTTTGTAATATTGTATTTCACATACCTGTAAGTATATAACCTTAGTGTAATAAAGAGTGCAGGTATGCAAAGTCCATGCACAGCCCAAGATATAATATTTGAATAAATATAATAAATATAGTCCCATGTACATAACCAGTTATTTGTCGGTCTGTAGAAAGATTCTTGACTCGGTTTGTCTTATCCTGGCTCATCTTTTTCCTGGGTAACTGGAAGAACCTCTTAACTGTGATCTGCTTTCTTCTTACCCGGACACCAGAGTGAACTTCTTGGAGCAAAAATCCAACCAGGCATGTCTTGTCTTAAAAAGTCTCTTCATTGGCAGAGACCAAAATCCACATGTGTGAGATCATGAATCTTGGAAGGTCGTGAGTGGAGAAGTGTCCCCACCAGCCTACACCATCTGAGTACCTACATCTTCATCCTGCCCTTTGACCTCATTTTGTGCAGCTTTCCCCTGGTGGCCTCTTCTTGTTGCATCTTTGCAAAGCTAGGCTGCAAATCCCGTCAGGACCATTGCCAGAATGTTTTACCCCAGCTCTCACCAGAATCCAATCCCAATGTCACCTCCTCAGTGAAGCATTCCCTGATCACCCTACCCAAAGCAGTTCCCTGCCCAGGGCTGGTGTCATGGGTGAGGGGCCAGCCCCGGTGCAGGGGCCCCAGGCTCAGAGGGTCCTGTGCTCAGCTTAACGCTTTGCCTGGTCATCTTGAAATCCATCCTAGCTTTTGAACAAGGGCCCTGCATTGCTTTTTTGGACACAGCAGGCCCTGCAAACTATGTTGCCAGCTCTTCCCTTGCTCCAGATTGCATCATCCCATTTGATTTTCTACGTGGCACTTCCATTATTCAAAGTGATCCGTTTTGTTAATCTGTTTACTGACCTTTCCCCTCGCGAAGACGAACCATGCCAGGCTGGCTCACCACCGTGTCTCCGGCCCCTGGAACAGGGCCAGACGGAGGGTGAGTCTCAGCAAGCACATGGTGAATTAATGACTAACACAGAACGCTAAAAATACAGCCAGAAGTCCAAAAAAATACAGAAAAGAGTTGACGTTAGCTGGGCTTTCTACCGTGGTCTCAGACTCATTTCCCCAACACCAGTCATCCCCCTGATGTGAGGTACTGATTCATAAGAGGGGCACATGTCCCCCAAGAGTAAATTCATCCCTCAAGGTTCTAGCATGTTCTGCCAGGAGGCTCGTCCTGGGACTGCACCTTCCTCTCTTCCTTCCTCATGGAATCCCAGTGATATTCTGGAACCTTCCTGCTGCCATCTGTGTTCCTCCGGGAAGTGACCTCAGCCCCGCTCCAGCAGTGGACCAGGCTGGCCTGGCCACGGCAGAGTTCATAGGTGGAATATTGAGACAAAGGCAACTGGGGAATCCTGAGAATGTTCTTCGCAGAAGAGTTCTTCTTCCGGCAGAGCTCCTGCAAGCAACTCTCTGCTCCTCTGAATATTGTCTGCCCCGAAATGGGTCTCAGAACTGCTAAATCTTAGCTCACCACCAGCCCAAGAGTAAAACCATCCATAGAAGGAAGACGAGTCCAAGGGTCGCACCACCCACTTCCTGCTGGAACCAGTTTGGCTGGGTTCTCTGAAACCTGCAGGCAGCAGCATCCGAACGTATTTGTAATGACCACTTTCTCAGAAAGAGAACATCAGTGAGATAGATGTTAATTTGCATTTCCCATACATCTTCTCCTACGTTCAGTAACAGGCAGTATTTAAAATAAAATAAACTTTACTTTTCTGAATACTTCACTATATTCATGTTTGAAAACAGAGACTTTAGCCTTTTATCAATTTGCAGATATGACCATTAAGGAACTTATATCACAGGGTCTTTGTCAAGGCAGTGACACTGACTGGCTGTAGTCAGAAAACAATCTGTGTCTAGGATCATAGTCCTGGCTCCATCCTGTCCTCGCTTGGGACCAAGACAAAGGTCCTAAGCTCTCTGAGCATCTGTGACTCCTGTTGTGTGATAGGGACCATTGTAATGACACTGACCTCGGGAGGTTCTTGTGAGGATGCAGTAAACTGATTCACCTAAGGAGCACGGCCAGTGCCTGGCGAGCAGTGAGAGGTCCGCACCGATTCATGGTGACCGTCGTTACCACTGCTGCCTTAACCAGGGAGGAAAAGGCACGCGGTTGGTCCCCTAATTTCTTTGGGGAAATGGATAGGAATTGTTTAGAAGAAGACACAAAGTGCAAATTAGCACAAATTGTAAGCACCAGTGGATGGAAGAAGAGGAAGTGCCCACCAGGGCTCAGGCAGGATGACCTTCTGGTGAAGATGGACAGAGGTGGGCAGGGGAGAGAAGGACCGGACCAGAGAGGGGGATCCTGACATCTCCCACAGAAGCAGAGCAGGAGGGATGGAGGACGGGAGACGCCAGCTGGTGGCCGGAGGGGAGGGGAGGCCACGTCACCAAAGGGCTTAGCAGAGTAGAGTAAGATGTCCCCAAAGGGAGGCAGGAACGGGTAGCTCATGAAAGGCTCAGCCTTCCAACTACGTCCAGAGGGCAGCTCTGAACGTTCTCTGAACAAAGCAGGGTTTAAAGAAAATGTAGTTTAATTTTAAGACAGATAAGTAAATAAGGATGGGGGGATAGAATCCTGAAGGCCAAGACACCATTAAAAAGATGTTTTTCAAAGTCCAGGTTTGAAAGGATGAAAGTGGCCCGACTGGGGCTTTAACACAAGGATGTTGATAATCATGATAAAACTACCTCTAACTTCTCTCTGTCTACCCTACTTATCTTCAAACTAACAGATAACGTTTTTCACTCTAGGGATTAGTGGAAAAGGCAGAGAAAATGTTAATAATGGAGTTCTTTCAAAAAAAAAAAAATAGGAAAAGAAAAAAACTCTGTCCAGAGCTCTTCCCACCACAAGAGGGCGCTCCTGGATCCAGGAGCAGAGCGGGGACTGACGCCAGCTCCTTAACGTAACTTGCGGGACTGCCCAGAGGTCCTGTCTGAAAGGGGGTCACTGGGCAGCTATAAAGTGGGGACAGCCTCTGGTGTTTACCTGTGCCCTGCGGCATCCATATGATCCTGAGACCAAGGAAGGCACTGAGCCCTTATCAGACCCAAGTCCTCTTAGACTCAGGCGTGGCAAGTCAGCATTGGGACTTTTTTAACGTGGACCATCACCCGTGCAGGCAAAGCAGGAATGTCCTGACCCCCAAAACTGGACCATACGATGCTTTCGTCCTGAGAGCTCCACCCAGCAAAGACTTTAGTCCTCCAGAGCTCCCAGTGACACAAGTCAAGCCAAACTCCATTTCCCGACTCGGCCGACCAACGAAGAGAACACCAGGGGACCCGAGATTAAAAATAGGACGTTGTCTCGGAGTGCCCGACCGGCTGGCAGATGACACAGGACCTTGGGAGAGGCTGGACCCCTGCCAGGCGGCCGTGCTCGCCCTCTGCCACCCCCAGGGAGGGGAGGTGGAGGCTTACAGGGAGTCCTGCCAGGAAAGGGCCGGGAGGCAGGGGAAGGGTGGAGAAATCGTTTTCGTGTGAGTCAAGGGACAACAGCTGTCATCACGGAGGGAGAAGAGGTGGAAAACTGGGTCCAACCCTACACTGGAGCAGTGGCAGCTGAGTCAAAACAAGCAGTCCGAAACCTGAGACCCTTAAAAATACAGTAATTCATGCTACATCAAAGCAGTGATTAGCACAGCTTCCTGGCTGTCTCTCTCTGTTTATTTCTGGTACATTACACATTTTAATGCTATTTTCATAAGGTGTTTCAGCTGCCACGGTGCCATATTTGGGAGACAAAGGCGCCTGAGCAGTGCCACAATTAACGGTCACCCCGCACTCAGCTGTACAGGAACCCAGTGTCAACCCCAATGACAACAGCCTCCCAAAAGGAGAGAAAGTGTCCTCAAGGCCTCCCCTGTGCAGCCGGCATGAAGACAGTATGGAAGGGGAGGGGCAGAGTGTGCAGAGGCCAAGTTCACCTGGATTAGTCACGTGTGGGGAGAGAGGTCAACTCTGAAGTCTTTGTCGAGAGCCTACTTTTATTACGTCACAGAACCCAGTCATTTGTGGGTGAAGGTTGTTCACTGAAATCTGGAGTCCAACACGCCCCCCCCCAAACTAGCTTTATTTTAAATCCATCAGAGCTCACGTCAATGTCAGGGATGGGAGTCGGGAAAAGGGAAAAGTCACTGGAAATGTTCTCATTCCTCCTCGTGATTTTCTTTCTTTTACAAAATGTGGATCACTTAGGAAACAGTACCGTTCCATCTCATATCAAATAGACAAGATGCATTTTTCCTGCAGATAAATTTAGTAACAAGTTCCTCCAAGTCTGACTTCTCTTTACAATTAGTCCCCTTGAAAAATGCAAGTGGGTGTATGTATGCCATGGGAAAAAGATGTAATCTCAGCATTCAGAGGTAAAGCAGGTGGAAGAAAAGAAGACGAGGTCTGCACAGCAAAGGAAAAAGACACGCCCCTCACTGGCCCTGGGTCGGGTGACTCAGGAAGGCCGATGACCCCGTGCTACTGAACCATCACAACCCGGCCACGTGGGAGCCCACGATTCAAGAGGCTGGTTTCAGATGGATGAATGTTCAATATTATGTCATCACAGCACCGAATGCAGTGTCACAGTTTCTACTGAGAACATAGATCCCCTTGTCGATGTATTTAATGTTGATGAAATGTCGGAGGTTGGCAAGTTTCCGAAACCATCAATGTCTGTTTTTTTCCACCCAACAACTCATAGCTGTTTTCCTTTGCTTTTATGTCTGAGACCACTGCCCAGTGGTTCTCCCCTGGGCTGAGATGCCTTTAGGGCCCTTGGGCTTATCTGAGGGCTGGTCTCCCCACAAAAGTTTCCGAGACCAGTGCCAACATTCTCGGGTGGACACCTGTCCTCTAGGAACTGGGCTTGAGCCTGAAATGAGTCTCACACAAGCCACTTAAAAGCCGTCCCAAGATAACTCAGGTCAGAATTTAACCAGCCACCTACAAATAAAGTACATCCCATGACTCCACTCTGAAAGCATCCAATTCTCCAAAGCCTGTTATTTCCAACAGTTGCATCAGCTGTAAACATACACCACAAGCTGATGCTTGTGGAGTAAGATCTCAGCGAATAGCAATGTCTTTTTCTATATTTCTAAAACTAAATTAGTTCGACTTTGGCACACTCTTGAAGCACACACTGGCCCAAACAAAAGCTCAGGGAAGTGTACGTTTTCGGTGCTGTCCTAACCCTAATAATAACAGCTAACGTTCATTGAGTGTCAGGCACTGACTGTTCCAAGCAGTTTCCAAGTATTACTTCAGTTCATCCCCAGAGATGCTCTCAGCTAGGCACATCATGCAGATGGAGGCACTGAGGGACGGCGTTCCAGTGACTTGCTGAGCCCAGACAGACTGCACGAGAGCAAACGTTATCCACCCTGTGCTTCCCCCTACCTCTCAGTCCCCCTAACCTAGCGAAGGTCCCGTACCTCGTGTCTTCATGAATGAGAGCACATCTCCATGTCTTTGAAAAGAGCAATGGAATTCAAGTGAAAATAAGTCATTTCTAGTTCTCAGCAAAAGTCAGGTAGCTCAGGGGCCAGGATATTCCTTGTTCAGTTTGGGGATTATTGTTGTTGCTCCTGCTGGCGGTGTTTCTTAGGGTCGTTGGAGAACTATGGGGGTTAAAATGTGTTCCCTGACATTGATGGAAGATTCAAACCAAGACGTCAAAGACCAGAGCTGGGGAAGGTATAGGTGCTGGTTCCGGTCCTGGCATGTGAGGCGTCTGCTTTTACCTTCAGCGTCCAGACCTCCCGTCAAGCCAAGAAACACCAGCTATAGTCCAGAAAGCACGAGACCATGGTGAGTTCCCTGGCAGGAAATTTCACCTAAGCAGAGAAGTAAGAGGCATTTTCTCCAAGGCACCAGAGCTCCCAGGAAGCCCCTGGTGCTTCATGCTGTTGGAATAAAGGATGCCAGTGTGTGTAGGGCCTTCCCAGGGCGCCTGGACTGTGGGGTTCTGGAGAAAGAGGTTGGTTAGAGATCTTCTCACACACCCTTCATGAAGTTAGGAAGCAAAATTCTGGTTGGGGTGCCACCGGCCACTAGGGGGAGCCAGGGTTATGGGTGTGCACACGTTCTTAAGGTCACCAGACCTCGGAGAAATTAACTGCCACACAGCTGTTGTCACACCTTTACACACAGCAAAGCCAACTCCGTATCATCTTTACGTGTAGTGGAGAGAGGTGTACCCGGGAAGGTTCCAGGCTCCATCTTGAACAAGGAGCCTCAGCACAGGACAGCCAGACAGGGCCACAGGAGGCCAAGTACCCAGGGAGAGGACAAGGTCTGCCAGTTCCATAGGGCTGCTACCAGGGAAGGTGGAGGTATGTTTCTAAGTGACAGACCAAAGGGATGCTCACACAGCAGGGAACGACTTTGAACTCAATCATTTAGCCACAACTGGGTCACCCTGGGCCCTGAGCTCTGAATCTCTGGGTTCCCCCAAGAGCCAGGCAGCACTGAACACAGGGAGTCTTTAAACTGCACTCATTCCAAATTTCAGAGCATATGGTCAGAGCAGAAGAAGCCCAGTTTGGAGGCACAGCGTCACAGAATGTTAGCAGGTGAAAAGACCTCTGCAGTCACATGGTTCAGCCCCTCCGGCTGCTGGCCTCGGCTCACACCTTCTCTAAGGGGAAAAGTGCCGCGACCACTTCCTAAGCCTTAGTTATACATTATACCCATCTTTTTAGTCAAAGAAAAGCAGAATGTAAACTCAAAACCATATTGACAGTATTGACCCATTATGGTCCCAAAGGAGGTATACTTCTGCCTGCCAATGTGACAGAAACCCCCAAGAGAAAGATACAAATTCTTTGTGTCCTTGACAGACAGCATCAATTTCTGCAGCAGGCAGATTCTTCCCTAGCAGATTTAGGACACCAAGGAAAACTAGAACCCTTGATAATACCTTGGGGGAAAAAAACACTCCTGCCCTACCCGGTGTTTTCATAATGATATATAGGTGCGTATGCTACTCTGAATGCAGACATCTAACAGGCCTGTTGTAAACGTGGATCTGTATGGATGGATGGATCAGCCCAAGTGCGCAACAGAAACACAAGCTGGTTGTCCGCCCTTCCCCGCCCTCTGGAGGAATTTGGCTTGAGATGAAGGTTTGATCTTTTAGTAATAACATTCTCAGTGCCCAGCTGAGTGCAGCCAAGGAAAATAAACACGTCGGCTTCTGAACCTGGTTTTGCCATAGATTGACATGGCCACTGACAAAGGATTAACCTCTTGCTGTCTCAGGGCCTTACCGTAACTACAAAAGAGGTCCCATATTTTCAACCCAAACAACTTCAATACTTTAATGGCCACAGAGCACAGTATAGTGATGGGAGTGTTTCACCAAGCTTACGCTCTTTCACAGTCGGTGCTATTTTGGTCCTAAGCATGCTTCTAGCCTGCACAGTTACATGGAAATCAAATACCCTTTCAAGGGGAAGTAAAACAATGATGTGTGCACAGAAGAAATCCAGTGTCACAGACCAGGCCTTGGGGGGCCTTGGCAAGTCTGAAGAGGCAAATATTCTGAGTCATTGTTCAAATGAGCTGGCTTCTGGCTTCTGGCCAGTGTACCTAGCTCTAGCCCAATAGTGCAATTACCTTCTTAGTTCTATTTAGGGTCACTTTTGGTGCCTGTGGCCTCCATCTTTCACCAGCAGAAATAATTTGGGATTGAGTATCTCCAGCATTGCCCAAGGACTCTATGCTACCCTAAAAAATGACCCAAAGGCAAGTAGAAAGGAATGGCTTACCTGCTGAGTTACATCTTCCCCCTGACGGCTTGAGAGAGTCTGGCTGAAACTGCCCAGGGCAGGGGTTCTTAACTAGGGTTGGAATGAAATAGATTCACAGCCACTTGTCCTAGGGGAAATCATTGTCTGAAAAAAGAAATTTCTAGAATTCCTGTATAGTCTATACATTCCAGAATAACCCACGTTGACTTAGAATCAACCAACTCTTTACATTTGGAAGAAAACTTAGTGGCTATATTAGGTAGGGACAGACCAGCTGTTGTAAAAAATAAATATTTCCCCAAATTTCTCTGGCTTAACATGGACCTATGTATCAGTTCAGCGGGTGAGTTGTTGGTCTGTGGGCAGCTTCAAGGTCCCAGGCTCCTTCCTTGACCCTGAATCCCTCACTAGGGCCTTGGAGTCTCTCCAAGCAGCAGCTGGAGAAAGAAAGGATGAAGAAGACTTACTGGTTTCCTAACTATTGTGGCATAGAAATGACAAACATCACTTCTGCTCACATTCCAATGGTCTCTCAAAACTAGTCACAAGACCCCAACTATATACGAAGGAGGCTGAGAATTGTAGTCCCCAGCTGGGCAGCTGTTTCTCGGTGATAAGTCTTTACTGTGGATGACAGGGTCTGGATTGTGGTGGCTGAGTCGCAGTCTCTGCCACGTGGCCATCTACTGTTGAGGTTGACCCCACGCCAGGACTGGTGCAGTAGCATACAAGACAATGCCGCCAATCTATGTCTTGGGAGCCCTGCCAGGGACCAAGAGCTCCCTGCTTGGCAAGAAAATCTATTTAAGTTTTTGGATAGAACTAACCAATGATAAGAAAGTTCTTATATTGAGCTACGAAATTTTGTCCTGCAATTTCCAGCTGCTGATCTTAGTTCTACCCTTCTAGAATCTCACAACATAAGTCTACCTCCTCTTCCACTTGACCAACCATCAAAAAAGTGAAGATCCACCGTGTCTCCCTGAAGTGATTAATTTTCTAGGCACTCACAGCTTATTGATTTTCATTCCATTTATGATACTGGTCACCCTTCTTGGAATATTCACGCAACTCTTCTTGGCCTTCTTAAAATGTTTAGCTCAGAACTGAAAGCAGTGCATCAGGTGAGCAGAAGGGAGCATCACGGGGCTCTGTGAGAAAGACTCGGCACATCGTCTTCTGAAAGCTGTTACTATGGGAAAATTTTCTTGGGCTACTCTTCCTACTTTCTCATCAGCTGGGTGGTGAAGGAGGAATGACTGCAGCTCTGGCTCCTGGATATGAGTCTCGGGGGAACAGAAGCCCTGCTGTTTCGAAGCGTTCCCTCTCATATTCTTACACAGTGAGAGAGTTTCACTGCGAGGGCTCGTTTCAGATCAATGCTTTTTAAAGCTTAAAAAAAAAATATGGCTGAACTAAAATGACAATAATGAAAGCTCAAGATAATACAGCCTTTTATGCGGGCCTTATATCACACAAGCCATGCTTTAGAGCAACCCTGGAGGTGAGCATAATTAGACACAGGATCTTTTATTCTTAAAAAAATTAATAAAGTTTAGATTAAATATTAAAGAGAAAAGCTATAGTCCATTATTCCTGGATGAAGACTCAGAAAAATGAGATTTGTTACCCTTCCTCCCTTGAGGCTGGCATGGTAAAAGAGTCTCTATCAAAATATTTTTAAAAATTTAAAAAATATTTTAAAATTATTTTTTACAATTAAAACTTGTATTATGGGAGATAATATTTTACACTGACTTGATCATTTTGTAAAAATTATCCAGAAAAGCAATTTGTCTCAATTATATTTTATTTTGCTCTATTTTGATAGGTAAAAGGAAGGGTGGAATTGTAAGCAACCTTTTAATATAGCAAAATGTGGAAAGGGCACTAATATTGTAATTACTAGTTTTCTTTTATCAGCTACAGTTCTCTTTGTTGCCCCTGCTATTTAAAGTTACTGTTCACACACTGTGGCTAATTCCCTTTGTTAAATTTCACAGTGAATGCAGCTTCCTGAATATTTGTTATTGCAGTCCTATGGATGTACGCTTCTCAGATAAAGGAACAACTGGGTGCATCCATCTGTGCACAAATTAAAAATGAGTTTAACCCCATGGCTTCCGTGACCCTGTCCCCTTAGGCAGAATGTGCCCTATGCTTTGGACTAACAAGATATAAAATTGAAGTAACACATATGGTTTATTTTTAATGGTATTTGGTAGAACATCGAAATGACGTCTTTGATATGGCCCTGTATTATACAAAGAGGACCTGGGGAGGGGACACAGGGGGCAGGGCCTGCAGTAGAGGCTGATGGAGTCTGGAAAATCAGAGAAAACAGTAAAATAGTTTTGCCTTTGAAAGAAAAATGTCCATTTTCGTTATTCAAGGGATATCCCCTAACAAGTTACTAGTTTACTTGCAACTGGATTGGAGGGTTTGGATCATGATTATACCAGCTCCTTGAAGAGAGGCTCAAGAAAGGAGGAAAAAGGGGAAGCAGCTGAGGCAGGTTGGCCGGGAGGGCTTGCAGACCACAGCAGGATACGGGCATCCCTGACCAGAACCCCTGAGAACTACAGAAGTGGAGGCTCTTTGGGGTTTTGTGATCATTATTCTCCACTTCTCTCCTTTCTGCAGGAAAGTGCATATTCGGTTCTCACTTATCTATTCCTCCTCTTGTAATTTTCAATGAGAGAGAGAGAAAGAGAATACGAAAATAATTGGCATTTCTTTCTGTCCCTATTAATCTAATATTGGAAAGAGAGAAAAAAGAAAGGTCTAGCACACACAGGAATAGATTTTGCTTTGTCACTGGAGGTTATAACATGTATTTATTCATTCAATGAGTGTTTATTGAGTGTCTGTCATGCACCAGACTCTATTCTAGGCCTGGAGAAGAACAGTGAACAAGAAGGTCTCAGCCTTCAACAAGCTATAGTCTGGTGAGGGAAGACTGTAATAAACGAGAAAATAAGGAAAAGCAATGCATAGGAAGGAGATGAAGCAGGGCGATGAGAGACATTGTAAGAGCACATGTGAGTGGGTGCCTAGGGGAATGACAGTGATATTTGATTGGAGGCTAGAGTGATATGAAGAATCCAGCCACGTGGAGAGCTGGAGAGCTCATGCTCCAGGCTGAGGGAAGGGCAAGCACAAGGGCCCTGGGCCAAGAAAGGATACACTGTCTTCTGTTGGAGAGGCCCAAGGAAGCCAAGATGGTGGGCTCTGGGGTCCTGGAGAGCCTGCAGATAGGGATGGAGAAGTCGGCAGAGCCAGGTCAAGCACCTGACTTGGATTTGTATCCAAAGTTCAGTGGTAAATCATGGACGGCTTTCCTTACCTATTTTTTGTTTGAAGAATATGGATGATTTTAAACATAATTTTAAACATACTCAAAAGTGTAGAGAAGAGCATCATGCATCTCGGACAGGCATCACCACCTTCAACAGCGAAAACTTCACACCCTCCTTCTTTCCAAGCCCCACCCAGTCCTCCCATCCCGACCAGATTTTAATGCAACCTCCAGGTATCATTGCATTTCTCCCATAAATACGTCGGCACATTTCATACCTGAACATCGAAGAATAATTCCTTAAGAGCATCAAATAAATATTATCAACTAGTGTGTCCCTGTTTAAAAGTTGATGTGTATATAATTTTTATTTTAGTTTGTTTGAATAGGATTCAAATAAGGTTCATATATTTTAACTGGTTGATATTTCACTTAGATCTTTTTTAACTCATAGGTTTCCTTTCATGAGAGGATTTAAAGCCAGGGAGTATCATTTGCCACTTTTTAAAAGACTTCTCTAGTGCCACGTGGAGACCAGGTAGGAAGAGGGCAAGATGGAAGAAGAGGAAGTGGTTAGGAGGCGCTTGCAGTGGCCCAAAGGGAGACGATGGTGCTGGGGCGTAACAGTGAGATGGAAGGAATTTGGATGAATATAGGGTTTGTCTATTTACTCTCTCATTTTCCAGTTAGAGTTTACTGTATATATTTTTTACATACAGCCAACTGAATTTGCAGATTATGAATGCATGTATGTATAAATGATATACATATACTGATGAATCAAATATGTAAAATTAACGCACACTTGGAAACACATACACATATTGTACGCAGCATGCCTGGACAGCTGGTAGAGGAATGTAAGAAAAAGGAGTCTTGAATTCACAAAAAATAATGCCCTTTGTTCCTATTACCTCCACACTCCTTAAAATAAGGTTAATCAAATTGTCGCATTTGATTTTCGAAGTTGGTGACTTCACTTGAAATCATCACATTATTTTAAAGTAACAGTGCAACTTAGTAGATAGTAATTATCCTTCCCAGAGAGACAATAAAGCACATGGGTTTAACATCGAGTTCTGTGGCTGAAGAAGACCTGAGAGATGAGCTGGAAACCGATGAAAGACGCAAAACTCAGATGCCCAGCGGTGCCTCCCCTGCGGCCCCCAGGGCTCTGAGCATGGGAAGCAGACATTCCAGCACTCGGGATGCGCCCCTTCTCCTGGCCTGCTGCTGCCGCCAGGTCCCGTTCCTCCCTTCTTTACTCTTTATAGCTCCGTGCCTGCTCTCGCCGGAAACATCTTCCTGCTTCCCTTTCCTGCACTATGTTTCCCAGCCTTCCCGAAGAGTCCTCAGAGTGGTGCTGAGAAGCATTACTCTCTCATTCTGTTTTGTGTTTCTCTCACCCATAGGCCACTTCAGTTTTCTGTTCAGGGTCCATTGGATGGAGTGTTTTGCAGCGTCCGTGACCTTCATTATAAAGTCCCTTGTGCATATCACCCCGGTGAACCCCAAGTCTGCATATTATGTCTGACTGTTGTTTAGAGCTTTAAAAGTGGAGGTCAAGAGGGAGGGCAAAGCAGAAAACGGTAGGGAATCGTCACAACTTCCACTCCTTTTTATCATTATTAGCATGAAATGTCAACCAGGTCGGAAGGGCTTCCAGTTGCCTAAGTAAACGGGCCAGCGCCTGGCTGTTTCTATTCTGTACATATCAACTACCTTCACCCTCCACAGAGACACCAGAGTTCTTGCTTCACATCAGCTGTCCTCCCTCCTGGGATGTTGAGGGTGTGAATGCAGCTGAAGATACAGAGCGTGGCTGCAGCAGCCCCTGCGATACTAGGCTCACGTGGGGAATGTCTCGGGGCTGCGGGGGGCTTCGTGAGGGGTGAGGGCACGCAGCTGCCTCTCTGAAGTGACTGATGCACGTTCCTTGGATTTGGACCTAGGATTCGTGCCATGGTCACAGATGCTAGACGAACGAACATACACTGCTCCCCGTTCTAAGCTGTTTGCCTAGTTTTTTTTCACTCATTTGAGGAGCTTTGAGGCTCTGCCTACACAAACCCTAACCTCCAAATGAAAGTCAAAAATGCAAGTTAGAATCCCAGTGTCTGTGCTGCAAAGAAACAGTCCAGTGTTTCTCATATTTGGATAAGTGCAAAGAGGGAAAAACCTTTACCTCAATTTTACCAGAATGGCAGCTCCTTCTACATTGAAGGCACTAAAAATAAACTGACTTGAATCAAACTGCTATTGATACGATTCTTTGCACTCCCCAGTGTACTGGTGCCTGGGTACCCTGTAGACCCACAGTTCAAGGAGGACTCTGTTCCCTATGGTTTTCTCTATAGCGCTGCTTCAAATGACACTTTTATACTCAGGATGGACCCTCTCATACTCTTAAAGCATCATTATTTTCAATAGGAAAAGTAGGATAATGAATAATTACCATTTCAGATGATGAGTATTTTGCTGTGTGCCAGCCACTGTGCTAAACTTTTATTATGAGTTGTCTCACTTAATCCGTTAAACAACTGGTAAGATATTATCCCCATTTACTGTAGGAGGTATCCGCCCTTCAGGAAGTTTAAATGACTTGCCCCAAATCACTGAGCCCAGCTACAGAAGCATGGTTCCCACACGGCCTATATTCTTGCATCATTCTCTCTTTTGGAAAATTAGACCCACTTTAGGCCAAGTAGTCCTGACTGTTTGAGTGTGTTTGAAACCCCCAAAGTACCCTGGGTGGGGGGGATGTATGCTGGGGAATTATTGTTTGATTGGGCTCGTTTTCTTTTGTTCAATTTCCAACTATATGCATAATAGCATTTCCTTATTCTGTAGGGAAGCAGAAGCTCTGAAAGAACCAGAGGACAGCCCCTTCACAGTGTTTCCTGTTGAGGGAAACAGGAAATGCTGGAGAGTCATGAGGAAACCTGCCAGCAAGAGATTTCTGGAGTTGAAAGGGTAGGACCATGGGACCCAGCATGGAGCCTGGAGCTTGGAGCTTAGAAGTGGATAGGAAATGGATGCCTGAACTTCTGTGTTTCCCTTTCCTACAATCATATCAAAAGAGACTCTTGGCAAGTACTGAATGGCTGAATTTTAGAGAAACCCATGCTTGTAAATGCTGCAGAGCCCTCCATACCATCCCAGAGAAAAAGGCTGGGTCACGGTTGATCCAAAGAGTGGTGGAGAAGGGGTCAAGAGTGAGTCAAAGACACTCTTCCCTGTTCCTAGACTTCCAGAGTGGCAGTCATTGAGAGGTTTCTTTCCTTTTTAATGAAGTCATCGAGAGCAAGGGACCAGATGCCAGTCTGGGTTAGTAAAGCTAAGTTTGGTTGGAAAAAGAAGGTGAGATGGAGCAGAATGATACAAAACAATATGCAAATAAAGTGGAAAGGAAAGTTTATAAAGGATATGGAAGAGGAAAAGATCTACACAAGAAGTTAAATTTCAACCTGCAGGAACTTGTTTTAGTGAGTGAACAATGAGCTTCAGTTGTTTTTAGAGTAGCATGGGGAATTTCGGGCTAATGAATACTAGATTGGAGAATAATAGCCCATCAGGGCTCCCTTGTCCAGAACAGACCTGCGTGTTTTAATATCAGCCAGTGTTGGCACCCATGATCCCTGATCCTTGGGTTTCTTCCCCCACTGAAGGGGCCCATGACAAGATCACCAGTGACACCTAAGTTCTTAAATGGATCCTTTCCAGACCTTGAAGAATAGGTTCCTCTGAAACGTTTTGCACTGTTGGGCATTCCAGTATTCTTAGGATACTCCTGTATTGTTATGTCCCTGATCTTCCTGAAGACCCTGTTTTCCTCTACTTTTATAGCTACATCTTAATCTACAGGCTTTTCTCTCACCATCCATTTATTACATAGTTTTGGGGATGAGGGATAGGGTTGCATCTGAGCTTTTTCTTTTTTAAAAAAATATTTAATTAATTAATTTATTTATTGGCTGTGTCAGGTCTTAGTTGCAGCACAGGGGATATTTGTTGCAGCGTGTGGGATCTTTCGTTGTGGTGCCTGGGCTTCTATTTGTGGCATGCGGGTTTTCTCTTCTCTAGTTGTGATGCGTAGGCTCCAGAGGGTGTGGGCTCTGTAATTTGTGGCACGTGGGCTCTCCAGTTAAGGTGCTTGAGCTCAGTAGTTATGGTGCATGGGATTAGTTGCTCCGTGGCGTGTGGGATCTTAGTTACCCGACCAAGGATAGAATCCGCGTCCCGTGCATTGGAAGGTAGATTCTTCACCACTGGACCACCAGGGAAGTCCCTGAGCTTTTTCTTTACTCACTTTTGGAGATGCATGCACTCTTTTGACTTTAATTACTATTTATTTGCTTACAACTGCTATTTTTCTGTGTAGAGTTCCAGCTCTATATATCTAAAAGCCTTCTAGAATCCTCTGCCTAGAAATCCCACCAGCATCTCATACTTGTCAAGCTCAAAGCAAAACTCTTTATATCCTCTGATCTGCCATAGTCCATCTCAGTGTGGCATAATCACCCCCATTTATCTAAGTGATGAGTCATCCTCAACGCCCCCTTCCCTCTTTTCCACATCCAATAAATTATCAAGCGTTGTCTTTTCTTCTTTCTAAATATCTCGAAAATCTGTCACCTTTTCCAAGCCTTCTATCAGGAGTTGCTGCTAAGAAATCTTATTTGGTGAATAGATGGACACGTGACTAAGATCAGATCATGACATGTCATAAACTCCAGCTCAATGCACCATGGGGTCCCTGAGGCCATGGCCAAGTGGTTCAGTTCTGTGCCCCACATGGTTTTGTGCCCTGACAATGCCACTTTCAGAACTGACAAAAATATGTTTCCTAATGTACTAAAATTCCTCTGAGGTTCTGACTACTGGAAGATCATAAAATAGCAAATGTTTAGGGTCTGTATTCATGTAAATTTATGCCAATCAGAATAATGTGTGGTTTTCCTCTATTTCTGTATTTCATACTTTCTCCATTCTGTAACCCCACTTATAGAGGCTGTCTCCATCAACTCCCACAGACCAGATTTCCACTTTATGACACCCCAGTCTCCTGGACAATCGATTGGCCATTTTACTACTAATACCCATTTTCATCTGAAATAGGCCAAGAAAATGAACATATGTTTGATAGATAGAAAGGTAGGTAGGTAGATAGATAGATAGATAGAAAAAGATTTTTTCTGGAAGACAGAATTGAATATGCTGAACCTGTTTATGACTCTCAGGAATATTATGAAGAACTCAGTTTCTATGACTAGATTCAAAGGCAGAAAGATAAACAACAAAGAGAAAAATCATTTAAGCTATTTAAAAAAAATAGAACTAGAAAGTTATGAAATCTTGAAAACAGATGGAGAAAGGAAGCAAAAAGGAACATTGATAACAGGAAGCAAAGCTTTAGGATATTGGTGGGGTGGGGTGGTGGGGAAATGGACTAAGCAGCCAGACAACACGAGCTATTATTACCTTTTGGACACAACCCACTAAATTTTAGGTTTTTTCCCCTTAATATGTCCTCCCACAAGAAACACAAGATTTGTGTTTCTTGGCAGAGTTTGTAAACTTTTTTTTCCATTCTATTCTGAAGACCTTTCCCCCTTGCTGTAGAGTTAATGAACATAAATATGTTCACATTGGTGTGAGCATTCTCCAAAATAAGAATTTGTGATAATCTTCATTAGACTAACAACAAAAATTAACAATAACAGAAATACTGGGGAATTAAGAGATTTATACTAGTGTGAATGCATGGCACAAAATGTGTGAAACTTCACATATGTTATTCTATACACACAGCTGAGGTTTCAAAATTAAAAATCATTTAGATCTGTTAGGTAAGTGTCCAATTTAGGAACAGAAACTCTGAAGAAAACATCAACAAAGAGTTTTGTTATCGTTGACCTTGGGTCTGACAATGCTTTGGCTGACACATCTTGTTCCTGAATCCCTGACCACATGCCATGAACACCCATGTGCCATTTTCATATCCTCACCAGTTAAAGGCTCAACACGTGGTAGGTAGAGGGTTCATTACAGGGCAATTGATGGAGGGAAAGATAAAAATGTTCCTCTAGTTTGGTCATTATTCGTTGCTTTTCTATTTTTATGAGAGAAATGAGTCAGTTAATTCTTTTCATTTTGAAGGGATGTCATAGTTTAACCCATCTTTAGTTTCAAACAGTGACAATCTTCTTTAAAATTCTCTAGGGAGTTTGAAGAGCTGCGATGTGAATAGTTCCTCAATTACATGGATTTCTGAAGTTGATTTAGCTATTAAAGAAGATAACTCTTGATCAGTTTACAATCATCTTGAAAGAGCTTTTTCCTGCTGTACAGAGCTATAGCTCTGCACCCAGAGGGAAGAAGGCACTTGTCTTTGTTAGAATCTCCCTACTCTTCAGCATCATAGGGGATCCTCTAAAGAGACAGGTTTCCATGTACTCCAGTGACATTCCAGGTACATGGAGACAAGAAGCTCAGTTGGAACAGATTATCTGTTCCAATATTTTAGAAAATAGAGGATGAGAAATTTCACCTCCAGAATTCCAACATCCTAAAACATAAATTAACTAAACAAGGCTTTCAGTTCAAACGTGAATCAGGATCAGTCAGTTATGGGATCAGTGTCCTTCTTAAGGCAGCAGGTAGAGAGACTGGCAGAGCTGCTCTGTTCCCAGGAAATAAAGTTAACTCAGTAGTTTCAGGGCATTTTCAGCCTTCAAAGAATTTCTAATTGTGCTGGATTCCTCTAGTAGCAAGGTCATTACACAGTGCAAGAGGGCGCGTCCAGACAGGGGTGTGTTCTGTTCCTGTTTGTGGACGGAAAGGAAACAAACTGTCCAGGATCATCCCAAACACTTAGTATGAGTGAAAAGGCAATTATACATCTACACACACACACACAGGAAGGCACACAATCCCTGCTCTTTCTCTTCCCAGGATGCAGGGGTGCAGGGAGCACATGTTGCTCCACATCATGTTTGCCAGATGTGAATTTGGAAAAGAGACCACATTTAAAACTTTGTGTTTCCATCAGTAATTCCTAAGAAGTAAATGAAGAGAGATTCCAAATACCTGATAAAGTTGCATGGTAAAATACAAAAACAATATATTCACACATTTCCCCTTCTATATTATTAACATTTTGAGGTTCTCATAGATTTGGAGTCGCTTTCAGGCTCCTACAAATTAGATGGTGAGTAGTCTTGCAACAGTGTAACCCCTCCATCCAAGCCTCCAGTCCCAGGTCTGAAATGTGAAGATAACAATCTCCACCTTTTAGTGCTGGTTGGGAAGATCAACAAGATGTAACACACAAAATCACCATGCAGAGTGAAATGTCTCATACACACTTTGGGGATTTTTATTCAACTGAAATTCTCAGGTATTTTTAAACTACTGTTTTCTGAACCAGTAAATCAAGGGAGGTATGTGCCTCTGCCCCTCCCATAGCAGCAAGATACCCAAACAAACTCGGTCCCTGTGCTGCATTGTCTTCATCTTCTGGAAGCCCTAGAAAAATTCTTTGAGATCATTTACTTATTTATCTATCTATTATCAACCTAGGCTCATGGATTTCTAATTTTTTTTCAGGATTTATAATTCAGTACCCTCCTCAATTATTCTGGTGCTCAAATTGTGCAGCTTGATTAGAGAAAGTCCTTGCAAACTGGTTTCTGTGTCCTTTCCATAAGTTGTCCATCACTTTTTGAATCTTTATTTTCTGAGCTAACAAAGTATCCCAGGCTCATCTTGTACTTTCCTTGACCTGGCATTGGAATCAGCCATTTCTCTGGGAAGCTTTGGTTCCCTTCAAAGGAGAATGGAACTAGACCCCAAGATCTGCATTCCAAGTGTGCTCATTGCTTCTGGGGTGTCTATGCTTCTACACCCTTGCAGCAGACAGAGGTATGGGGGGGATACATAAAAACACACACAATACACATACATATGTACATATACATATTTAACACATATGCATGCATTTACATATTCTTATCCTAGAAATCTTGAGTTTATACCAGTTTTTCAAATTGCAACCAAATTTACTCCAACTGAATCCAAATTAATTCATATGTATATACAAGTATTATATGTAATACATCGCATGTGTATTATGTGTATATAATACATACACAGGCTCATATAATGTTTTGGGGGGTTTTTTGTTTGTTTGTTTTTTGCGGTACGTGGGCCTCTCACTGTTGTGGCCTCCCCCGTTGCGGAGCACAGGATCCGGATGCGCAGGCTAAGCGGCCATGGCTCATGGGCCTAGCCGCTCCTCAGCATGTGGGATCTTCCCGGACTGGGACACGAACCCGTGTCCCCTGCATCGGCAGGCAGACTCTCAACCACTGCGCCACCAGGGAAGGAAGCCCTCATATAATGTTTAATATCAACATGTAATATTATTATAATAAATTATAATATTAATGCATAATATATAGTGTGTATATATACTATATATACACATTATACATTATATATATATATATATATATATATATATATATCTTCATTCTTTTACAACAAGAAGCCTGGTTTCCAACATCTTTCCATTTACTTATTTGCTCAGTCCTATAAGAGATCTAATACAGTTTCAGCATCGACTTACCCATGCCACAGCTAGATGCAAAATGCAGGTACTGAATCAAGAGTTGAGTTGAGGATTTGTCGGCAGTTATTTCCCCGTCCCACCCACCCCCCTGCCCCAAGGCTGAGGATGTGTAGTCAACACTGTTCATAAGTTACTTCAAAGTTTCCTCCTTCCCTCTCAGTGTGGTTTTGCTACTCATTTTAAATATGGTTGTATTCATTTGTTTCAGTTTGCTTTCAGTTCCATTTCCCCCCTTTTCTTGTTCCAATTTTATTTTTGATATTTAGAATATAAAGATGCTTTCAGATCTCAAAACTACACAAAGGTAATCTCAGAAAGGTTTATTTTGTGATGTATTATTGGAGATATATCTTTAAGGTAAATTTCTAGAAGTGGGATTTCTAGGTTGAAGAATAAATATGTATGTAGTTGTGTTAGATATTGTCAAATTCCCCTCCATAGGAACCATTTGAATTCCCACCAGTGATGAATGTTTTGAGACAAACTTGCTAACAGAGTAAACTGTCAAGCTCTTAAATTTTTGTCCAAATAGATGGGTGAGAAATGATATCGTACTTTTAATGTATGTTTTTCTTATTATGAGTAAATTGAATACATTTTGCATATAAATAAATGTTATTTTCATATCTTTTGTCAATTTTTCTATTCTTGAACGACTTGTATCCACATTTCTATAAGATTTTTTGACTTTTTCTTCCAATATATATAGGATATTGCATATTAGGTATATAATGCTTCATCTGTATTTTTTCCCAGTTTATTTGCCTTTTGACCTTATAAATGTTGTTTTCTGCTATGGAAAGAGGGGTTTTTTGGGCAGGTGGTGGTTAATGTAGGAAACTTAACAATCTTCATTTATTATATGTAGATTTTGAATTGTTAGAATTTTTTCATACTCAAGCTATAGAAGAATTCATCCTTTTAAGAGCTCACATAATTTCACTTTTCTATGTATATCTCTAACTCATTTAGAGTTTATTTTTGTGTATGTGAGGGGAATGGATCTAAATTTATCATTTTCACAATGATTATTCAGTTATTCCAATGTCATTTATTAAAAAGTCTATTTTTGCCCTCACCACTTTTATATTATACTAGATTTCTAATATATAATTGGGTCATAGGAAGAATTGTCATGTTGATAATGTTGAAACATGTTCATTTCCTATTGGGTATTTTTCAGATGGGTCTTAATCAATTATTTTAAAGCTTACTCCTATGTATTTTATCTCTTATTGCTATCATACTTGGGATTTTCTCATTCATTATATGTTCTAACTGGTTATTATCCATGTATGTACAGGCTATTGATTTTTCCATGTTAATTTTGTCTCCTGATAATTATTTTTGATTAAATTAGTTTTGTTAATTCTCTTGGACTTTTCAGGTATACTATCATGTCATCTGCAAAGAGATTTATTTCTTTTTTTCCAATTCTTTTGCCTTCAAATATTTTTTCTAGTTTCTAGTTTAATTACATTGGCCAAATTTCCAGAAGAAGTGGAAATAGTGGGAATTCTTGACTTGTTCATGAACTTAATAGGAATAGCTCTAATGTTTCCTAATTAAGAAAGAATCTAGAATTAGGATGGAGTTTACTATGTATGTTTTTCCTGTCAAATTAAGGATCACTATTTCCACTTCTACTTCTTCAAGAGATATTTTTTAAAATAAAGTTGAATTTTTTTAAAAGGCTCTTTTTTTCATCTCTGGAGATGGTCATATGATTTGTCTCTTTACACCTAATCATATGGTGATTTATATTAATAAAGTTCCCTAATATAGAATCATCCCTAAATTCTGGAATAAAATCACACGTGGACATAATGAATTGTTTTCTGAATGTGATGTTGGAATCTGTTCAATAACATTTTAATGTTGATTTTTGCATCAGTATGAGTAAGTGAAATTGGTCTCTAATTTTCTTTGTTGTCTTTTCTTTCTTAAATTTAGCTACCATTGTTACCATTCTTCATAAAAAGTCTGGAAGTCCCTTTCGTCTTCTAAGTTCCAAAACAATTTATGTAGCATTGGGACCCTTTGGTTACATATACATATGTATTCCTATTTTGCTTGATGCATTTTTGAGGAGCTGTACAAATTTGTTTTTCTACTTATTCTATGGAAACTGACTGGTTAAGCTTTTTATATATACAAGGGTCAACTTTAGCAAACTTGCCAGCACCAACTTCTTCCATATATATGTATTTATATTCTCCTCCAGAGGAATGGAATCAGTATAATATATACACGTAGATTTACTTTAAGGATATGGCTCATGCCATTGTGGGACTGGAAAGTCTAAGACTTGTAGGGCCCATCAATAGGGTAGGAGCACAGGTAGAAGTTGATGCTGCAGTCTTGAGGCAGAATTTCTTCTTTTCTGGGAAACCTCGGTTTTTGCACTGAAGGCCTTCCACTGATGGGATGAGGCCCACCCACTGGATCCAGAATAACCTCCTTTCTTAAAGTTAATGGACTGTATTTTCAATACAATTTTTAAAGGTTACTTTCCATTTACAGTTACTTCAAAATATTGGCTATATTCCTCATGTTGTACAGCAACAAAAAATATTTAAATACAGTTAATTGACTGCAGATGTTAACCACATCTACAAAATATTTTCACAGCAACACCTGGATTAGTGTTTGATTAAGTAACCAGGCACCATAGGCTGGCCAAATTAAAAGTTAAACTGAACAACACACGTGCTTCCATCTTCTTTAACTTATCAGCCATTTTCTCTCTCACCCTTTTATTTCCTTCTGCATCTTAATTTTATTCTCTTGGTTATCTTCCTTAATGTTTTTTTTTTTTTACTGACCTTTATTAAATTTTTAGTTGAATCTACTCATCTTTGAACACCTTGTAATTTAGCCTCTATTTCTTTATGTGATTGTGTCATTTTCTTCTATCCCTTCTCTGAGTTCCATTATCTCTAATACTTTTTTGTTATGTTCCCTAGTTCTATTTTTCATTTTTAAGTTTTTGGTCTAAGACGCTTTCTTCATACCTTCAAACACTTGTTTGAGTATGTTTAATTCAGTTTCAGTTGCTATGTTACAATGTTCTTCTGCTTCATGGTTAATTTGTTTAGAGAATTTTCTTCTGCTTATGTGTGTTGATTCATATATTCTATTTTCTTACAATGATTTTGTATCAGTGCAGTCCAGGTTTTCCATTCTTCTTTGTCTCATGGGAAGAATTTCAAATTTGAGAGTGCACTTCTTTGTGCATCGTTTTCTGTATAGCTTCCTCAGTGGATGTTGCTACCATGGTGGTGTGGAAAGGGGCAGCTTCTCCCAACAAGAATGTAGGAACATAAGAGACCTGAGTGTAGACTTTAGTAATGGAAGAAATGGAGCTCTACTACAAATTTAGCCGTGCATTTGTAACTGTTAGTTTGTATGCATTCAAAATAGTATAATACTACTTATCCCAGCGTGGTGATGGAGATTAACCAAGGGAATAAGCATGAAAGCACCTGGCACAGAGTAAGTTCTTTAAAATATCTGTTCTCACTGTAACTAGTCACTAGAAAATGTCCTTCTAGGGTCTTCCAGCAGATGAATGACCGTGACCTCCTTCAATGGCACTTTTGTGGGTGTGTCTTCAGAATCTACAAGGCAGGGAGTTAATAATATCTTCAAGTTTTCACCCAGCTAAGAACCATTCTTTAAAGAAGGTGTAGTCATCCCCCTTTATCCACAGGGGATCTGTTCCAAGCCCCCCAGTGGATGCCTGAAACCACAGACAATTCCAACCCCTACATGTACTAGTTTTTTTCTTGTACGTACATATCCATGATAGTTTCATTTATAAATTAGCTACATTAAGAGGTTAATACAATAACTAATAATAAAATAGAATGATTATAACACTACACTGTAATAAAAGTTATGTAAAGGTGGTCTTTCTCTGTCTCAGAATATTGTCTTTTGCATCTTAACCGAGCACTTATCACACGCTGGCCTTAATATTTTGCAGTGTGAGGTGCGACAGCACAACTAGCACGAATTTCTTTTTCCTTCTTCACAATTTCACAGATAGAAGATTCCTTCTTACTGTAGATCTTAGCAACTCAGCATATGATTTTTTTCCTTTCCTTATTAATTCGAGAACTTTCACATTTTCACTGAAAGGAAACACGTTAAGGCATTGGCGGATCCGAATTTCCACATCACTCCTATTGTGCTTTGGGGCCATAATTCAGTAAAACTAGGGTCACTTGAACACCAGCACTGTGAGCTGATCTGATGACCGAGCTACTAACTAAGTGACCAACAGGGAGGGCATGCTGGACAAAGGGATGATTCACATCCCGGGCGGACCAAGCGGGACAGCGGGAGATTTCATCCCTCTACTCAGAAAGGTGGCATGCAATTTAAAACCGTCTATTTCTGGAATTTTCTATTTAATATTTTTGGACTGTGGTTAACAGCAGGTACCTGAAAACTTAGAAGGCGAAAGCACAGATGAGGGTGCACTGTTGTATTGGAATATGTGGAATACGAAATTGGTAAGCAATAAAGAGTCATTTGCCTGCAAATATGAAAGTGAAGAGAAACCTAACAGCCTCACGCAAATTCTGAGCACATCCCCAGCCTCAGCTGCTGATGATTCTGCTACAAAGGAGACAAGAGAGACAGTAATTGAAACATGAAAAATTCCCCCAAAGTAATCTCCCTGGCTCAGGGATTCAAGGGTCAGAGTGAAATTTTTATCTTCTCTAAGTCAGTTTAGAGTTTCATATTAAGTAGCAAAGCCATCAAGCTAATCGAGGAGCTATTTTCTTTCTTCCTTCCTCTTATTTTTATTCATCTTCCTCCCGCCCCAATACACCTCATTCCTCAGGACTGGCCTCCAGTGCTCAATAGCAGCCATGACTGTGTCTTAATGAAAAAAGATGGATAAAATATTACCATAACCTCAGAGGCAGGAGCAAAGCCCTTATTAGAATTCGGACCTACAGCTGGAACTTCCAGCACGGGGCGGGAGATAAAGTTCCCCATTGTTAGCTTACAAGTGCCTCAGACTTCCTGGCAACTGCAGTGAATTACTCAGGCATTTATGCAGGCCTTCAGAAACAGTCCACTGTTTCCCAACAAAAAAGGCATTCAGGAAGAGTGAGATGCCTCCCCGGCCCTGGAGAGCCGGCTTTAGGACGGTGAATGGACGCTGGGCCTCCCAAGTCAATGGCCTCTGTGGGAAAGGCAGTGATGTCACCGTGAATGCATTTTCAGGGTTTTGCCCTGCTTTTCCCTGCTCTCTCCCCTTCTTAGGCTGATGCCCTGTTTTATTTTTCTCCTCTTTCTCTTTCTTGCTGTCTCCCTCCGGCTTCTTTGAGGCCATTCTATCTTTTCCAAAGTTTAAAACTCAAACCCAGCAAAGGCCCACAACAAGACTGCCATGACAACACCAGGCTTCTACACTTCAGTTTTGGCGTAAAGAGTAGCAAATGCTTGAAAGGGAGGGCAAGGATTAAAGGGAGAAGGAAGCCAGTTTTGCCCCCCTTTGGGGGTGGTGTCGGCTGGGAAAGGACAGAGCAGATAAGAGGGAACCGTGGAGGGGCCTTTGGGAAACAAATCTGTGATCCTTTGCATTCAAAATTTCAAAAAAAAAAAAAAAAAAAAAAAAAGATCCGTGCTCCTGAGGAATGTATAGAAATGTAGAGGAAGAATAACAGAACTTCCATAATAAATAAGGTCATGCTTTTGAAAACATACCCAATCATATGGTTTAGAGGAAGCTTTCAAAACTTTGTCTTGTCTTCTCAAAAAGAAAGACAGGAGAGGAAAAGTCTCGCATGACGACGTGTGACCCAGGGGTGAGGGAGCAGAAAACAAGCTGACACGTTTTCGAGGATGCCCAAGGACACTAAGGAGTCCCTGGGTGTCAAAGGGCTGAAGACATAAACTCTAGGGTGTTGCCATGTCAACTTATCTCAGAATAATCGATGGTGAATAGAAAGAGGCTTTCATTACTGTGCTTTCTTCTCCCAGAGAATAGTTACCTTAAACTCCTGCAAGAGAATAAATACATTTCTCTGATATGCTTTGTGTCCATTCTATCAAAAAGCACATATTAAGCCATCTGATAAAAGCAGGTCCTGGAAAACCCAAACACCTGCTCCCATGAAGACCAAGCCAGCAGGCTGGGCTGTTTGGTTGTGCAGGCACCATTCACCTCTCCCATCTGTCACCCAGGGCTCCTCTTTGGTAACTGCCACCTGATCTGTGTAAGCCTGCATCCAAACCCGGGGTCCTTGGTCATTGCTCCTAATTCTCTCTTCTACCTACTTCTCAAATATTTAATCAGCTGTGGTTTAAACACTATGTTCTCCATATGTGGAAGACACAATCTATTGGACCCAGAGTCCTAAAAACCTGAAAGGCTGCTCAAGGAAGACAGGGTCATCAAGGAGGGATGGATTATTGGGGGGCATCTGCTAATAACAGGACATGACATCTGCTCAGGGACCCATCCCAAGGCCTGGCCAAGACTTCCTCTCAACTGCCTGGCAGTCTGAAGCTCTTCCTACCAATGCTGTCTTCCCCTGTGTCCCTGGAGAGTCCCAGAACTTCACCACATTTTGAAGCCACCCCTTGGCTATTCTCACTGTCCCTCCCTCTCTATCCTTCACAGGAATTTCCCCAACACCTTCTTGCATGTTGTTATTGGCTGAATTCTTTCCTCCAATCTATGGGTTGACATTCAACCCCCAGGACCTCAACAGAGGTAACCAAGTTAAAATGTGGTCTTTAGGGTGGCCCTGATTCAGTATGACTGGTGTCCCTATAAAAATAGGAAATTTGGAGATAGATACGCACAGAGGGAAGTTAATATAAAGAGACACAGGGAAGATATGGCCATCTAAAAGTCAAAGATATAGTACTGGAACAGATGCTCAGAAGGAACCAACCTGCTGACACCTTGATCTTGGGCTTCTGGCCTCCAGAGCTGCAAAATGATACATTTCTGTTGTTTAAGCCACCAGTTTGTTTGTGGTGCTTTGTTATAGCAACCACAGGAAACTAATACAGCCTCCAAGACCACAGAATCACCAGCTTGGTGGGGTGCGGGGACATGAGAAGGGACAGTGGGGGTGCCATGAGGACAAGGAGTTACCCCAAAACAAGGGGCAGTTTGTCATATGAGCCCCCCTCTTCTAAGTGTCCCTTCAGGAAGAGCACCTCACAAGGACAGTGAGAGATGCTCCCCAGACACGCACGAGAAGTGGATCTGTGCACAAGAAGGGGGCACCCCCTGAATGAGAGTTGATGGAACATTGGGAACACAGCTGACGGTTACCTCCAGCTGTTGCACCCTCAGATCTGCCGTGATGACTGTGTCAAGGCCATCCCCAGACAATGAACAGGGCCAGGCACCAGCACAAGGGCATTTCTGCCACCACGGGCTCCCTCTCCTCTGGTGCTTGACCTCTGCTCAGGGACTCACAGCGGTCGCTGAGCCTTTCATGAACTGTGCTGTGTCTGAAGCCCTTCTACTCACTTTTCTTCCTCCTTCCCCTCCGAGAGATGTCAGAGCCGCATCACCATCTGAAGCTCTCTTCGCCTCCTCCGGCCCCTTCCCCCTGCCCTTCACAGACACTCTCATGTAAATCTCCTGCCTATGTGATGCTCTCTTGGCATTTGCTTCTCAGAGGACCTGAATTAATCCAAGGAAGAGTTTCTATAATACTGCTACTCACTAAAAGACCTCATTGTAAATCAAATTCCTTGTAAGCTTCAGAGAAACTGATCTTCTCACCTCTCTTCATTTACTTACTCAAGAATACACAAAAATAGCTAACACTCCAGGGCTCAGAACATTAAAAACTGAACACAACCAGATTAATGAGCTGTGTTCACCTTCTGAGTTCTCTTGATTAGTTCTATTAACCAGGTTCCGAAATATAATTAGGCAGCTTCCAACTGGGGTTAAAATCAGAGATTCCTTGGGAACTGTGGTCACTCACTGCCTTCTATGATTCCTTATTACCCTAGTGTAGTATGTATCAGTTCAGGAAAGTAAAAGCCAAAAAAAAAAAAAAAAAAAAAAAAACAGGGAGAGAGAGAGAAAGAGAGACACTGACGGCACGAAGTTTGCACTTTTTTAAATTATCTAAAATTGTCAAGTAACAGCAAGCACCATATCTCCTGCGATAGGCCAGCTTAATTGACAAGAACTGTCCACAACCAACTTACTGTTGGCTTACTGGCTTACTGTTTTCTGGTGACATGTTACGGTGTGATAAAAAATTATAGTAAAGCAGCATTGCTTTCCCCTCTCTAGTCTTCTAAACCTCACAAAGGGAAGTTTATTGTGTGCTTAAGAAAGGAATGTGCTATCTCTTTACTCAAAACTTGGAAACCATGATGCTAAAAGCACCATTTCCAACCCCATGAAAACTTTTTTGGGGACTGGTGGATCCAGAAAACAACAACAATGAATGATAATGAAGAGAAGAGATGATTATCATAATCACTATCACTGTTATGAAGAATAAATGTTGACTAAGCACTTTTCCACTAAATACATGGCTCCCAGGAAATGTGTGAGGCCCTCCATGGGATTAACCCCTGGTTGGGGCATATGACACAACAGATCCAAGTAGACTGCAAATACACATGCCAAAGAACTAAAATCAGAATTCCAAAGAGGAAGAGAGCTGTGTGACAAACAGAAGATTTTGATCTAGGTCTTGAAAAGCAGTAGGAATTTGACAGCAAAATAAGAACAAAGAGCACTCTTGAATCCAGAGGGAATTCTCACTAATGCCAGCAAGAAAAGAGAAAGCACACTTTAGGACAAGAAGCCTGTCAGTTACAAGGGGGTTCATGTAGAAGGATATTGACATGTCAAACTAGAAAAAGAAGTGGAAGCCGACCAAGAGTCCTATACACTTTAGACTTTATTTAAATAAAGTGTCTTTCTAAAGGAAATGGTGCAGTCAAAATAGAATGTGGCATTTTAAGATGGTCCCTTTTTTAAATGTACACTTATTTGATTATTTATTTATTCATGTTTTTATTTATTTGCTTGTTTGTTTATTTGCTTGTTTGTCTTCTTGTGTGTGTTGATGTGCTCAAAAGATATTGGGCAAGCTTTCCCGACCAGCTACACAGAAGCTGCTGGCTCCCAGCTAGAGCTTCTCAACCCACCCGCTTCAAGCAAATACTCACAACCAAGAATGGTGAAGGGTTTTGGTTTGTTTTGTTTTTCCTTTTCATAGATTTAGAAAGGGACACTATAAACATATTCTTCATTTCACTAAATGCCCTTGTTTTATGAGACCTACATCTACCTTTATTTTCCATTTTTTCCCCATCATAACTTTCATCTCTTTACAATCTTAACTCACTTTGATCTTATTGTTTTTAATTTAATTGTTTTGTGTGTATGTATATATATATACAAACATTTTCACATGTTTTCTCTTTGGGGTCACTACTATGCATAAAATAAATAAGCTACAAGGACATATAGTACAACACAGGGAATATAGCCAGTATTTTATAATAACTATAAATGGAATATAACCTTTAAAAACTGTGAATCACTATGTTGTATACCTGAAACTTATATCGTACATCAACTATACCTCAATAAAAAGTTAACAAAAAAATAAAATATATGGAAAGGCAAAGGCAAATTTTGCAAAAGAAATGTGGGAGGAATCAATCTACCCAATTTTAAGACTTAGTAAACAGCTACGGCAATCAAGATGGGAGGTAGACACAGGGATCGATGAAACAGAATTAAAAAAACAGAAATAGATCCAGACAAATACGCCCAACTGATTTTCTACAAGAGTACAAAAGCAGTAAAGGAAGGTTAGTCTTGTCAATAACTGGTACTGGAACAACTGGACCTCCAGAGGAAAAAATAATAATAAACTTCAACTTGAATCTCACATCTTATACAAAAATGAATTCGATATGGATCATGAACTAAAATGTAAAATGGAAAACTATAAAACTTTCAAAAGAGCAAAAAAATCTTTGGGACCCAGGGCTACACAAAGAGCTGTTAGCCTTGACACCTAAAGCATATGCTGTAAAAGAAAAAAATTAATGTCGTACCTGATCAAAATTAAAACTTTTGCTCTGCAAATAATCTTGTTAAGAGTATTAAAAGACATGCCACTGACTAGTAAAAAAATATTTCAAACCACAAATCCGACAACAGTCCCTCTCTAGAATATATAAAGAACTCTCAAAACTCAACAGTAAACAAACACTCTAATTTAGAACATGGGCACAAAACATGAGCAGACATTTCACAGAAGAAGGAATGCAGATGACAAATAAGCACGTGAGAAGATGTTCAGTGTCATTAGACATTAAGGAAATTCAAGTTAAAATCAAAATGAGATATCGCTACATACTTATCAGATGGCTGAAATATAATAATAATAATACATACAAACAGAAAAGGTTCATAGCAGTTTTATTTATAGCAACCCCAAACTGGAAACAACACAGATGTCCTTCAACAGGTGAATGGTTAAACAAACAGTGGTCCATTCACACCATGGAATCCTACTCAACAATAAAAAGGAATATACTATTCATGCATACAATGACTTAAATGAAGCTCAAGAGAATTATGCTGAGTGAAAAAAGGAAATCCCAAAAGATTACACAATGTATGATTTCATTCATAGAACATTCTTGAAATGACAAAATTATAGAGATGGGGAGCAAGTTAGTGATTGCAGGGTTTAGGGACATGGTGAGTGGGGAGAGGTGAATGTAGCTATTGAAGGGAAACAGGAGAGAGCCTTGTGGTGATGGAACAGTTCTGTATCTTGACTGGTGGTTACACAGATCTGCACATGTGATGTGATGAAACTGCATAGAGTCAAATGTGCATGCACACGCACACACACACACACACACACACAATTCGTGAATATAGCCTGGCTGTGATACTGTACCGTAATTATACAAGATGTTATCACTGGGGGAACCTGGGTGAAGGGTATACAGGATAACTCTGTACTATTTCTTGGAACTTCATGTGAATCTACAATTATCTCCAAAGTAAAAGTCTTAAAAACACAGTTTCACTGGCCCTTTCCTTGACTATTTCTATGTAATAGGTTTAGAGTGGGGTCCAGCTATATGTATTTCTAACAAGCATTCTAGGTGATTCCAAGGACCAGACACATCCTGGAAGCATTGCTCTAGGTTCCTAGCTCTTCACTGTGGACTTTCCGGTAAGACTGTCAAGTCTAAGACACTGAGTCTGTGGGGTATGACATAAGAATTCTTCACAGGGTCATTTTTACCCATAAACAAGTATGTCAGCTTCATCATAATGAAAAGGAAGTATTAGGGCCATGTGTGTCTAACATCCCAGATCCAGGAAAAGAGTAAAGCAGTCCTTTTATTTAACTGAAAGATTTTCCCCATTAGAACCTTAGAAATAGCACGAATTTACAGGCTTCTTGTTACGGTGTTTTATGATACATGGTCAAAAGCTTCAATAAACTTTCTTGAGTTCTCTTCCTGGCTGAAATTACCAGTCACCTCTTGGATATCTGTATTCTGGAGTTGAGGAGAAAAGTCTGTCTTTTGCTTTTTTAAAAAAAATTTTATTGGAGTGTAGTTGATTTACAGTGTTGTGTTAGTTACAGGTGTACAGCAAAGTGATTCAGTTCTACAAAACGGAAGAATAGTCACAGATGTAAAAAACAAACTTATGGGGGTGAAGGGAGGGAGGGGTAAATTGGGAGGTTGGGATTGACATATACACACTCTTACGTACAAAATAGATAACTAATAAAAACCTACTGTAGAGCAGAGGGAACTCTACTCAATACTCTGTAATGGCCTATATGGGAAAAAAACCTTAAAAAAAAGAAAAAAAAACCAGTCTGTCTTTTGAAACAGCCTATGGGATTTTAACTACTCTTCCTCTCAGTTACCAAAATCTGTAATGCAAAGGAATAGTTATAATATTCAAGGCAGTAACACTCTATATTTCATCAGGATTAGAAGCTTGTGGAACAGGTCCACTCACTGATAAAGCACAAGGCTAAGGAGGTCGGGATGTGAGTAAAGTCCCCAGAGACTGGAAGGGATTTTTTCCCAGCAAACGCAGCACAGCCTGACATCCTGACCCACTCAGCGGCTCCAGCCTCTGTGCGCAGGTTTAGCCATCCGATGGCCATCTGTCCTCTCCCACAGCTTGGGAGCGCCCTGAAGGCAGGGGTTGTTGGCATTCCGGTCTCTATCCCAGTATCTAGCAGGGCGGGTAGCATAGGATAGATGCTCCACATTGCTTTTCAATGAGTATAAATGAAAGAGAACGGGAAAGAGTGTGTGTGGAAAAGCGTGTCCAAGGATAACCCCAGAAAGAGACTCTGGAGGTCCATGTGATCGTACCCTCAGCTGAAATGCTCCTTGAGATTCTTCTGTGTAAAAGATACTCAGATTTCATTCTCAAAAGATTTCTCATTTGTGGTTTTGTTCTGTGTTTTACAGGAGCATAAAAACAGTCACATTCGCATGCTTAAATATTGCTTATTATTTCATTTCTCACATCTGATTGTAAAGCAAGATTAGACAAGCCATTAAATAAATGTGGTCTCAAGAATTGATTTGAAATTGTATCAACACAAATTTTAAGAGAAAAATGACAACAGACTCGACGAAGTACAACCCCACCTGCATACAGTGAAGAGTCTAAATTTAGCTGAGAGACACTCTCCAGTTGTGTGTTTTAACGAGTACACCTACATTTACAAAAGGCAGCAAGAAAGGGAAATTAAAGCCTATTAATAACTAAGAGGTATGTTTCTAATTCTAAGGCACGGCTTCTCAGGATCTCACATAAGAAAAGACTTTCCCTCAATACCTCTTTTAAATTGATAAATTCACCAAACTTCTCAAATCAAAAATTTATTCTAGGAAAAAACTTATTTTTAGCACCTGAGTTTCTAAATTTTTTAAGTAATAAAAGTTTCTGAAGAAATATATTAAGACAACTTTTCATTTGTACACAAATAAAATTTTAGACATTTTTTTAAAACTTTTCCTTCTTTCTTTCTACCTTGGTTTTTTGTACTTCAGCCAACAAAGGAGAAAGCCATGAGAGTTTCCCAAAACTGCTTGTCTTTCCACCACAACCAGATAAACCTCCACGATGTCACTTTTAAAAATATCAACTCACTGGTGTTATGTGCTCTATTGCTTTGGTGCTACTTCTTCTGCAAAATTAAGCTAATTCTTTAAAAATTAGATAGCAAGTGGTTCTTAACAGGATGTAATGATTAAAGCAAGCCGTTTGTTTGGTGCTTTCTTCCTGCCCCCAGAAAAGAATCAAAGTATTTTAAAAAGACAGCTCTAATCTTCATGGTGCTTATGTAAAAAGCCCCTGCAACCAGTAAAGGGTTACTGACCCAGAACAAATAAATTCATAAGCTTTAATAATTACATTTGGGTCATTTTATTTTAAAGCATGAAGTCAAGAGCTCTGTCTGCACTAGTGTACGAATTGCTGTGGCTAGCTGCTGGGACCTTTCTGGCACACCAGCCACCTGTGGATATTCTCACAAGTTTTTCATCTTAGGAAAGTTTCATCTGTCTTTTTTGAAACCCAATTGTCATCTTCTTCCCTCTCCAGTGTTTTAGCCCCACAAAGCCTCTCAGCATTCCTTTTGCAGATGACTGGGAGATTTCATGCGGATGAACAACGAGGATAGGAGCTTCTGACGCGCCGGCATCCACCGTCTTTCAGTTAAACTACTCAGGAAGAAGGCGCTTTAGAAACCGGAGGCCCAGGTCCATCCGTGTGCAGTGAAACGGCGGCTGCGTAGCCGGAAACCACGGGGCACTGGATGGGAGATGCCAGAGCATGACATCATTTAATTGGGTTTCCATGATTCTTGAAGGCCTGAGTTACACAAGCTGGATGAAGTCACCAGAAATGCTGGGGAACAGAGAAAGCCAGAGGTCAGAGACAGGAACCCTTGGCAAGGGCGCGGGACGGAAAGTTGAATAGGAAGGCAGAGACGGATCTGCATGTTTTGTCAGGTCTCTGGCGTTCTGCACGTGCACATAAAATCCCTTCACACACTGTGCTCTCCTGACCCACCATTGGTCTGAACCTGAGCATCCTCACGATCAGAAATTCCAGGTCCCCATGGTGCCCTGGGGTGTTGGTAGGTACAGCTTCTGTGCTCCAAACCACAATATGACAAAAATAAAATGGAGAAAAGGAGCAAAATACAGATATATTGTAAAAATCTGCTTATGTTAATGTATTTTTACAGCCCTAGCAGCAGCACATTTTAGGAAAAGGAAGTGAGGAAATGTTATTTTTTTCCGCAGGCCTTTACATGGAAATATTTTCTCCATTTCTCAAGAGACAAATATTTACTTAACTGGGGTTTTGTACATTGGACATAAAATGTCTAATAGTGAAGAAAATGAATTATATATAGTAATTTTTATGTATGAAAGGATACAGAAAATGGATTAAATGAATTTTCAAACAAATATTATTTTTACCCTTAAATCCTGACATGTGTATTAATAAGACGGAAATCTTCCATCACCACAGTAGTTATCCATTTTAGGAGACTAACACTGATACAACCCTTTTATCTAATCTACTCCAGTTTTTTGGAATTGACCCAATAATGTCCTTTAAGCTGTTCCTCCAGGACAGGATCCTATCACAAGTCAGGTACTGCATTTAGGTGGCTTCAGTCCTTTGTCATCCAAGAATTTCCTCTGCCAATTTTTTTAATGACCTTGAATTTTTTTAGTACGGTGCCCCTGCCCCCTTTTTAAACACAACATTCTTCCTGTCATGTGTGATGTTTCCTCAGGACTGGATGCAGGATGCAGGTTCTCAGCCAGAACAGTACAGAGGTGCCGGTGTCCTTCTCAGAGTGTCACCCCGAGAGGCATGCGGCCTCACCAGTGATGACAGCTGTGAGCACTCAACCAAGGTGGTGTCCAGTTTCTCCAGTGTGTTGTTACCTTGTTTTGAAACGAAGAATGTTGCAGGGAGATACTTGGTGCTCCTCATCAAAATCTCCCCCTAGATTTGCCATCCATTGATGCTTCTTGCCTGATCCAAATTTTATTTTTATGTTTGAAAAAATGTTAACTTTGCAGCTCTGCTGTAGTCTCCACATTCACCAGTTGGCACGTGAAATTCTACTGTAGGGATGACCTAGCCCATCTTCCTTATTAGTTTCTTTACTTACTTGCTTATCTGTTTATTACTCCTGTGCACTTGTGATTTTGGTGCTCAAGGTTGTGTAGCATTCTGAAATAAGTTCATAATGTCTTTATGTTTTAGATTTCATAAAATAACTAAATGACATAACACAGATATAAAGTATGTGTGTGCACATGCGTACGAGTGTGTGTGTCAACTCAAGGACCACAAAGGAGCACAAAAGGAGGGCGGACCATGTTGGCAGCATCATAAAAAAATTACTAAGATCCCATCGAGTCTCATGAATGGCACTCTACCAATTTTAAAAATATATGCCAGCATTAAGTAAAACACATTTAGATTATTATCAGCCTAGACAATTTCTAGGCTGCTCAAAATACACGGAACTGTGGTAAAATGAAATGGTCACTAGAGCATCTGCCACAGTGCCCCATGGCAGGTGCTTCTGAGGAAGACATTAAAATCACCATAATTATTATTTAATGTTTATTTGGCACCATAAATGTACACAGAGCAGTGTGATAAATAAAGCCATGCTAGCTTAGAAAACTCTGCCCTGAGGGGCTCGGTGCCATGAGGAAATAGGCCTAATTGGGCTGTGCCACGTGTGCCATGGGGAGAAATTTCTTGACAAGAGTATGTTGCTTTCATGACATACTTAGGAGACTACAAATGAAGTTAGCCTTTTATAAATTACTCTTTGGCATAATTGTTGAAATAACATGAACACAAAAGGGATTTAGCAGCAGCCTAGTGAGAAAGGTAGCCTGTGCTATGAAGTTACCCTCAGAGGTTGCACCTCTGCCTGACTGATGCCCCTGTCCTGCTCCTGTGCACCCACAGGCAGGCTGAGCTAAGGGATGCTGTTGACTTGATGCATCTTGAAGCAGTGAGTTGGAATTCAGGAACCGAAACGCACCAGGAACTAAGCTAACGGGTAAGTGTGTGAGTCTCCCTGACCCCTTTCCTGCATCACTTCCAATAGCTCTTTATCATCCCTAAGTCCAAACTTGCAGCCCGTGAATTTCTCCAGCCAGCCTTTCCTATTTCATATGAAGCGCACACGTACTTCATCAAGCTTCCAGCATTTCACCCAGAACTTCATCCTCAAACTTTCCAGTCAAGTACTACACATTTCCGTAATACTTGGCTTTAAACCTATATACTTTGATATAAGGTGAAAACCTGCTAGTCAAAGCTTTTCCATAGTATCTCTTCTTACTGAAAAAACAGAGAAAAGCTATCATATGTATACGTCCAATTTTTCTCATTTAGTTAAAAATTTAAGGTAAGGGTGAACCCACTAGAAGTCCTGGGGATACCTGAGCTCACTGGATTTGGGGTGCCCTCCAAGACCGCAAGCCTTATAAGTCTACCTTTGTCTTGAATATGCAGACACTGCCTTCAGACGTTACCAGCCCTGGGAATTTCTCATTGCTCAGGACCCTCTTTCTCAGACCTGACACCTTCCTTTCAGACTCAAATCTCCAAATTCCTGCTGAAGTCAAGTCAGAGAAGGTTGGCTCTTTCCCCTTTCCCCACACAAAATTCCAAGTCTTTCTTCTAAGGAAGGACCTTTCTCCTGTAGGTATTCAGTCTTTAAACGGCAACACACCAGCGGATAACACAAAATCACAGTATTTTCTTCAATGTAAGCAGCTGTTTGAAGTGGCCACTGCCCTTCAGTTTGTCTTTTTCTAAAGGGAATGAAAATGATTTTTTTTTTCATGTTATCTATCCCACTGTATGGTAAACACACAGCAACTCTGGGTTTCTTTTCCCTTTACTTTTTTGTTTTTTGTTTGTTTGTTTGTTTTGCGGTACGCGGGCCTTTCACTGCTGTGGCCTCTCCCGTCGCGGAGCACAGGCTCCGGACGTGCAGGCTCAGCGGCCATGGCTCACGGGCCCAGCCGCTCCACGGCATGTGGGATCCTCCCGGACCAGGGCACGAACCTGGGTCCCCTGCATCGGCAGAAGGACTCCCAACCACTGCGCCACGAGGGAAGCCCTCCCTTTACTTTTAAATTCTCCCTATTTTAACTTTATTCTTATATATGGGATGTTCTATTGGAAATGTTTCGGGGGGAATTCAGAGAGGTATCCTTGGAACCCACCAAACTAAAAGAACAATTCAATAGATTTTGTTATTCCATAAGTTACATGTGCCTCCTAAATCTCCTTACTTTAAAAAAAGATTAAAAACCCTGTCTTCAATGTCTTCCACTGAGAAGACTGTTTCTCTCATAAAATGGATCAAATTTCTACACCTTATTTTTCTGCTGTATCTATTGTCTTTAGAATCGTCTCCTTTCTCATCAAGTAGTAGCATCAAGTGCTTCAAGGATACTGTTGGAAAAATGTTAATGCTTAAAATTACATGTCTATGTGGATGTTTAAAAGACATAGTATATATACAATTATAGAACAAAATCCAAAGAGAAAAAATATAAAAGCTGTTTTCATCCCCTCCCATGCACAATTCTACCTCTTAAGTGCTATTGTTATAGAACAACTTTTCTTGGATTATCCAGTTTAAGGCTCTGAAAATCATTTTAAAGAGAAGTCAGATGTATATCAGAAGTACAAAATATAATAACATAGGATATAGACAGTTCTTAGCCCTGAAGTAGTGAAAATACACATTTCAATGCAATTTCAGAGCAACGTTCAAAATATTATTCATTATGACTATTTTATATTAAAATGCCTGATATTCTAAAATTATTTCCTTAAAAGCATTAACGGGACTTCCATTGCTAGCAGAGTAGATACCGTAAGTGACTTGATCTTTTTGTTAAAACAATTAAAATACTGGAAGATAGATGGTGGATAGATGATAGATAGATGATAATATTGCATCACACTGTTGAACTGGCATAGAAGAAAGACTCTGCAAGGTTCTAAATGAAAATGAAAGCAGAGACCTGGAGACTAAGCAAGAACCAAAGTTGGCTTTGCCTGGGATTTCATCAGAAACCTGGAGGCCTTGAGTTTCTGCTTTGATGTGAAAGAAGCAAGAAAACGTAGACCTGCCCAACAAGAGGAGTCTCATAGGATGCTTTTGCTCATAAAACTGAAATCCTCAAGGAATAAAGCCCCAGTCCAGAAGGGAAATTGCTTGACTGCAATTTTGGTACTGTCTGGATGGAGGAAAAACCTCTCTGAAGTATTTGTAACTTCACACAGTTTATAGCCCCAAGTCACAATATCTGTGCAGAAGGAAGGAATGAACAAGGAAGAAAGGAAGGAAAGAAAGAATTTAAATTAAAGTTGCTCCAGGTTGGCAGGGTACCAGGCCACTGGCAGTAGTAGATTCAAATCCTAGCTGAGTGCAACCAGGTAGGAAATATTTCCACATGTAAGTCCAGGGAAAAGAGTTGACATTTACAGAAACATAAAACTCAGAAGGAAACAAGGCACCCTGTATGAGAGCCAGCTGAAATAGTAGACAGCAAAAGGGAATCCACAAGGGTACAAAATGAGAATTATCAGAATATAAATTCTGTTTCATATGTTTAAAGAAATAAGAGCTTGAAAATACAAACAAGCAGCAAGAGTTTACTTAAAAGCATGAAAATTTTCAAAAGAATAGCATCATAATTTTACCTCCACAAATGAAATTAAAATTAAATTAATGGAGTAGATAGCAGATTGGAGAAAGTTTAAAAAAAAAAAAAAGAAGAAGAAGAATTAGTGAACTGGGACATGGAGCTGAAGAAATGGTCCAGAATGCAGTCACAGAGAAAAAGAGATGAGGATTATGATGGAGAGGTCAAGCCACAATAAAGAAAGTGAAGAGTTTTAATTTCATCTAAGTAGGATACCAGAAGAAGAAAAGATAAAGGATAAGAATCACTATTTAGGGCTTCCCTGGTGGCGCAGTGGTTGAGAGTCCGCCTGCCGATGCAGGGGACGCAGGTTCGTGCCCCAGTCCAGGAGGATCCTGCATGCCACGGAGCGGCTGGGCCCGTGAGCCATGGCTGCTGAGCCTGCGCGTCCGGAGCCTGTGCTCCGCAACGGGAGAGGCCACAAGAGTGAGAGGCCCGTGTGCCACCAAAAAAAAAAAAAAAAAAAATCACTATTTAAAAGATAATGACAATGGCTGAAAGTTTTCCAGAATTGTTGTGATGTAGCAAGTGTTACATCGAGCAAGCCTAATGAGTTGCAATCAACATAAATAAAATTCATAAAATTCATACTTATTGTTGTGAAACTGCAAAACAGCCAAGGAGGGAAGACAAAGAACTAGCATCCATGCTGATAAAGATTTCTCAACAGTAAGAACAGAAGCCATAACGCAGAGTAATTAATACCTTCGAAGTGCTGATAGAACATAATTGTCAATCTAAATTTCCGTATCTTTCAAGAAGGAGCGAAAAATAAAGATATATTCAGACAGGTAAAAATTGAGCTTGTCACCAGCAGACTCTCACTAAAGGACATTCTGCCTCTGTACATGAGGCAAAAGGAAAGCAACTTCAGTTAGAAAGTCTGAGATGTGTTAGTGAATTGATCACGTGACAGGATGTGAGGACTTGCTGACCGGGACTCAAGGCATCCCCACAGGACAGCTGATCTGCTGAGGCATGTCCTGAGTAGTAAATGACTGAACTGCTTGAAGAGTTTAACAGTCTGTGGCACCTGGAATGCCCTATCTGTGTATTAGGAGGAGGAGAAGAACTTAAGGAGCCTTCAGTAGGCACCATAAATGATGTCTAATACGCATCGCAAAAGTGCTGCTCTGAAACCAAACCCCTGATGTTCCTTTCAAACCTGAAACCTGCTCCCGTCTTCACCATTTGGCAGCTTTATTCTTCCAGTTGTTTGGTAAACTCTTCCTCTGCCTCTTGTATCTGACATTCTATCAGGAAATCTCATTAACTGTGTGACTCCAAAAAATAACATGAGCTGGACCACTTACTACCTTCTTTTCGGAGCCATGGCCATCTCTTACCTGGAGTGTTGTGGTTGTTTCTGGCCCTGCCTGCATCCTCGTTCCACTCATGCTGTCTCTTCCAAACGTAGCAGCAAATATGCCTGTGGTCTTTTTAAAGCTTAAGACAGGCCATGGTACTCCTCTGTCAGACTTTCTAGCCATGCCCCATTATACTCTTTGGAAGCCCAAGTCCCCGAATTACCCCAGGCCCTGAATCATCCAGCCTCTATCAACCCCCTGACCTCCTCTCCCATGGTCCTGGCCTCCCTCATTCCACACAAGCTGCCTTGCTTCTGTGGTGTTTCTGAACATCATGTTCCTGGCTGAAAAACTAACTGTTGCCTCCTCCTGGTAACTTTTTCCCCAGATGTCACCTTGACTTCCAGATATCTACCTGATTGATCACCTAACTGAAAGTTGCAACACCTCCCCAGAACTTACCCACCTTTCTTTGTACTATTTCCCTCCAAGACACCTAACAGTATTACAATACTACATAACTTAGTTATTTATTATGCTGATTAGCTCTTTTCTATCTTCACCTTTGCTAAATATAGCTCCATACACTCTGGGCTTTTTGTGGTTTTGTTTGCTGGCATGTGCTAAGCTATGACTGAATATTTGTTGACTGAATGAAAAGTTACAACTATTTGACTTAAGATGAAGACAAAAATAAATATAGCAAAATAGATAAATAGAAGTTAAAGATAAAATGAATAAAAGAAACCAAATTGTTATTTTTAGAAAGTATGATTATCTACACAAGTCTCGAGAAATCTACAGGTAAATTATTACAGTTAATAAGAGAACTTGGCAAAATTGCTTTACACAAAATCAATATACAAAGGTATAATTGCATTTCTGTTCTACAGCAACAAAGAGTTATTTATATAGTTAAAAAGGAGATACAATGGAAAAATTAGCCAAAAAAAAGGACATGAGTAAGTATTTACAGAAGTGGAACCTGAATGGCCCACAATATATAAAATAAGACTCAACCACAGTATGAATCAGGAAAATGGAAATGAAGTCCACAATATAAATCTCTTTCACTGTTACCAAAGTGGCAAAAATTAAAGTCTGATAATATCAAGTGTTGGTGCAGATGTAGAAGAATGAGAACACATATGTGTATGAATGTAAATTGGTACAAACACTTTGAAATACAGGATGGGATTACCTTATAAAGCTGAGCACATATATGAGTAAACATTCCACCAGAGAAAATATTGCTCATGTGAACCCAGAGGTATGTAAGAACGTTCACTGTTCATAATAACAAAAGGAGGTAAATAATTGGAATACCTGTTAGTAGCAGAACTGACAAATCAATTGCAAAATATAATTTTTTTGTAGAATATTCCAAAGTAGTAAAAATAAATTAACTGGAGCCACATGTATCACTGTGGAGAAATCTCTAGAGCATAATGTTGAGAAAAATAAGTCACACAGGAATACATGTAGTAAGATTCCATTTACATGCAGTTCAAAGCAGAAACATTCAAAGAATTTATTATTTAGGAGTATAGAGAGAGATGGGAATAGTACTGTAAAGAAAACAAAGGAATGATTAACATGAAATTCAAGAAAATGGTTACATCTAGACAGAATGCAAAGTCCGGGACATAAAAGGAATAGGTAAAGTATTAAAAATAATTTGTTTTTAAGGCTGGATCCTTAGTACAAGTTTTTTTTTAACTCTGCATAATCTATTATGCCCTCTTTTTTTTGTCTCATACACGTTTTTAAAAGTCAATTGTATCGAATTTATAATGCTGTCATATGTCTTTAGATTACAAAACTGGCATAGAATAAGCTTATTTTCTTATAGGCTTGACCTGAGCCTGTGCCTTTCCTTAGAAATCCAAATAACATACTAATCTCAGCACACCTCCACAAATTAAATACAAATGGAAATATCTACTCAGAGGTCCGCCTTTGGGTTTTTGTATTCTTTTTGGAGCATTTACTGAAACAAAGTTCTGTATGACATGAGAATAGATCCTGGACTCTAATTGTAAAACTCCCCATAAGAAGCAAACCAGACAACTAGAGATAAACGTGCACATGTGCAGTTTTCCAAGGTATGTTTCAGTCTTCTAATCCCAATATCAAGAAGTCTGTGTTACTGTGTGAAACTGGTTCATGTAAACTAGACAACTGTTAAAATTGTACTTTTGCAAATTCAAGACATTTATTCTCAGATGCCAACATAAAAAGGTCAAAAAGATAAAAACATGAACAACACATGGGCAAGCATATATAAAGTACATAAAATGAAGATATATTCTAATATTTTTACTTTATGCAAGAATGATGTTGCTAAAAGTTATACATGCTCTTTCTAGAAATTAAGATTAAATTATAGGACACTGCCATTAACAAGTTTACATTTTTAGCCAATTGCCATAATTCTTCTTCATCATTAACTGACAAGATATATAAGTAATTTTAGGATTCAAGAATGGTCTCTGAAACAACACTGGAATTTTACAAGTCAGCATAAAATGACACTAATATTAATTCTATTAAATATTTTACTTGCAAATCAATTTACCCATGTTCACTTAGAGCAAGTGGCATAATGCACTTGCAAGCTGTATTACAAGTAGATTTTCTCCAAATAATCATTCTCAGTTCCATGCCTCCAACTAAATAATCCTGAGATGTTTGCATTTTGTTATTTGGAAAATAATAATTATAACAATTATAATATTTCATGAGGGACAAATAATCTAGCCAATTAAATCCAGTGAAATATAAGTATGTCACCGTTATCTTTTTTTTTTTTTTTTTTTTTTTGCGGTACGCGCGCCTCTCACTGTTGTGGCCTCTCCCCTTGTGGAGCACAGGCTCCGGACGCGCAGGCTCAGCGGCCATGGATCACGGGCCTAACCGCTCCGCGGCATGTGGGATCTTCCCGGACCGGGGCATGAACCCGTGTCCCCTGCATCGGCAGGCTGACTCTCAACCACTGCGCCACCAGGGAAGCCCATCATTATCTTTTAATATTGGTGAACTGGATCAGGGAAAACATAAACTATTATTCAATAAATAAATAAGTATGGACTTATTGTTAGCGCTCAACAATAACCATATAGATATGTCCAAGGCTGTATAACAAGGTTTCCTGTGATTCCAAAGCAAAGAGTTAATGAGGAGATTTGTGTTCAACAGGATCTGACCCTGAATAAAACAATCTTATTTTCAGCTTCAACATAACAACACAGTGTTGCTTAAATGTGCTTGTGGATTTACTAAACTGTTATCCTTGTTCAGACAAAAATGAAAGCAGAGGGAAGTGGTGTGATTTTTAAAACCAGGAAAACAGAGTAAAATATTTCTCAACTCAGGAATCTGTGCTTCAGGCATCTCCTCTCCAAGTCCATGTCAAGTTAAATTGAAAAGTAAGTAACTCATGTAGCCCCAAACCAAATAGACAATCCCAAATATTTGCAGTGTAGCACATCTAGGGGATTATCCCACAGGGCCATGGTCAATATCACCTAACCTCAACATCGCCTGGTTGACAAATGTAAGGGATAACCTGATGGTCAGTCATCCTGGGACATGGTCATTTCCAGGGCAGGAAGTGAACAGGTGGACTAGAGAGAGGGGAACCCTGCTCTTCATGCAGGCAGCTAGGGAGGGCTGTTGAACCAGGACCTGAGGCAGGAGGAACCTGGAGTGTTTCTTATGGTGCAGGCAAGCCTTTCTTGACTGTGGCATCAAAAGCCACAAGTCAGCAGCAAAACAAAATTTCAGCCTTTCATCGAACAGGAGTGAAAACACCAACAGGGCAGGGTTGGGGCCAGTTTCTGGAGCAGCCAGTATGCACGGCTTACAACCTCTGATTTGGAAGCATCACCAGGGTTCACCAGCCAAGTCCACAATGTCCACCCAGCAAAGTAAAGAAAACAGCTCCATATCAAGACAAGATGGCTGAAAGTGACACAAGTAAAAATGCAGAAAACTTGATTGGGAATACTACTCTTTCCCTGGGAATCTCTGACACATTTTGTTGGAGTGCTTATAAAACCAGCATCTGAAAAAGATGCTAAAGCCAGTGGAACTTTATACATCAGTAAGCTGGAACTAAAAAAAAAGGAAATATAAACTCTGCTTCCCACTTACAGTAGGTGGAAGGGTTTAGGCTACACAGGGAAAGTAATACTTACCTTACAGGCTTCAGGCAAGGAGTATATAAGACCATGGTTAAGGCAGCTGGTGTCTACTAGGTTTTCAAAGATTGGTAGCTCTTACCCCATTCCTCCCTTTATACAATTATACATTTGCATAAGTTTCCAGAAAGGAAGATGTGAATATTCTTATTTTGTGCCAGAGAACACTTTGATTAGGGCCTGGGTCCTTAAACTGCCTAGGAAAATTGTTCTCTCCAAGACTCAAAGATATTTGAAGTACTTTGAGTAGAAGCTGAAACCTTGTCATTCCACACCATGAGTACTTACCTGTGTTCATCTTTTAATTGTTTGTCTATAAGGTATCTTAATATGTAAATTATATTAACTCTTTGAATGTCCTATAAGAGGCAATATTTTCCATGAATTCAAGTGAATTCATATACATTATCATAAGGCCAAACCTAAGACATAAATCTTGTAAAAATTGAGGCATCAGCTAACAAAAAGAATAGTTTCCAGGATGGTTATTGTTGACATTTTTTTTTGGCAAGGGAAGGGAAGGGACTGAGATGCCCTTAAATAAACCATTTGGGTGTGGAACTATTCATACTGTGAATAAGGTCACTCAAGTTTTAGTCTTGTCCAGCTAGTTTCAGTGCGAATCAAGAAATAAATGGAAAGCACCCCCCTCCTACAAGCTATGGCTTTTGTCACCTCTACTTCTGTTAGCTTAGAGATTTTAATGATGGTAGAGACTTGTGAGTGTGTGTGACTTCTTAATTTACCTGGCTGTACTTCTTTATTCCTCTTGATAAAGTAAGCACATTGTCATACATTCTATTTCTATTTCCCACCAAATGGGTCGCCATCTTGCTTTTATTAATTGAACTTTCAATTGTTACCTAATTGTCGATACACCTGCAGGTGTAAGAAATGACACAGGGTAATCCCACATACCCTTTACCTGGTTTTCCCCAATGGTAACATTGTATCAACTGACATTGATACAGTTAAGATACAGAACATTTCCATCACCACAAGGATCCCTCATGTTGGTACACTTCCTTCCCTTTCTCCTCTGTCCTTAGCTCCTGGCAACCACAAATGTACGTTCTGTTTCTATAATTGTATTGTTTCAAGAGTGTTATATAAACAGAACTGTATAGTGTTAACTTTTTGAGATTGACTTTATTTCCTTAACATAATTCTCTGGAGATTCATTAAAGCTGTTCATGTATCAATATATTAGTATACATGTATTAATAGTTAGTTCCTTTTCATTGCTGCATAGTATTCCATGTTTTGGATATAGCAGAGTTTGTTTAAACATTAACCCATTGACAAGCATCTCAATTTTTTTCCAGTTTGAGGCTGTTCTGAATAAAGCCATGGCGGGGATTTGTATACAAGTTGTGTGAATGTAAGTTTTTATTTCTCTGGGAAATAAAATATTCCCCAAATATTCTCTCAGCTTTAGCCATGTTACCTCTAAGCCAATGGGACCCTTCCTTCCCCTTTTTACTAGGCTAGCTCTTCCTGATCATTCAAAACTAATTCAAATCACTTCTTCATGAAACACATGTGAATAAAAAGCTTCCTGAAACGTACCACAAAATTGCATAAATCCCTGATCACCAAGGTAGGGTTAGGTCCCTTCCTGTGTGCTTGGTGTCTACTCTCTACCCCAGACTTTCATTTTAATGCTCTCGATTATCTAGTTTCTTGACATTCTGTCTCTAGCCTTAAGTTCATTAATACCAGGGACTCATGTGGTTCACCTTTGTGTGTTCATTTCTACCACTCACAGTTCCTGGCACATAATATGGTCTCAATAAAGTATACTGAATTCAAAGTGAACTGAGCCCATCTGCACATAGAAGAAGGGATTAGATATAATAACCACTGAAGCCTTACTCTCAGATTCTGAGACATTAGACCTAGAACTATCCTGGCTCCTGTAGCTCTTAGGACACATTGTTATCCTTTCAATAGATAATACCCTTCATTTTTTCCCTTAAACTAGCTCCAGCTGGGTTTTAGAAATACTTCTCTTTCTTATGGAGGATGGAATGTTCTAGAATGTTCTCTTTTCTGCAGGTGGACTGTCTCCTCAGAAAAAGGAATAGGGCCTCCCATAACTCTGAGCTGATAAATCACAGCTTAGGAAACCATGAGGAAAGGGGAAATTCAAGTTCCAGCTTCATTAGGAAAATCTCAGAGAAGTGGCTGATTAGGGTCAGCTTGGGTCACATAAAAATTCCTGAACTAATTACTGTGATAAAAGTTAAGGCAGCGGATGGGCAGTGGGGGACTAGGATTGGAACAGAAGCACACAGATGGGGCAGTTCCCACTAAGGAACAGGAAGGATCCAGTGAGAGGAGAAGTCAAAGAGGTCAGAGGAAGCCCAGAGAAACCCACTAGTAACTGTTTATTGCATTGGCTTCACTTTCTTGCATTCCCCCTCAGTTCTTAGCAACTTAGGCCTCCTATGTTGATGGGATAAGGAGGACAATTTGAAAACATATGGTACTTGAACCAACTTCCTTCATGGTTTGGGGGTTCAGGATGTTGAGAAAAATGTTTCATTTCCCCTAAGAAATGTAGTCTGATACAAGGTTTTCCAAAATGTATGAGCGCATTCATTCACTTAATAAATTTTATGATGTTGCAGAAATAGAAATCTTAACTAGAATTTTGACTTGTTGGTATTATATATCAACCAACACACATGCTTAGAGTCTTAAGTCATTTCCTAGGTAATCTAGTCCAAACTGCACCTCATGTAGTAATCACTTCCAGCTTTTCTGTAATACTTTCAGTGATGAGAAACCCATTGTTTTGTAAACAAACAGAAAACAAAAGCAGTCTATTATAAGACAACTATAATTATTCGGGATATACTGCTTATGATAAATCTAAATTTTCTTTCTCCCAGTTACTATCTATTGTTCTACCTTTTACCCTCTGCAGTATTATAGAATAAATCTGTTTCATCTTCCACATGACAACATTTTGACTATTTCAAGACAGATAACTTGAGCCCTCATTTTCCTCTCTTTTTCGTTTCTATTTCAGGTTAAATATCCCCATGTCTTATTATTATGGAATCATATAAAAAGCTTATGATTAGAATAGCAGCTTTAGAGTGTTGACATCACCACACGAATTTTAAAAATACATTGGTTAGGGACTTCCCTAGTGGAGCAGTGGTTAAGAATCCGCCTGCCAGTGCAGGGGACATGGGTTCAGTCCCTGGTCTGGGAAGATGCCACATGCCACGGAGCAACTAAGCCAGTGTACCACAACTACTGAGCCTGCGCTCTAGAGCCCACAGGTCATGACTACTGAAGTCTGGGTGCTCTCAAGTCTGTGCTCCACAACAAGAGAAGCCACTGCAATGAGAAGCCTATGCACCGCAACTAAGAGTAGTCCCTGCTTGCCACAACTAGAGAATGTCTGTGCGCAGCAACAGAGACCCAACACAGTCAAAAATAAATAAATTTATTTTAAAAAAATACGTTGGTTAGCCTTTGTGACTTTCATTATGCATGAGTTACTTTGAAAGTCATGCCATGCACTGATTTACAGTTTTTAGAGAATGATTTTATTTGAGTTGCAAAAGCATATCCTTTGACCAATAAGAGCCCCTAGCTCCTGGCTGCCACATGCACAGAAGACTAAGTGTGTATGTAATATTGTATCTGGGGATTTGAAGATTAGGATATTTCCACAACCATCCCTTGAAACAGTTAAATGCCCACTCTGCACATAGTAAATGTGCTACACTTTAATTTTGTCTTCGTAAAAGATTGGTCATTGTTTATGTCCCTAGTGCTTGCATTGGTTCACATATCACATCAACCCTGGAGAAGTAATCACCCTCTTTTAGGCCAACAAAATGTGATAAATTGTAAGAGCCTTCCAGTGGAAGTCTTCCCATCACCTAGTGGCAGTAATAAATCAACTAGGCAATCCCATCTAGAAGTCACTTCATTACTGAGTGTGTACTGAGAAAATGGCTTTCAATATTAGCATTGCTTATTTAGGAGGTGATGGATATTACAGTCACATGAAAAACTTGACCTTAAAGTACTGTTGCCTCCCTTGATATGTAACTGGCATTTAAAAATAATAATTTTGAACAATATATTTGGATCTTTTTTACTTCAATATAGATGCTGATAAAAGCAATTTTTCTAGCCCCTGTGATTACAAAGCTGAAGCATGACCTCTCACTTGGAGTCTGTAGCTGTAGGAAGTCTTCCTTGCATGTGGGCTCCTGAAGTAGTGTTCCTCTGTGCTCTCCTGCTTATGGCTTCTGTGCCCCAAAACACCTGGCTCCCTGACCTCCCTCTCTGCTTCTTGCGCTCCTGCAAAAATCTCAACTAGTTTTTGCCTGAATGCCTTTCCATTGATTTATAAACAAAACTCAGAATTATTACTGTGTCCTCAAAGACCCTGCATGACCTAACTCTACATTTATCTGTAAGATAACTCAGTAGAGTACCATAGAGGTGAAATGTCCATCTCATTGCAACATTTCAGAGAGCAAATGATAGCAATGCTAAAACTTAGCACTGCTGAATAAATTTCATCAGATGGTTTCTCCACTTCACAGTTATTGTTTTTCCTTTTCATTCTCTATTCTTTGGAGGTGAGTGACTAAGTCAACTCCCCACAGGGGAACAGGAATTAAATCTGACCTCCTGGAGGGGGAGGATCTATGCATATTATTTGTAATTCTTCTGTGAGAAATATTTGTCCCTTTCCATTTATTTTGTATATAATCATTTCTTTATAAAGTATGGACTCGTGGATATTTGTTTATTTTATTATTTGGATATTATCTAAGACTTTTTTCAATTTTTGTTGATCAGATTATACCAGCTTTGGCCATCGGAAGTTCTTTCAAGTTGTTTTTGCCCATTGTAGTTGGATTATGTGTCTTTTCTTTAAACCTATTTTCAGACATATGTATTGTAAATATATGCTCCCTGTCTATGGCCTGTCTTTTTTCACACTCTTATATTTAATCAACAAAATTTCTTAATTTTAATTAATCCCAATTTAAACACATATTTAAGGGTTTTTTTTTAAGTCAGAAAACTAGGATTAGGAAGAAACTTCTGTGATCTACTAAAGGATATCTACAAAGAAAATCATACAGCTTTCATACTTAATGGTTAAATATTGAAAACTTTCTGCCAGGGTCAGGAACAAGAAAGGGATGTCCACCATCATCACTTACATTGAACATTGTACTGCATCCTGACCAGTAGAAAAAGAAGGGAAACTCATCACAGTTTGAAAAGAAAAAAATGTTATTATTCACAGATGACGTGTTTATGCATGTAAAAAGCTAAAAGAATCTAACAAAAAATAATAAAAACAGCAAGTGTACACAACAATGCTGATGAATAGAAGGTCAGTACATAATAATCAACTTTATTTCTATAGTAATGAAAAACAAGTGGATAATAAAATTTTAAACACCACTTACAATAGAATAAAAAACTAATTAAAATAAAAAATGTTCCTGACATCTGCACAGAACACTTAAAAACATAACATAGAGAAATGAAAGATTACCTGAATAAAAGGAAGGACATACCATGTTTATGGATTGGATACCTCAATATTATTAAAAAATCAATTCTCTCATTGATTCTAAGATTCAATGCAATCCCAGTGAAAATCCCAGAAGGTTTGTTTTGTAGAAATTGGCAAGTTAATTTTAAAATTTATATATAAATAAAAAGGAACAATGCCAAGCCAATGCTCATGAAGAATAAAGCTGGAGAACATATAACCCTGACATTAATACAGTGTGGTACTCGGTGTGGAGAGGTACATAGACCACTGTAATAGACTAGAGAGTGCAAAAGAATCCCAAACATACAATCACCAGATTTATGACAAAGGCTCCACTGTAATTCATTTGGGAAGGGATGATCTTTTTAGTTAATCGTAACCCATTAATTAGATGTGAAAAAAAAAATCCTTGATCCTCCCCACCTAATACCACATGCAAAATTAATTTGAGAAAAATGATAATCTAAATAGAAAAGCTAAAAAAATTTCTAGGAAAACAGAATATCATCATGATTTAAGGAAAGAAAAACTTGTATTAAACAGCACTCCAAAAGGACTAACCACAAAATTAAAATTTTTTTTTAAATTTTATTTCTAAATATTCATTTCTGAATATTTTCATGAATTTCCTCAGTTGTGTATTGTGCACTCATTTTTGGCAATTCTTTCTCCATTAGCTTAGAACTCAACATTTGACTTAAAATTATAAAATAAGGCTTGACTAAATGTTACCTAATATTTCTCCTCTAGCACACTATCATTCCAATATATTGAAGAAGATTGTTTTCCCCCAGGCCTTTAATGTTTAAAGCAGAAGATTATAAAATGATATTTAAATAACAGTTTCTGTTATAAAATCCTGCATGATTTTGAATGACTGAAAGCCCCTCTGCATAACAGGCATACTTGTCAACTGCCAGCAAATTTACTAGTTAGTATGCAAAGGACCATTTTTGTTGCATATTCCTGTTCTATGTGAGATGTTCCCAATATCAAGAAATTAGTGCAGCTACTGAAATTCCCAGCTGAATCCCAACAATGGAACAAAACAGTCCTAAGATATGTTTAGTATGGAGCCCCATTATAGAACACTATGGGTCTATAATTATCACCATTTGAAGAGTTAAAGCACTTTACTTAAAGGGTTTCTCCATTTTATCCCCATATGTAATTGATTTAGAATACCTGGAAGAAATACTTTTACTACTTGGTGAGGTGACTGTACAAAAAACAATCCTAGAGGGAGCCGGAGGAAGATGGCGGAAGAGTAAGACGCGGAGATCACCTTCCTCCCCACAGATACATCAGAAATTCATCTACACGTGGAACAACTCCAACAGAACACCTACTGAACGCTGACAGAAGACCTCAGACCCCCCAAAAGGCAAGAAACTCCCCACATACCTGGGTAGGTCAAAAGAAAAAAAGAATAAACAGAGACAATAGGATATGGACGGGACCTACACCAGTGGGAGGGAGCCGTGAAGGAGGGAAGGTTTCTACACACTACAAGCCCCTTCGCGGGCGGAGACTGCAGGTGGCGGAGGGGGAAAGCTTCGGAGTAGCGGAGGAGAGCACAGCAACAGGGGTGCGGAGGGCAAAGCGGAGAGATTTTGGCACAGAGGATCGGTGCCCTCAGGCACACACCAGCCCGAGAGGCTTGTCTGCTCGCCGCCGGGGCGGGCGGGGCTGGGAGCTGAGGCTCGAGTATCGGCTTTCAGTCGGAGCGCAGGGAGAGGTCTGGGGCTGGCGGCAGGAAGAGACCCTGAAGGGGTTAGTGCTAGCCCGGAGGGAGTCCGGGGAAAGGGTCTGGAGCTACCGGAGAGGCAAGAGACTTTTTTCCCTTTTGTTGCCTGGTGCGCGAGGAGAGGGCATTCCCCTCCCTCCCCTCTGCCTGAGTGAGCCAGAGCCCCCGAATCAGCGGCTCCTTTAAACCCGTCCTGTCTGAGCGAAGAACGGACGCCCTCCGGCGACCTACGGGCAGAGGCGGGGCCAGGTCCAAGGCTGAGACCCGGGAGTTGTGAGAGCAGAGACAGGGAAATCTCTCTGTGTAGCCTCGGAGGCAGTGGATTAAAGCTCCACGGTCCATTTGATGTGCCCTGCGTCTGTGGAGTGTATGAATGGACAGCGAATCATCCCAAATTGAGGAAGTGGACTTTGAGGACAAGATTTAAGACTTTCCCCCCTTTTTACAACGAATTATCCCAAATTAAGGAGGTGGACTTAGCAAGATTTCAGACTTCTCGCCCTTTTCCTCTTTTTACAACGAATTATCCCAAATCGAGGAGGTGGACTTGGAGAGCAAGATTTTTGATTTTTCCCCCTGCTCTCTTTTTGTGAATGTGTATGTGTAATCTTCTGTGTAAGATTCTCTCTGTATAGCTTTGCTTCCACCATATGTCCCAGGGTTCTATCGGTCCGTGTTTTTTTTTTCAATAATTACTTTTTAATTTTAATAACGCTACTATATTTCATACTTTATTCTATTTTACTTTACCTGCTCTTTCTTTTTTTCCTACCTTCCCTTCCTCCCTCCCTCCCTCCGCTCCTCCTTTCCTTCTTTCTTTTTCTTTCCTCCCTCCCTCCCTCCCACCCTTCTTCTTTCCACTTTCTTTTTATTTCCTTCCTCCCTCCCTCCCTCCTGTCTTTCTTTCTTTCTTTCCTTCCTCCCTCCTTCCCTCCCTCCCTTCTTCCATTCACTCTTCCTTTTGCTTTCATTCCTCCCTCCCTCCCTCCTTTCTTTCCTTCTTTCTTTCCATCCTCCCTCCCTCCCTCCCTCCTTTCTTTCTTTCTTCCTTCCTTCCTTCCTTTCTTCCCTTCTTCCTTTCTTTCCCTCTCTCTTTCTTTCTTCTACTAATTCTTTCTTTCTACTTTTTCTCACTGTTATTCTGAGCCGGGTGGATGAAAGGCTCGTGGTGCTGCAGCCAGGAGTCAGTGCTGTGCCTCTGAAGTGGGAGAGCCAACCTCAGGACACGGGTCCACAAGAGACCTCCCAGCTCCACATAATATCAAGCAGCGAAAATCTCCTAGGGATCTCCATCTCAACACCAGCACCCAGCTTCACTCAACGACCAGCAAGCTACAGTGCTGGTCACCCTATGCCAAGCAACTAGCAAGGCAGGAACACAACCCCACCCATTAGCAGAGAGGCTACCTAAAAACATAATAAGGCCACAGGCACCCCAAAACACACCACCAGACATGGACCTGTCCACCAGAAAGACAAGATCAAGCCTCAACCACCAGAGCACAGGCATTAGTCCCCCCCACCAGGAAGCCTACACAACCTACTGAAACAACCTTAGCCACGGGGGACAGACACCAAAAACAACGGGAACTACGAATCTGCAGCCTGCAAAAAGGAGACCCCAAACACAGTAACATAAGCAAAATGAGAAAGCAGAAAAACACACAGCAGGTGAAGGAGCAAGATAAAAACCTACCAGACCTAACAAATGAAGAGGTAATAGGCAGTCTACCTGAAAAAGAATTCAGAATAATGATAGTAAAGATGATCCAAAATCTTGGAAATAGGATAGACAAAATGCAAGAAACAGTTAACAAGGACCTAGAAGAACTAAAGATGAATCAAGCATCGATTAAAAACACAATAAATGAAATGAAAAATACTCTAGATGGGATCAATAGCAGAATAACTGAGGCAGAAGAACGGATAAGTGAGGTGGAAGATAAAATAGTGGAAATAACTGATGCAGAGCAAAATAAAGAAAAAAGAATGAAAAGAATAGAGGACAGTCTCAGAGACCTCTGGGACAACATTAAACGCACCAACATTCGAATTATAGGGGTTCCAGAAGAAGAAGAGAAAAAGAAAGGGACTGAGAAAATATTTGAAGAGATTATAGTTGAAAACTTCCCTAATATGGGAAAGGAAATAGTTAATCAAGTCCAGGAGGCACAGAGAGTCCCATACAGAATAAATCCAAGGAGAAATACGCCAAGACACATATTAATCAAACTGTCAAAAATTAAACACAAAGAAATCATATTAAAAGCAGCAAGGGAAAAACAACAAATAACACACAAGGGTATCCCCATCCCGTTAACAGCTGATCTCTCAGCAGAAACTCTACAAGCCAGAAGGGAGTGGCAGGACATAATTAAAGTGATGAAGGAGAGAAACCTGCAACCAAGATTACTCTACCCAGCAAGGATCTCATTCAGATTTGATGGAGAAATTAAAACGTTTACAGACAAGCAAAAGCTGAGAGAGTTCAGCACCACCAAACCAGCTTTACAACAAATGCTAAAGGAACTTCTCTAGGCAAGAAACACAACAGAAGGAATATACCTACAATAACGAACCCAAAGCAATTAAGGAAATGGGAATAGAAACATACATATCAATAATTACCTTAAATGTAAATGGACTAAATGCTCCCACCAAAAGACACAGAGTGGCTGAATGGATACAAAAACAAGACCCATATATATGCTGTCTACAAGAGACCCACTTCAGACCTAGAGACACATACAGATTGAAAGTAAGGGGATGGAAAAAGATATTCCATGCAAATGGAAATCAAAAGAAAGCTGGAGTAGCAATTCTTATATCAGACAAAATAGACTTTAAAATAAAGACTATTAGAAGAGACAAAGAAGGACACTACATAACGATAAAGGGATCGATCCAAGAAGAAGATATAACAATTGTAAATATTTATGCACCCAACATAGGAGCACCTCAATACATAAAGCAAATACTAACAGCCATAAAAGGGGAAATCGACAGTAACACAATCATAGTACGGGACTTTAACACCCCACTTTCACCTATGGACAGATCATCCAAAATGAAAATAAATAAGGAAACACAAGCTTTAAATGATACATTAAACAAGATGGACTTAGTTGATATTTATAGGACATTCCATCCAAAAACAACAGAATACACATTTTTCTCAAGTGCTCATGGAACATTCTCCAGGATAGATCATATCTTGGGTCACAAATCAAGCCTTGGTAAATTTAAGAAAATTGAAATTGTATCAAGTATCTTTTCCGACCACAATGCTATGAGACTAGACATCAATTACAGGAAAAGATCTGTAAAAAATACAAACACATGGAGGCTAAAGAATACACTACTCAATAACGAAGTGATCACTGAAGAAATCAAAGAGGAAATTAAAAAATACCTAGAAACAAATGACAATGGAGACACGACGACCCAAAACCTATGGGACGCAGCAAAAGCAGTTTTAAGGGGGAAGTTTATAGCAATACAATCCCACCTTAAGAAACAGGAAACATTTCGAGTAAACAACCTGACACTGCACCTAAAGCAATTAGAGAAAGAAGAACAAAAAACCCCCAAAGTTAGCAGAAGGAAAGAAATCATAAAGATCAGATCAGAAATAAATGAAAAAGAAATGAAGGAAACAATAGCAAAGATCAATAAAACTAAAAGCTGGTTCTTTGAGAAAATAAACAAAATTGACAAACCATTAGCCAGACTCATCAAGAAAAGAAGGGAGAAGACTCAAATCAATAGAATTAGAAATGAAAAAGGAGAAGTAACAACTGACACTGCAGAAATACAAAAGATCATGAGAGATTACTATAAGCAACTCTATGCCAATAAAATGGACAACCTGGAAGAAATGGACAAATTCTTAGAAATGCACAACCTACCAAGACTGACTCAGGAAGAAATAGAAAATATGAACAGACCAATCACAAGAACTGAAATTGAAACTGTGATTAAAAATCTTCCGTCAAACAAAAGCCCAGGACCAGATGGCTTCACAGGCGAATTCTATCAAACATTTAGAGAAGAGCTAACACCCATCCTTCTCAAACTCTTCCAAACAATATCAGAGGAAGGAACACTCCCAAACTCATTCTACGAGGCCACCATCACCTTGATACCAAAACCAGGCAAGGATGTCACAAAGAAAGAAAACTACAGGCCAATATCACTGATGAACATAGATGCAAAAATCCTCAACAAAATACTAGCAAACAGAATCCAACAGCACATTAAAAGGATCATACACCATGATCAAGTGGGGTTTATTCCAGGAATGCAAGGATTCTTCAATATACGCAAATCAATCAATGTGATACACCATATTAACAAGTTGAAGGAGAAAAACCATATGATCATCTCAATAGATGCAGAGAAAGCTTTCGACAAAATTCAACACCCATTTATGATAAAAACCCTGCAGAAAGTAGGCGTAGAGGGAACTTTCCTCAACATAATAAAGGCCATATGTGACAAACCCACAGCCAACATTGTTCTCAATGGTGAAAAACTGAAACCATTTCCACTAAGATCAGGAACAAGACAAGGCTGCCCACTCTCACCACTCTTATTCAACCTAGTTTTGGAAGTTTTAGCCACAGCAATCAGAGAAGAAAAGGAAATAAAAGGAATCCAAATTGGAAAAGAAGAAGTAAAGCTGTCACTGTTTGCAGATGACATGATACTATACATAGAGAATCCTAAAGGTGCTACCGAAAAACTACTAGAGCTAATCAATGAATTTGGTAAAGTAGCAGGATACAAAATTAATGCACAGAAATCTCTGGCATTCCTGTACACTAATGATGAAAAATCTGAAAATGAAATCAAGAAAACACTCCCATTTACCATTGCAACAAAAAGAATAAAATATCTAGGAATAAACCTACCTAAGGAGACAAAAGACCTGTATGCAGAAAATTATAAGACACTGATGAAAGAAATTAAAGATGATATAAATAGATGGAGAGATATACCATGCTCCTGGATTGGAAGAGTCAATATTGTGAAAATGACTCTACTACCCAAAGCAATCTACAGATTCAATGCAATCCCTATCAAACTACCACTGGCATTTTTCACAGAAGTAGAACAAAAAATTTCAAAATTTGTTTGGAAAAACAAAAGACCCCGAATAGCCAAAGCAATCTTGAGAACGAAAAACGGAGTTGGAGGAATCAGGCTGCCTGACTTCAGACTATACTACAAAGCTACAGTAATTAAGACAGTGTGGTACTGGCATAAAAACAGAAAGATAGATCAGTGGATCAGGATAGAAAGCCCAGAGATAAACCCACGCACATATGGCCAACTTATCTTTGATAAAGGAGGCAGGAATGTACAGTGGAGAAAGGACAGCCTCTTCAATAAGTGGTGCTGGGAAAACTGGACAGGGACATGTAAAAGTATGAGATTAGATCATTCCCTAACACCATACACAAAAATAAGCTCAAAATGGATTAAAGACCTAAATGTAAGGCCAGAAACTATCAAACTCTTAGAGGAAAACATAGGTAGAACACTCTATGACATAAATCACAGCAAGATCCTTTTGGACCCACCTCCTAGAGAAATGGAACTAAAAACAAAGATAAACAAATGGGACCTAATGAAACTTCAAAGTTTTTGCACAGCAAAGGAAACCATAAACAAGACCAAAAGACAACCCTCAGAATGGGAGAAAATATTTGCAAATGAAGCAACTGACAAAGGATTAATCTCCAAAATTTATAAACAGCTCAGGCAGCTCAATAGCAAAAAAACAAACAACCCAATCCAAAAATGGGCAGAAGACTTAAATAGGCATTTCTCCAAAGAAGATATACAGACTGCCAACAAACACATGAAAGAATGCTCAACATCATTAATCATTAGAGAAATGCAAATCAAAACTACAATGAGATATCATCTCACACCAGTCAGAATGGCCATCATCAAGAAATCTAGAAACAATAAATGCTGGAGAGGGTGTGGAGAAAAGGGAACACTCTTGCACTGCTGGTGGGAATGTGAATTGGTACAGCCACTATGGAGAACAGTATGGAGGTTCCTTAAAAAACTAAAAATAGAACTACCATATGACCCAGCAATCCCACTAGTAGGCATATACCCTGAGAAAACCATAATTCAAAAAGAGGCATGTACCAAAATGTTCATTGCAGCTCTATTCACAATAGCCCGGAGCTGGAAACAACCTAAGTGTCCATCATCAGATGAATGGATAAAGAAGATGTGGCACATATATACAATGGAATATTACTCAGCCATAAAAAGGAACGAAACTGAGCTATTTGTAATGAGGTGGATAGACCTAGAGTCTGTCATACAGAGTGAAGTAAGTCAGAAAGAGAAAGACAAATACCGTATGCTAACACATATATATGGAATTAAAAAAAAAAATGTCATGAAGAACCTAGGGGTAAAACTGGAATAAAGACACAGACCTACTTGAGAACGGACTTGAGGATATGGGGAGGGTGAAGGGTAAGCTGTGACAAAGTGAAAGAGAGGCATGGACATATATACACTACCAAACGTAAGGTAGATAGATAGTGGGAAGCAGCCACAGAGCACAGGGAGATCAGCTCGGTGCTTTGTGACCGCCTGGAGGGGTGGGATACGGAGGGTGGGAGGGAGGGAGACGCAATAGGGAAGGGATGTGGGAACAGATGTGTATGTATGACTGATTCACTTTGTTATAAAGCAGAAACTAATAAAAAAAAAAATCCTAGAAACTGTATTACATTTATAATTATATACCTAATTTGCATAATACACATATATTCTCAGCTGTTTATATCATTATAAAACTATATATTAAAAAAAGATGTAGAAGAGTTGGAAAACAGAAATTTACTTAACTTTGCTCCTTGGCATCTGAATATAGGCAATGAAATAGGCACTGTACTGAATGATTCTGATATGATATGATCTCCAGTGTTACATGGAAGCTAATACCTATACATACATACACATAAACTACAAAACTCTGAAGACAATTTTTTATGCACATATTTTCAATGAGGGTGCGTATGTGTGTTAAAGGAAGCAGACAGCTTAATGTGTTTGAAAAAGATATTGGTGGAGTATCCTTATTTAGAAAAAAAATTTTTAATAGTATTCATTGATTAGTTCTGATTATAAAAGCAATACAGAGGGAAGGGGAGGCGTCAAGATGGCAGTGTGGGAAGACACGGAGTTAGCGTCTCCCCACAACTAGGGCAACTGCCGGCCACTCATGGGGCACTCTGACCGCCACGGAGATGGGAGGAACCCCAAAGTGGACCGGTAAGATGTAGGGGGACTGAGGGGGGAGGAGAAGTGGAGGCCAGACAAGATCAGTGCCCCTGAGGCCAGAGAGATCAGGAGAGGCAGGTGGGAGGGACTCTCAGGGAAGAGCAGGAGAGAAACGCAGGGTGATCGCCTGGCCCCCTCAGGCCGGGGAGCCTGCTGAGCTCCCAAGCTGCTGCCCCCCCACCATCCAGGCTGTGTGGGTCCTGGAGGCATAAGAGGGAGGCCAGGGAGATCGCGAGTGGCAGGTGGGAAGGGCCATCCAGGAGGAGCAGAGGGCGATTGCCCTGCCCACTGGGGCCTGGGGAGCCTGCTGAGCTCCCAGGCTGATCCTCTGCCCTCCAAAACCCCCTCCAGGTGGTGTGGGTCCTTGGGGGAATAGGAAGGAGGCTGAGGGGAGAATAGGAGAGGCAAGCAGGAGGGACCCTCAGCGAGGAGCAGAGGGCGATTGACCCACCCACTCAGGCACTCATAGCCTGCTGAGCTCCCAAGCCAATCCACTGCCCTCCAAGGTCTCCCTTCCCACACCTTCCCCCTCACCAGCCACATGGGTCCTGGGGGCATAGGAGGGAGGCTGGGGAGATCAGGAGAGGCAGGAGGGAGGGGCCATCCCAGACCCCAGACTGGAGGAGCAGGAAAGGAAAGGAGGGTGATTGCCCAGCTCACTCGAGCCCAGGAAGCCTGCTAGGCTCCCAGGTGGGGTCCCCTGTCCACTGAGACCAGGATGGAGGGCACGCCTGGGCCCCTTCTCTTCCTTGAGCCTAAGCCCCACCCCACACAGTGCCCTGAGCCTTTTCCAGCTTTCTGGGTTCTAAGCATAGGCCCTGCCCACCACGCAAACCTCACCCTTGCTTAGGCCCTGCTCTTTGGAGTTAAGGCCTTCCCCCCCCCACACCTTTTTTTTTTTCTTTTTTTCCTTTCCCTCCTCCTCTTTTTTTCCTATTGTGGTACTGATGTACCTTCTGGTTGTTGACTCATCTATATTTTTATTTTTACATTTTTTCTAACATATCTGTTAGTTTCCTAGTCTAATTTTATTTTTTACTTATTTTTCTCTCTCTTTTTCCTTTTGCCACCCCAGGCAGCTTGCAGGATCTTGCTTTGCGAGCCCAGGGTCAGGGGGAAGCACCTGTAGTGGGAGCTCCAAGTCTGAACCAGTGGACTCACAGAGAACCTCATATCCCAGAGAATATTCATCAGAGTGAGATTTCACAGAGTTCCTCATCTCAGCAGCAAAACAGAGCTCTACCCAGTAGCCTACAAACTCCAGTGTTGGAAGCCTCAGGCCAAACAACCAGTAAAACAGGAACATAATGCCACTCATAAAAAAAAAAAGGAAACAGCAAAAAATATGTCACAGATGAAGGAGCAAGGTAAAAACCTACAAGACCAAATAAAGGAAGAGGAGATAGGCAGTGTACCTGAAAAAGAATTCAGAGCAATGATAGTAAAGATGATCCAGAATCTCAGAAATAAAATGGAAGCACAGACTGAGAAAATACAAGAAATGTTTAACAAAGATTTAGAAAAACTAAAGATCAAACAGAGATGAACAACAAAATAACTGAAATGAAAAATACACTAGAAGGAATCAATAACAGAATAATGGAGGCAGAAGAACAAATAAGTGAGCTGGAAGACAAAATGGTGGAAATAACTGCCGAGGAGCAGAATAAAGAAAAAAAGAATGAAAAGAGTTGAAGACAATATCAGAGACCTCTGAGACAACACTAAACGCACCAACATTCGAATTATAGGGGTCCCAGAAGAAGAAGAGAAAAAGAAAGTGTCTGAGAAAATATTTAAAGAGAGTATAATGGAAAACTTCCCTAACATGGGAAAGGAAATAGTCACCCAAGTCCAGGAAGCACAGAGAGACCCATACAGGATAAACCCTAGGAAAAACACACCAAGACATATATTAATCAAACTAACAAAAATTAAATTCAAAGAAAAAATATTAAAAGCAGCAAGGGAAAAACAAAAAATAATATATAAAGGAATCCCCATAAGGTTATCAACTGATTTTTTAGTGGAAACTCTGCAGGCCAGAAAGGAGTGGCAGTATATACTGAAAGCGATGAAAGAGAAAAATCTATAACCAATATTACTCTACCCAGCAAGGATCTCATTCAGATTCGATGGAGAAGTCCAAAGCTTTTCAGACAACAAAAGATAAGAGAATTCAACACCACCAAACCAGCTTTACAACAAATGCTAAAGAAACTTCTCTAAGCGGGAAACACAAGAGAAGAAAAAGACCCACAAAAACAAACCCAAAACAATTAAGAAAATGGTAATAGGAACATACATATCAATAATAACCTTGAATGTAAATGGATTAAATGCCCCAACCAAAAGACGCAGACTGGCTGAATGGATCCAAAAACAAGACCCATGTATATGCTGTCTACAAGAGACCCACTTCAGACCTAGGGACACATACAGACTGAAAGTGAAGGGATGGAAAAAGATATTCCTTGCAAATGGAAATCAAAAGAAACCTGGAGTAGCAATACTCATATCAGATAAAATAGACTTTAAAATAAAGACTCTTACTAGAGATAAGGAGGGACACTACATAATGATCAAAGGACCAACCCAAGAAGAAGATATAATAATTATAAATGTTTATTCCCCCAAAATAGGAGCACCCCAATACATAAGGCAAATCCTAACAACCATGAAAGGAGAAACTGACAGTAACACAATAACAGTAGGTGACTTTAGCACCTCACTTACACCAATGGACAGATCATCCAAACAGAAAATAAATAAGGAAACACAAGTTTTAAATGACAAAATAGACCAGATAGATCTAATAGATATTTGTAGAATATTCCACCCAAAAGTGGCAGAATACACTTTCTTCTCAAGTGCACATGGAACATTCTCCAGGATATATCACATCTTGGGTCACAAATCAAGCCCAAGAAAATTTAATAAAATTGAAATCGTATCAAGCATCTTTTCTGACCACAATGCTGTGAGACTGGAAATCGATTACAGGGAAAAAAACCGTAAAAAACACAAATACATGGAGGCTAAACAGTGCGCTACTAAATAACCAAGAGATCACTGAAGAAATCAAAGAAGAAATAAAAAAATACATAGAAACAAATGACAATGAAAACACAGCAACCCAAAACCTATGGGACACAGCAAAAGCAGTTCTAAGAGGGAAGTTTATAGCAATTCAATCTCACCTCAAGAAACAAGAAAAATCTCAAATAAACAATCTAACCCTACACTTAAAACAGCTAGAGAAAGAAGAACAAAGAAAACCCAAAGTCAATAGAAAGAAAGAAATCATAAAGATCAGAGCAGAAATAAATGAAATAGAAACGAAGAAAACAATAGCAAAGATCAATAAAACTAAAAGCTGGTTCTTTGAGAAGATAAACAAAATTGATAAACCTTTAGCCAGACTCATCAAGAAAAAGAGGCAGAAGACTCAAATCAATAGAATTAGAACTGATAAAGGGGAAGTCACAACTGACACTGCAGAAATACAAAGGATTATAAGAGACTACTACAAACAACTATGTGCCAATAAAATGGACAACCACAAAGAAATGGACAAATTCTTGGTAAGGTACAATTTTCCAAGACTGAACCAGGAAGAAGTAGAAAATATAAATAGACCTATCACAAGTAATGAAATTGAAACCGTAATTAAAAATCGTCCAACAAACAGAAGTCCAGGACAAGATAGCTTCACAGGGGAATTCTATCAAATATTTAGGGAAGAGCTAACACCAATCCTTCTCAAACTCTTCCAAAAAATTTCAGAGGGAGAAACACTCCAAAATTTATTCTATGAAGCCACCATCACCCTGATACCAAAATCAGAAAAATATATCACACAAAAAGAAAATTATTAGACCAATATCATGATGAACATACATGCAAAAATCCTGAACAAAATACTAGCAAACAGAATCCAACAACAGAATAAAAGGATCATACACCATGATCAAGTGGGATTTATCCCAGGGATGCAAGGATTCTTCAATATACACGAATCAATCAATGTGATACACCACATTAACAAATTAAGGAATAAAACCATATGATCACCTCAATAGATGCAGAAAAAGCTGTTGAGAAAATTCAACCTCCGTTTATGATGAAAACTCTCCAGAAAATGGGCATAGAGGGAACCTACCTCAACATAATAAAGGCCATATATGACAAACCCACAGGGAACATCATACTCAATGGTGAAAAACTGAAAGCATTTCCACTAGGATCAGGAACAAGAGAAGGATGTCCACTCTCTCCACTCTTATTCAACACAGTTTTGGAAGTCTTAGCCACAGCAATCATAGAAGAAAAAGAAATAAAAGGAATATAAATTGGAAAAGAAGTAAAACTGTCACTCTTTGCAGATGACATGATACTATACATAGAAAATTCTAAAGATGCTACCAGAAATCTACTAGAACTAATCAATGAATTTGGTAAGGTTGCAAGATACAAAATTAATGCACAGAAATCTCTGGCATTCCTATACACCAACAATGAAAAATCAGAAAGAGAAATTAAGGAAACACTCCCATTTACCATTGCAACAAAAAGAATACCTAGGAATAAACCTGCCTAAGGAGGCAAAAGACTTGTTCTCAGAAAACTATAAAACACTGATGAAAGAAATCAAAGATGACATAAACAGATGGAGAAAAATACCATGTTCTTGGATTGGAAGAATCAATATTGTGAAAATGACTATTCTATCCAAAGCAATCTACAGATTCAATGCAATCCCTATCAAACTACCAATGGCATTCATCACAGAATTAGAACTAAAAATCCTACAATTTGTATGGAAACACAAAAGACCCCGAATAGCCAAAGCAATCTTGAGAAAGAAAAACAGAGTTGGAGGAATCAGGCTCCCTAACTTCAAACTATACTATAAAGCTGCAGTAATCAAGACAGTATGGTACTCACACTAAAACAGAAATGTAGATCAATGGTACAGGATAGAATACCCAGAGATAAACCCATGCACATATGGGCACCTAATTTATGACAAAGGAAGCAAGAACATACAATGGAGAAAAGACAGCCTCTTCAATAGGTGGTGCTGGGAAAACTGGACAACTACATGTAAAAGGATGAAATTAGAACACTACCTAACACCATACACAAAAATAAACTCAAAATAGATTAAAGACTTAAATGTAAGACGAGACACTATAAAACTTTTAGAGGAAAACATAGGGAAAACACTCTTTGATGTAAACCATGGCAAGATCCTTTTTGACCCACCTCCTAGAGTAACAGAAATAAAAATAAAAATAAACAAATGGGACTTAATTAAACTTAAAAGTTTTTGCACAGCAAAGGAAACCATAAACAAGACAAAAAGACAACCCTTAGAATGGGAGAAAATATTTGCAAATGAAACAACAGACAAAGGATTAATCTCCAAAATACACAAACAGCTCATGGAGCTCAATATCAAAAAAACAAACAATCCAGTTAAGAAACGGGCAGAAGACCTAAATAGACACTCACCAAGGAAAACATACAGATGGCCAAGAGGAACATGAAAAGATGCTCAACATCACAAATTATTAGAGAAATGCAAATCAAAACTACAATGAGGTATCACCCCATGCCGGACAGAATGCCCATTATCAAAAAAGCTAGAAACAATAAATGCTGGAAAGGGTGTGGTGAAAAGGGAACCCTCCTACACTGTTGGTGGGAATGTAAATTGATACAACCACTATGGAAAACAGTATGGAGGTTCCTTAAAAAACTAAAAATAGAACTACCGTATGACCCAGCAATCCCACTGCTGGGTATATACCCTGAGAAAACCATAATTCAAAAACAGTCATGTACCATATTGTTCACTGCAACACTATTTACAATAGCCAGGACAAGGAACCAACCTAGATGTCCATCAACAGATGAAAGGATGAAGAAGATGTGGCACATATATACAATGGAATATTACTCAGCCATAAAAAGAAACGAAATTGAGTTATTTGTAGTGAGGTGGATGGACCTAGAGCCTGTCATACAGAGTGAAGTAAGTCAGAAAGAGAAAAAAGTATACAGTATGCTAACGCATATACATGGAATCTAGAAAAAAAAATGGTACTGATTAACATAGTTGCAGGGCAGGAATAAAGATGTAGACATAGAAAATGGACTTGAGGAAATGGGGTGGGAGGGGGAAGCTGGGGCGAAGTGAGAGTAGCATTGACATGTATACTATACCGAATGTAAAATAGTTAGCTAGTGGGAAGCAGCAGCATAGCAAAGGGAGATCAGCTCGGTGCTTTGCGATAACCTAGAGAGGTGGGATCAGGAGGGTGGGAGAGATGCTCAAGAGGGAGGGGATATGGGGACATAGGTATGCATATGGCTGATTTGCTTTGTGGTGCAACAGAAACTAACACGGTATTGTGAAACAATTATACTCCAATAGAGATCTATTAAAAAACAAAAAAGGAATACATGTTCAATGAAGACAATTTTAAAAATATAAAAGAGTGAAGAAGCAACCATCATTCTATCCTCCAGAGATAATCACTACCAGTATATCACACATCCTTCAGGTCTTTTTTCTTTGGGTGAGATTTTAAATTAAAAGATAAAAATTTTTATAATATGAAATTTGGTACGTAAAAAATAGGTATGTTAAGTCTCTGGGGAAAAAAAGGAAAAATTAGAATTAGGGGCTATCTGTAAGATTCCTTTCAGGGATAAACCGAATAGCATTATAAACCATTTTCATTTTCCATAAAATAAAACACCTCATTCATTACATGCAGTTTGGAACTCATTTGCATTTAAAATTGCAAAACGATAGAAAGAAACTGAATTATTCAATCTTATTTTTTTTAAGAATCACTTCAGGATGATGATATCAAACCTTTTCAACAGAAAAAAAAATGATCCCTTGTGTTGGTGACCTGGCACATCTGCTGTCTTCTGACATTTTTGTGACCCAGTCATTGCTCCTCTACTGCTACAAAGGGTTCTACCTGTGTGAGACCCCACCTCCTGCTCTGTGTGTCCAGGCATGAGACCACGGAACCCGCCTAGAGGCTCCTTAAGGTCTTACTTTCTGAGATATGAACACATTTACATTCTCATTCCATGGGGGCTCCAGAGTTATTTCACTCGACCCTCAGGTCCTGCCCACCACATGTTTGTGGAAGCCAGCTGAATGCATCAGAAGGCTGAGTCAGAGTTCACCACCTCCCATCCCTACCTTGCAAGCTCTAACCTGAAAAAAGAAAAGCTCATAGTCCTTACTTGACCTCTGTGTGTCCAGGAACCTCCTGAAATCAGCATTCTGTACCATATCCATAACATAACCCTTCAGGCTCAGTTTTCCCCATTCTCATAGTCCCAGGTTCCATACATCAATGCAGGATTGCAGTTTTGAATGAATGAGTCCGATGACCTTTTTCCTGTTTCAGTGCTAATTTCACACCCGATAATTGCACACAGTTGCCTTCTCACTGAAGAAGTCAAACAACCACAGCTCTGTTTAATCCTATAGCTGCATCCTCCTCTGAGCTCATACCTTTTTCTTTTTTTTTCACTTTTAATGACAACAGCCTCACTGCTGCCTATAATGTAATCATTGAGGTAACCGTCAGCAAGTGGTCTGCAAAAAATGATCTCTGTTAAACAGGATCCACTTCTCCACTTTATTCAGTGTTTTACTTAAGAGTTTTGTTAGGGCAACATCTGGCAGAAATACCTAATCAGGGTGTTTAGAGTATCAACAGTTTTAACTCATGTCCACCCCACTGTCATTTCCATTGGCCAAAACTTCTGCTGTCTTGGGAATGTGCCTAGTAGCATCCATCAATTCCTCTTCTTCTGGAGGAAAGTTCACTTATTTCAAGTGTCAGGTCCCATCTGCCACCGTTGGCCACTTTTATGATTTTGAAACTGCTGGGAAATAGAGCATAAAAGCCAGGCAGGCTATGTTAAAATAGAAAGCCCTTGGGCTCATCCCTCAGCTGGGCCTCTGATAGTTGATGATCCAAAAAATTTTTTTCTTTACAAAATATTAACCACAATATGCCGATGACACTTTGCATGACACATGGAATATAGTGAGGATTCCTGCAGATTGCAAACAGGAACCTTGTCAGAACTTCTGAACTCTATTCAAGAGATGTGACCAGAACGTGGGAGACCTAATCTTGGCTCAAGGCCTGGATCCCCATCACAGTAACACCAGGAGCAAATGAACTAGAATGGGAAATTTTGTCAGACACACTTAATTTCCCCCAGGATAACGGATGGCTTATGGTGGCACCGGGCCAGACTCCTGGGGCCCTCAGAGACTTGTAGGCTGTGCAGCATTTGATGACACCAATACTTCAGGCTCTGTGGATTAAAACTATGACTCTCTCAATAAATTTTCTTTTCCTCCCTCTCAGCTACATGAGAAAAATGTTTGAAAGGCCATGTTTTTAGATGCGTACCATCTGGATGTAAGAAAACGTAGTTGCCAACATCAGGGAAACAGTTCCCTCTCCTTAGGAGTTCCTGATAATAATAACTAAGCACACAAAGGTGAAAATGAGAAGACAAAAGAATTCACGGGTTCTTAATAGGACACACACTTGTTTTAATTCTAGTCCATTAAAAACTGATTTGAGGTGATTTACATTATTAAGAAAATAAATCATAGCAAGTTTTTTAAAATAAACAGAGACTAAGATAAAGGAAAAACATGGGAAAAAAGTGAAGCAGATGAATGCATGTCTTAAGTTCCTCTGCAGTAATTAGAAGAGGGGAGAAGATTGACTGAGTGCCCGAGCATACAAAGAACAAAGAAACAGTTTCTTGAAATAAGCACAGCTCTTTTCTGATACTAGGATAGTAAAGAAATTTACATCTTAGTCCTTCATAAAGATGACTTTTTGAATTTATTGAACCAAGTCCTCAAAAAGATGTCTATGAGGTGCAAAAATACTTTGTCAGTATTTCTTCTAAGACCCACCAATTCATGTCAATGGCATGACACCAAAGCACCATTTGATAAGAACCAGTCAGTTATGAGCTAACACAATGCATTTAGATGCTAATATGCTTGTTTCATCCAAGAAAAAAATTTAGACTATTCAGAAGATTAAAGAGCCACTCAGCTTAAACAAGGACCAGGTAATGCCATCACCTAACTAGTGCCTTTTATAATAAAGTCCTCAGAGGAGACAGACACACAAGTGCATAAACACACATAGGATGATGCTATAGGCTTAGGAGAGCATTCTTCAGACAAGAAAGCAGTTTCACGTGTGTTGGCTGTCCCATAGGCTAACTTCTAAGATTCAAGAAGTTTAAAAAGCAGAATAAGAAAAATAAAAAAGTAAAGATGTGTGAGTCATTGCAAGGCTAGAGAACTACTTAAACTCAATAGTGTCATCTTTTAAGTAAAATAAAAATAATTATCTGTGAATGTTATTGAGCAGAGACCTTTATAAAAATACATTTGAAGATAAACATTTTTGTCCCACATTATATACAGTGGAGCTGAACTGCTACAGTAGAACAATTCTTTTTTTTTATTTTATTTATTTTTTATACAGCAGGTTCTTTAATTAGTTATCTATTTTATACATATTAGTGTATAGATGTCAATCCCAATCTCCCAATTCATCCCACCACCACCACCCCCTTCCCCCCTTGGTGTCCATACATTTGTTCTCTCTATTTCTGCCTTGCAAACCAATAGAACCATTCTTAACCAACTTCCATTTAACTGATTCACTAGAAACCCATGCTCTCAATTTCACTGTAAAAACATTCTGATTGATGTCTGCAGTATATTTGAATGCTCATGGCTCTATTAGCCTCTCTCCAATTGAATTGTTTACTCTAAAGAGTTCATTGTGTGTGCTCCCAAATCTGATTACACTAGTTGAACTTTAATTACAATCACTTGAATAAATATTATAGAAGTCAATACTATATGGGCACAAAAAGAAAGATTTCTATGAAAATTGAACTGAATACTCTAGAAAGTACTACAAAGTTGAGTTGCTAAAAATAGTTGTTCTCAAATAAAGTACCAGAAAGGCAACTGTGAAATATCAGGGGAAGAAAAAAATCTCAAAGTCTTCTGTGCTCAGATTAGATCACTAATGTCTTGAATTTCCGACTCCTCTTTAATGAAACTAGAAGTGGAAATTGTTAATAATGCACTATGATTATAGTTTATGTAAAATAAATATGTGACACCAATCAATGGCTCCTAGGCCATGTATATGTTGGAACAAAATCTCTTAATTTGAGCTGTTCTTCAAAGTACTTTTCAGAATTTCCAACTTATGGTCCCTCCACAGTTGTCTCACATCTCTACCTGTCCCACCTGCATCTTAAGAAACACATTTCTCAAAAAGCTGAGATCACTACACACTTCCAGGTAATTTTGCCCACAGACAAGGCTGGCTTCCTGGGTGTCCATCAACGCAGTTATACAGGATCGTGTGCTGAGAAGGGCCCTATGATTGGTTTGATGCTCTGTTGCCTTGTCTGAAGATAACCTTATTTTTGAACTTGAATTTTGCAGGTGAAGTCAAACGGTACCACGGAACGGCGACTGTGGTCCAGTAGCTGCCTGCGCATGCGCAAGATCAAGCCCACTGACACATCCCACGGCGCCTGCACAGACAATTAACCAAGCACACAGGTACCTGTCTTGGATCAGTCTGGGATGCTGTGGAGCATTGAGGAGGTGGCCAGGTCAGGACCTTGGACCAGATTGGCGGCAGAAATGGCAGCAGCAGCCATAGCTGTGGGAGGGGAGGTGCCGCACTTAGCGGCAGCCCAGGAAAAATGGTGGGGGACGCGTGCCCATCTCTCTCTGGAGCTGGTCCCTGCGACAGCTGCACAAACATCAGCTTCCCAGCTTGAGCACCTGGACAGGAACCACCAGCAGCCAGGCAGCAAAATTTGTCCTTAAACTATTACAAAATACAACTGTACACGTGGACATCACCATAATGCATATCAGGAAGTTTTCAGAATTCCTTGAAGAGTTTAGAACCTGTGGTCTTGAAAGGTAGTGCCTTACAAAGTAAACAACCACAAGCTTAGAAATAGAAATTAAATTTAATAGAAATTAAATTAAATTAAATAGAAATTAAATTTTAATATTCTATGGAAAAGAACACTATTTTCACCTGAAGCTTCAGATAAACAAGTTATTAATAAGGAGGACAAATCTTTTTTCCTTGTAATTGAAGCTGTAGTAATAAAATGCATTTCGAATTATATACAAATAATGAAGTCACTTTCAGTTTCCTCTACAACTCCCACAGATTTCAGAAAATGTCAGAGGAAACATTAAAATGGCATTTTATAAATTTACACTTAAATTCAGTTTTGCACAGAACTGATTTGTATGAAGAGTTAAATCTTTTTTAGAAAATTTGTCCAGGAAAAACCATCAATTCTAAATATACTAAAATTTATATTTTGAAGTGATTTATCAGAAATATATTCCAATGTTGTCACAGATACCAGTTGCACCAGCAAAAAGATCCCTCTCAAATTAAAAGAAAACATCAAAAATGATTTGTGATCTGGCATTTGCCAAGTAACTAATGTCACTTACAATGAAAGGTATACTTTAGAGATATTTCGTGTTTGATTCCAGACCACCACGAGAAAGTGAATGTGTCAATAATGTGATAATAAATACAGATTTTTTTTGGTTTCCCAGTGCATATAAAAATTATGTTTGCACTATACTGTAGTCTAGTAAGTGCAATATCATATTTTATATACCTTAATTAAAAATACTTTATTGCTAAAAAATGCTCACCATCATCTCAGCCTTCAAGGAGTTGTAATCTTCTTGCTGGTAGAGGGTCTTGACCTTGATGTTGATGTCTCCTGTCTGATCAAGGTGGTGGTCGCTGAGGTTTGGGGTGGCCGAGGCGATTTGTTAAAATAAGACAACATGACGTGTGTGGCATCAATTGACTCTTGTTTTCACTCGAACATTCCGAGGCCATTGTAGGGTTATTATTTGACCTATTTTCAATATTCGTGTGTTTCAGGGACCAGGAAGGCCCAAGGAGAGAGAGAGATGAGGGAATGGCTGGTCAGTGGAGCAGTCAGAACACACACATTTATCGATTAAGTTCACTTTCTTCTATGGGCTCGATTCATGGTGCCCCAAACAATTCCAATAGTAACAGTGAACATCACTGATCACAGATCACCATAACAAATATCATAATGAAAAATTTTGAAATATTGTGAGAATTAACCAAATGTGACACAGAGACATGAAGTGAGCAAATCCTGTTGGAAAAATGCTACTGATAGACTTGCCTGACCCAGGGTTGCCACAAACCTTCAATTTGTACAAAACACCTTATCTGCAAAGTGAAATAAAGAAAGGTATACCTGCATATCAAGTGAAAATGAAGTTACAAGGTTCTAATAAATGATTTTCCAGTAAAGTGACCTAGAAAAACATATGATCAATATATCACAATAATAAAGTATCATTTACTATATTATATAAAATTATAACACCAAAAGTATTATTTTTAAAATTTGTAAGTCCATGCTATATTACTCATGTATCACTGTTACCCTTATTATAAGTACTACAATATTTTAAACAGAAAAATTTATATTTTAGTACATTTAATGGCATTTTCCCCTGCTTTTTGAACAACAGGCTTTAACGTCCTTATTTTTTATTTGACCTCATAGTTTATATACCTGGACCTACCTGTAATATTTGCCTTTTTTAATTTCGTAATACTGCTTGAGTTCTTCTGGCCACAATTTCTCTCCAAAAAACATAAAGTAGCTTATTAGTAATGTTTTACCAGGTTTATTAGAGAGGAATTTTGGTGCTTTACATATCTCTCTTTGAAATCGAGGAATTTTTGCTTTAAATAATGGAATTTTTTTCAAAAGTTCCTCATTTTTTAAAGTCTATGGACCATTCTTTGGAGGTTTTCCATCTTCAACTGTCATTGACTATAACTTCCTGAAAAGTGTCCATTGTTTCTTGTGGGGAAAGGAGCTATGTATTACTGATATAAAGACCCTTGGGAAGAAAGATTTTTAAAAAATTTTGTATCCTGAAACAATTCTTCAGATTCCTATGGGAAAAAGAAAATTAGTCAAAGTGCCTTATTGAGTCCACAGGAATTTTCCCAAGTATTGAGCCTTTTGTCTACATCTTAACCTGTGAGACGTACTGCTTTGTTAGAACCAAAAAGAAAAGTAGTAATCCGATAAAGGAGCTAAAAATACTAAACCCCGTCAGCTTCCCCAGGGCCTCTAAAAACATGGTGATTGACAGGGTGAACAGCTGATTTCATACGGAAAAATGTGAAACACAAAGCACACTCTTTCCTAGGCTCTGAGGCCACAGGCAGCAAGAAGCTGCAGCATCTCTGCGGGCTGCATCCGGCTTCTAGGTTGCCCAGCTCAGGAGCAGATGCACCTTCTTCCTGCATCTGCAGGGACAGAGCTGTCTCAGGAGTGGCGGCCTGTTGGGGACACCCTTTCCATGGGATGAATAGTCAGATGATTCCCTGACCTATTTACACTCACTGGGCAAAACGTTTTCATTCTACAGGCTAATCATTAAATAAATAAATATAAATAGAATTCCAGACCTTTCACTTCTACCAAAGTCATTACAGAAAAACAACTGCTGCTTAAAAAAAAAAAAATCTCTGGTTTACCTGGAGGAGTTAATTGCTTTTCCTATAGCAGGTCAACTTCATTCTTAATCTTGCTTTTTGCTCCTAAGGAAATAAAACCTTTCACAGGAGTCTATCAGAGAGGTTTTGACCTACAAACTCATTTCTGAGACTTAAAGTACAATAGCTATTGGATTAACCCATTAATTTCACATATTTAGCAAATGTACATTCACCAGATCTGCTGTAGAGTCTTCTCACTCCATCACATGTGAAGCAACTTCCAAATTTCCTATTTTAACTAGTTTTGGCTATTAAATATTGTTGTTTTAGAGCTTATTATGCAACATGTACCATGTTCTGGGTATTAAAAAGAGAATCCTGTTCTCTGGGACTTTAAATCTTAAAGCAACCTTTTAGTACAAAAAGTTCATTATCTGTGTTATTGTCCTTTGTGAGCTTATATCTTAAAGCATTTTTAGAAGCAAAGCCCAATATCTGAGATCTTAGGCAACTTCTTACCCCTCTGCCCAACCTCAGTCCTGCCAGGACACATTTTTATGAATAATACAAGTAAACAGAATTCTTCCATAGAAATGGTTTCAGGCTTTTACCAAGAAAGAAAAAACTAGTATTTACAACAATATAATCATTTAATTTCATAATATCATTAAATGAATATTTGAACCCCATATTAAGATAAGCAAATTGAGGCAAGGAGAAATCATATAATTTGTTTCAAATCACAAAGCAAAAGAGTCAGAATTTTAAATGCATGTGTGCCCCTACATCACTGCATCTACACTATCTTTCTGGATAATAATAAGCATACTATATAATAATACAGCATGATTAACAGGGATGACTAATCTTCATATAGAAAACTATAATAATAGATTAATATAAATAGAAGCTCTTTCTATTTATATTATGTAAAGGGGTTAATTAACAAATAGGATTGGGAATATGGGTTCTAAGTCCTTCTTCAGGCCTACATGCTATTTTCTATAGTACTTGAAAGAAAGTGAAATATTTGATACAAGAACATGGGATGACTTGAGAAACATATAAAATACTTGAAGAAAACGAAGGCTGGTTGAACCTTCCAGTGTTCCTCAAACTTTAGAATTACCAATAAAGCTTTTCAAGAATTCTCATTTCTTATTCCCACTTCTGAGGTAGGTCTGCATTCTTAAAAAGCCCTGGAAGATAATCCTAATGGAGGTGGTCCATGGGACATACTTTGAGAAATACCAAATCAGAAATTGAATAAGGGAGGTTGAACAGAACAGAAATGATAATGAAAATATGGCAGCAAAGGAGCTCCCAACTTTCAGAACCCAAACAGAAACCTAGTCTCAAATCCCCATTGGAGGCCACAAGCAATAAAAACTGCATTATTGCAATCTTCCTTTGAATAACAAATAAGCTATGAAAAACAAATAAGCCTGCTTTTAAGGTTTTGAATCTCTGTTCATAACTGGAATGAGATAATCCTCACATAACTAATACCATAAATGTCAGATTATTCTACCTTGATGAATTTTTACCAATTAAAATTGTTTCTTATTCTAAGACAGGAGAAAATAATCCCAGTTACAGCTGTCACTTGCCTTTTACCAGCTACACTCATATCATTTATTGAACACTATTGGGTGGTAAGCACATTCTCTTATTTAATCTTCCCAATCACCCATTAAGTTTGTGACTAATATTGCTCCCAACTTGTGGATGAAGAACACAGCAGTCAAGTTTAATGGTTACCATGTCTCGGCTTTTACCTACACAACCTCAAAAGAAATCCCAGCCATTTTTGTCCGCCATTTTATCACAGGTTACCAGGGTGTCTCCCTCTTGACACAACATGGAGTTAACTCTCTCTGACACCTCAGAAGAGACATGTTCCCATTGCCTGCCTGCTGCTGCCTCAACATATCTCCTCCATGCTTGCTTCTACACCCTGTAATTCAGCACACTGGAAACAAGACACCCAGGGTATCACTGGAACGGGAATCAGTTCAGGAAAGAATGTCTTTGCTTGTAGCAGGAATTCACCTTGTGCAATTCTAGCCATTTTAGCCATTTTCAGCTGTGACATCTACTTTCTAGCATCAAAGTTTGTTCAGTTTTCCCACAGTTGTACGACCTAGCCTTCCAACTGGTCCCTTTTACTGCTTCTCTGTATAGACTTTTCCTCACAGGGTGGCCAGAGAGATCCTTTAAAATAAATTGAATCAGATTATATCTTTGCTGTAAATCTAATGGCTTCCTATCACTGTTGGAGTAACCTCAAATCTAAATCCTTCCCATGACCTGTAAGACCCACCATGAATTGGCCCCTGGTGACCTCTTTGACATGACTTCCTCCTTTCTTCTGATCCACTGAGTTCCATCCTTATGTTGATGGAACAGGCCAGCACCTTCCTCCCCAGGATGTGCACACTCGCTGTTCCCTCTTTGAAAGGCTTCTTCTTCACATACTTGCAGGACCTATTCTTTCACTTCAGTCATGTCTCTGCTCAATACCACCCTCTCAGAGCCATTTTCTGAGCACCTCTCAGTAACTCTGCATCTCCCACCCTGTTTTATATTTCTACCTACAACTTGCCACTTTTGTTTTATATTTCTACCTACAACTTACCACTGCCTAAGGTCTTATTATATTATTTTGGGTAAGTTGTTATCTGTCTCCTCAACTAGAATGTAAGCTCCATCAAGGCAGCATTCTGATTTTGTGAATATTTGGTAACTCTCAGGTGTTTCAAATGTACAGTCAAGTTTGAGAACCATTTCTCTAAAGGGAAGTAGGGAATTCAATCTTGCTCTGAGCAGTTATTCCTATCAAAACTTATTGACAGGAAATGCAAACCAGAGGTCCCAGGCACTAGGTGGTCTTCATAGTTAAGAAACTGTTAGCACTGAGATTTTAGGTGATCATTCCCCTTAGAATTGGACCCAAATCAACAAAGAGATACAGGTAGTAAGGCCCAGGTTTCCAAGAGCAGGGAAGGCAAGTTCAAGGCAGAATGCCCAAGCCCTGGTCAAGGGGGGTTGACATGAAAGAAACCAAGAATGCAAAATGGACCAAGGGGAAGTTTGCATCTGAGTGACAAATGGGTACAAAAGGGCAAATGAATGGTCACTAGAAATGCAACTAGTTTCTACCCTCACCTGCTGATAGAGCAAGACTTGTAAGGCAATGGCTCTCTAAGGAATTCCAAAATCAGTCATCACTGGTCTTTCTTATAAGCTCAGATTCTGGAGCTCCAGCTGCAGAAATTCTGATTCAGTGACTCTGGAATGGGACCAGGACTCTTCCACTTTACAAGTGCCCAGGGTGAGTCTGAGGTGCGTGGTTTCCGGGACACACTTAGAGAAATCCCACCCTCAGGGATGCCTGATGGGTAAAGATGGGCAGCCAGCAAAGGCACCATCACTACATGCAGCTGAAGAGGAGCTAATAAGTTGGATCCAGTCGTGTGGATCTGAAGGTGACTCCAGTCCACAGCTGGAAATGTATCCAGAGATTTCTCATGAGCCTCAGCCATGGCTCCTCTTCCTGCGCTGGACTTCTGCAAGCTGGTGCCATCACCAGTCCCAAGCTCCAATTCTGTACTTGGCATGGACAAGTGGACTCAGATCTTCCCCAAGAAGAGAGAAAGCATCCTGCTGAGATAGCTCCAACTTGATGAGTAAGTGGCCTCTCTCCCTCCTCATAGGCTCAAAAGAGTATGAGCTGCATTGTGTCCCCCACTCCATTCTAATCACCCCCTCACCCCGTGTCTGCCAACTAACCCTCAAAATACTCAAATACAAATAACAACTTGCAGGCATGAGGCCAGCCATAAGGGAAAGGGACATGAGTGTACCTGGTCCTGGCAGGTCAGCACTCAGAGAAAGGTGATAGGGGACAGGGCACCAATGAACTGCTCTCCACAAATGAGAAGTAAACTTCACATTAATGAGCGAGGAGCATTGTCTGAGGCTGTGCCCACATCCAACAGAAGCACCTGGAGACAGACCTGTTCTGATCAGCTAATAGGACCACCAGAGCCACATCCCAGCATCTCAAACATCCCTTTTGGGGGATGAACATGGCCTGGACATTGTTTGTGTAGAGCTTCCCACTCCCCAGCAATTTCTGTCCCCACATGGGCGCCAGCAGAACCCTCCAGGTCACCCTTCCAGTGCTTCTCCACTCCCTCCTCAACCTGAAGTTGGAAGAGCTCGACTCAGACCTTCAGGTCCACCTCTGTCCACCCCCTCTCAGGCCTAAACCCTCCTGATAGGACCTCCCTCACCTCACCAGGGCCCTGAAGAGCATCTGAGCCGTCAGCAGCCCTGGAGACCTAGCACGTGGGAGCAGAAGGAGGTGGGACCCTGTTACACTTTGGCTCTACCCAGAACCACTCAGCATATCCCTCGTTCAGGATCTGTTCCTCTAGGAAAACAGCTAATTTGTTTCATTTAAAAAATAAGTTTTTCTTCACAGGGTCAACTAAGCCTGGCTCTGTGTTAATAGGTTGGGAGGAGGCTCATCCCCTTGTGTCTGAGGGGCTCACACTCAGCTCCCGTGCCTTCCCACTAACCACGCTGCAAAATCTAGTTCCCACCTCCTTACAGGTCTCAGTCTTTTCTGGGACACAAAAGATAAATGTCGTGAGTCTTGTACAGCCTCCACCTTCCTATTATTTCCTCTTTATCTAGGGATTGCAGAGTCTTTGGATTGTCATGACTAAATTCAGCACAGGATTTCACCTGATATTCATCTTAAACACCTCAAACAGCTTTCTCTGTACAGAGAGATTGTATGAAAACGCTATGAAAGATGTCAAGATCATTTGTTGATCAAAGAGGTCATTTGCTAAAAGTAGACTTCTGTAAAATCTTTCCATCCATTTGTGGTTTAAGAAACCCCCTCGACTTTTCTTTCTGAGCAGAAACTATCAACACTCATCAGAAGCCAGTTCATCTTTAGAGTGTGATAATTCTGAACGGTAATAGCAATGGTTTCCTTCCTGCAAATTTTGCTTGCTTCTGCTTAACCTGGAGTCATGTCCCACGTAACAGGGGTCTCAAAGGAGGTAGACCAGAAGGCTGTGCAGTGCTCAGCAGACACATGGCAAATTTGACCTCTTTCTTGGGAGAACAACATACATTGTATTCAACTGTCTCACTCATGGTCACATAGGTAAAAGCACATTTCAACGTTGAAAGTTCACCTTAACCAATAACTTACAGCATTTTGATTAAAATTAGTAAATAGATATATACATTAACACAGGTAAAGCTTCTGTCTGGTGCCTAGCACACAGTAAGTGCTTAGGTTATACGCATTTCCCTTCCCTTTTCTTATAATTTGCATCAATTCTATTTGACATATATATTTGATATGTTCCTGCTGTAGAGGAATTCAGCTTCCTGCTTTGTGGTTTCAATAAGTAAATTTTGAGGAAAGCAAGAATATACACAACTCTACTAGCTATTATTATAACTACTATCATCATCATCATCATCATCATCATTTTCCTGTTAATTATGTCTCCTGAAACATTTCTCAATGGAAACTGGAAATTTTCCCCCAGAACTTCCTTTCCTTTTTATAAAGCTTTGGGTAGAGTTTTTAATCAATACAGAAAATGAAACCTCAGCTTTCTGAAGGCCTTGATATTTTAGGACTCTGACAAATTCACCACATTCTTACTGATTGTTCCTTTCCCCAATATTATTCAGAAATGCCAGTTAGCTTCCTCTGAAATCCAGCGGTCTGATAGAAACTTGTGAATATCTTAGTTTCCCTGGTGATGCCTATGGATTTCTTTGCATCATTTAAGAAGATTAACTAAGACCTCCAGAGAATTCGTGCTACTTCTAGCTTTTGGTCAACCAAGAAGATGTTCTCCTAGGAATCCATTAAAAGACCAGAGTGTTAAAGTCCAGAGCCCAGCTGCCTGATAAGGAATGGCAGTTACTTCCTGACACAACAGTGCTTGCCCTATAATCTGAATGCTGTCCTACATGGAATGACATTTTTCCTGCTGTCTCATTTCATCACTCCCCTGCGACTCCCAGAAAGGGCTATGTTTGCCTTCAGCATCTCTTTGGACCAATTTAAAAGCTGACATCATGACTCTTCCTTTTGTCCTTCCACGTAATGATTTTCAAAGCCACTTATTTTGTTTTGCATTTGACATGAAAGGAAAAGCAAGCATTATTTAAATTACTTGTTGGACATGTAATAAAATCTGTGACTCATTAAATCCATACATGATTTCCCAAGGCTTTCCCAAGTCTGAATAGTTACATGCAGTGAGACAACTTGACTGTCTTTAACTACCCTAGATTGTTGTCTAATAGTGCAAGGCACTCCTCAGTTTCCCTGATTACATTATGCAGAAAGATTGCATCAATTGCATCCTGTATTTTTGGATACCTGGTAACCTCTAAAATGGTAGCTCCTTTGATCATGTGACAAGAACTTGCATCTTGTACACTACCCACAAAGCAGTCTCGATAATTACAAAGTGCTCATCACGGGTAGGTGGGGACTGGAGGTTCCTTCCCTGGCCACTGTGGTTTTGGAAATCCAGCTCTACTTTCCCCCCAACCCTGTTCTTAATATCTGCTGACAATTTTCATGACTTGTAGTAAGTCATCACAGCCCAGTTTCACACCACAATGAATGTTCCTCCTTGTCTTTGCCACTGTTTTACTGCAGACAGGAATAAGCATGCTACAATTTCAAAAACTCTACATACATAAAGTTTGGAACACCAGCCTTTAAGGATAATTCTTATTCATTCCTTCATCCCTTTAGAGTGGATCTCTGAAGGAACTGGCTTATTTCTTAGTCCAGAGTTATTTTTCCTGGCTCCCCTGAATTATTGAGTTCACCCTTCCCTAGTTTGAATTTGTATTTTTTCAGTTACTCAAGAAATCTATGCTCACATTTGAAACTGATCTTCTCTCCTGGGCCCTCCTTCTTCATATAATTTTAGAAACCCCATATCATGTGGCATCTAGTGGGAGCTCAGTAAACATTAGTTGGCTGAGCAAGAACCTATAATTTCCATCACATAGCAGGTACGAACAAAGTAACAGCTGGGTTGGTCATATACCATGAGGTAGCTAAAATTCTCCTTTTCATGCAAGACACAAACGTCCAGAGACTAATATAGCATATAGCGATGATTCTAAATGATACAAGATGTCAGAGACAGGAAAGATCAAAGGGAGCTGAGGACCTCTAGAAAGGTTTTATAAAAAAGAATAGATCTAAACCAAATTTGATCATATTTTGATGAGTGCAGAGGAGATAAGAATTCAAGGGAAGAACAATTCAAGAACCATAGAAAAGCAGAAAATAGTTTGAAAACTAGTTATTTAACTTACTAGGTGTCTAACTTTGGAAACAAGCTCCCTTATTCTCATTTTTCTCATCTCTTAAATAAAAGCAACAGTGCTTACTTACATTGTGGGTGGTTGTAAGTAGTTAATAAGATAATTTATGTAAGATTTAACAAAATAGCTGGTAATTATAATAAATAGTAACTATTATTGTTGTCACTGCTGTTGTTTTTATTAACAGTGGTAGTATTCAGACAAGGAACACACCCAACCTGATGGATTAAATGTTTCAAACAGACCACAGAGGGAAATAAAGCCAGTGAGGTAACCTGAATGTGAAGGTACTTGAATGTGATTGAGAATGCAGCGAATTGATTTCGTAAGCAAGAACTTATTATATATTCCCAAAAAAGAAATAAATACTGTTTTTACCTTAATTTTTTTTAAAGAGTGAACTTTATGACATTGAATTTAGGGAAAGAATCTTACTTTCTCTGAATACCTGCTAAGTGATTGGTGCTTTGACATACAATATCATATTTATTTTCTTGTGAGAGGGTAGCTAGAATAAGTGCTAGAATTAAAATCCAAGTGCACAGGGTCCCAAACACAGTTTCTTTCAAAAATGCAACGCTGCCTTCTTAACTGAAGGTCACTTATCAGATTAAAACCTGTAGCAGGTCATAATCATCTAGAACAGGGAACAGTAGCGTTTTATTGGAACACAGACACACCCACTTGGTCCTTACTATCTATGGTTACTTTTGCACTTCTACACCAGAGTTGAACGGTTGCCACTGTCACAGATCAGCAAAGCTTAAACACTTCCTAGTCGATCCTTTACAACACAAAGTTTACCTACTCCTGGACTAAAGTGTGGTCATACCCTTCAAAACCGTCTCGCCTCATCTACACCGTCTCTTAATCCAAGCACATTTTCTAATTTGCCTCATACTGTAAAAATCCTTGAAAGCACCACACTGATCTCAACATAGAGCCTAACCCTTCTTGTGTAATACTCGTAGGTTGTCATGATATCTCTACTTACTTTTCTAGCCTTCGTCCATATCTCCTCCTCCACAAGACCTTCCCACCTGCAGGCTTAGTTCTAACTTAGGACTTGTCTACCCACAATGTCCTCACTCCATTTCTGCCTGTTACCATTCTGTCTATTCTTCAAAGTCTCCGTCAAACGTCAACTCCTCCAATCAACCCTCCTGCCCCACCTCTCCTCCAGACAGTCCTAATTCAAACATCTTTGTTTTGTACTTATTTTTATCAATACATAGTTCACTTCCTCTGTTAGACTGTAAGCTCCTTGAGGACAGATCATTTTTACCACCCATACTATTAAGCACATTATGGGTACATAATACATTTGTAAATGTATCAGTTGTATTGATGTCAGATAGTAAGTAATAAAAGGTCATATTTATATTAACATTAACATAATAAAAAATACAAAGATTTCCACATTCCTAAAAATTTCCTCTACACCCAAGACTAAGGAAAACTTCAATCTAGCCTTTTGGCCCACTTTGTCTTGCCTAGAATTTTCCCCATTATCTTAATAAGGAAAGATGTACCTTTAAACTCACTCACTGCCCTATACCAGGTATACTGGTATTCTTCCAAAATAACAGTAAAGATGACAAGCATGAGGTCATAAGTCATGGTGAAGATTTTCTCTGCAAAGCTGTGATAACTGTCCATTCTTAATAGTAACCTATTCTTGACTAGCATCTAAAGCCAATCGTCCTTTATTAAAAATATTATTAGTACTAATAAAAACTGTGTTGACAAACTCATATTTATCAATTAACTTCCTCATTTTTATAGCATTTTAATTAACACTTTGCTAACTGTATTCTATTTAAGACTTTATTTTCTTGGATCTGAGATTTCTAAAATTTCACTTAATTTTTATGGTTTTGCTGTTTACAACTACTGAGAACCAAATGTGTCGTATTCATTCAGATTCTCACACTGGTCAAAGGCTTTATATAAAATGTTTACACATTAGAAAATGTTGTAGAAAATTTACATATTTTTAGTAAAAACCTATACATCCAAGTACCCAGAAAAGTAGAATTTCAAAATTATTTAGCAAGAAAATCTGCTTGTCTCTTTTAGTTCTGCTGGCAAGGAAATAGAAATACATTCTTTATTCTTAAACACAGACACACACACACACACACATACACAAATATAACTAGGACTTTTGGATCAGGAAACTATGGGAAGATGGTGTAAGAAGACTTTTGGAGACTTGGAAAAAGGTTTCCCTACACCATTATGACAGTTACTGTTATGTGTCAGCTTGACTAAGCCAAGGGATGCCCAGATATCTGGCTAAACATTATCTCTGGCGGTGTCTGTGAGAATGTTTCTGGAAGAAACATTTGAAGCATTTGAATTGGTGGACCGAGCAAAGCAGATGGCCCTCCCCAGTGCGGATGGGACTCATCCAATCTGTTAAAGAGCCTGAAGAGGACAAGAAGACAGGGATGTTTAAATTCGCTCTCTGTCTGACTGCTGAGCTGGTCCATGGATTTCCTGCCCTCAGTGCTCCTGGAGCTCAGGCCTTCAGACCCGACATGGAATCTAACCATTGGCTCTCTGCCTTGCAGGCCTTCCAACTATAGCATTGGCCTTCCTAGGTCTCCAGCTTGAAGATAGCAGATGATGGTTCTTCTCAGCCTCCATAATCATGTGAGCTGATATCTTATAATAAATGTCTTTATATAAATGGATAGATAGATAGATAGATAGATATCCTATTGATTCTGTTTCTCTGGAGAATTTAACCCATAATTTCCAGGATTGCTAGAAAGATGTAGGTCTATTTGCATAGAAGCCCAATGAACCTACTGTGAGACCCTGACTCCTCTTTTGAGGTTGGTGTTGTCAGACTATCTCTGTTGATGCAATACCAGAGACCCCAAAGACAAAAAAGGAGCCCGAGGGGTAAAATTAGGGAACTTTGGACTCTTAATAAGGTCTTGGCTGGGGGTCCAGGCTCACCCTGCAGGAGGGCTACAAAAAGTCACTCACTGTGAGACTGAGGCTGAGACCCCTCCTGAGTGTGGACACCCTGTAATCATGGGCGTGTCTTGTGGAAATTGTTGTAGTGTAATAAAGGTCAACAATATTGGGAGTCCAGACCAACAAAAGAACAGAGTGAACCTACTGGACAGCTAACCCTACTCTCTCCTTATCAAAGCTGCACACAGAGAAGCTACTGCCTGACCTGGGATGACCAGTGAGCTTGATCACCAATGGTCATCCCACAGCAGACAGTGCAGCAGCCAGACTGGCCAGGTCACTTCTAGGTCAACAGTGGCAGAAATTACAAATGAAGAAGATTAAGCCACTCCATGGTGGCTCAAGTGAGCCTTCTGGTTTTCCCGACTGTGGGCATTAAGCACCCAGTTCTGACACTGGGCTAACCAACTACCCTGGAGAGGGGACAAGAGAAGGAGGAAGGGAATGGAGAGCCTCGAAGGGAAGAAAGTCAAACTCACAGTAGGTGAGGTGGACTCCAGGAATCATTTAATTTGAATATTAGATGTTGAGTATACCCATAAAAGACCAAAGTGAGGTGTATTTTCCCTAAATTAAGAATTTTCTCTAAAATCATGTATTTTACCTATAGTAAAAACAATATAATTCTTCTTGTCACAAAATCAACAATTTTAGTGACAATCCCCATGAGGTATTATTTTTGGATCACCAAGAACTTCTCAGTATTTAATGGAGTACTCTATTTATCCTTCTGGCTGTTTATTGAATGTATACCATTAGGTCTATATTACATTAGTAATCATTATTCCCACATTAATTAGTACTTTGTGATTTACAAACTTTCAAATCATGTATAACCTCACTTAGTCTCCAAAAGAAAATCCCAGTGAGAATATATTATTGTCCCATCATACAGATGGGTAAGATAAGGCTCATTCTCCCAAGGTCAGTTCCAGGAGTAGGAGAGCCAGGGTTCAGCTCACCTCGGGTGCTTGGACTATGCTTGGGGGATCTGACAAATAAAAAATGGTAACACATACACCTCATACCATAGTGCATTTTAGACTATCAACTAAAAATAGGCTTAAAAAAGGACAAAAGAAAGACCCAGAAGAGTGGACAGCTATGGATGAGCACTGGAAGCCAATCAATAGGAAAAGATGGCAGAACCGAAAGGTTAGGCAGTAGCAACCATGAACTTCACACGAGCAGGGACTTCTGAAATGAACTTGGCTGAAGGAAGAGCAGACGCTTTTTCCATCCTGTATGGGTTATGTTCTTCCATTTTTGACAGTTGGACAACCAAGTTCTTAAATAAATAAATAAGGAACAATTAGTGAACCTCAGACTTCCATTTAGGGCCAAGGAAGGGGCTACTTTCATTTCAACTAATATCTCCATTTTTATCTGTCAGCATTAAGAGAAAGATTATCCATTCAAAAGCAGCTGCCATCCAATTAACACATGATTCCAAGTAATAAATCATATCACAGATTTTACTGACAATCTGTAGGACATTATCTTTCCAATGACACTTGGCATGACCTTTAACTCTAAATGGTTTAAAAGAAGTTCAAGTACAGCAATTCAGAAGCTGCCACAATTCTAGTGCATGACACATCCTGGCAAATCTAGGGAGTGCCAAGCAGAATATGGAAAGGGCACGCCTGCTTGAAATACAATTACTGTTGATTAAGTATCATCCAACATCTCTTGTATACAGAATCCATTTTTAACATGCATATTTAAAATCCAATTGAACTGGATTTCCTTTTTCAAGAGTTCATTATTCCTATCCTTTTTTTCCTAGAGAAACATCAAATGTTCTATAATGCATTTTGTGTAAAACACTGTTTTAACACCACAAAAAATTCTGTTAAATGTCAGAAGAATTTAAAGCCTCGTTGTTGAAAATCACAGGCTCAGGATGTTAAGAGTATTTAGATCTCTGGAAACTTTAATAACCAATGAGTGTGAAAATCTTTTGCAAGTCCCTGTTTGGCTGTAGAATATGATATGATCACTAGTTTATTAAAAGAAACCAGTAATTATGCATGTGAAACACAGGAAAGATTTGGAACGCTTTTACTTGGGTGCCATATAAGTCTTTATTCCCATGCACTCTCATACAGTTCAAGAATATCAGCATTTCTCTTCATTTGTTCATTCACTATTCTAAATAGTAATGTCTGTAGGGTTGTTAAAATAATTTGCTATGTTGCATTATCTTGTGAGTACTTAAAATATCAAAGAAAAAAACAGAGGCAGAATTTTTAATCTAGAGGTGGAGACCTCAAGAGACATCAAAAGGAATTCAACATGGGTTAAACACACACATGCATGCATATACTTGCACACATGTACACACATATACCCATATACATAAACATGTGTGTACACACGTGTGCACACAGAGAGACACACCACGCAGAGTTATCTAACATTGAAAATAGAAATCTTGTAAGACATTTTTCCTTCTGGTTAAACCACCAGATTATTTTAGGAAACATTCCTATCCCTAGCAAGTATTCACGTTTCCTTTCAAGAATGTTCTAAACCTCACTGACTACTGCCTTTCCTAGTCTTACAATAGTTATAGTGCTGGACGTATGAAGCCTGAGAGTGCAGACAGTAAAATAGTTAGCATAGAGCTATTGATCAGGTTGAATAATTAATCTCAAAATTAATAAAACTAAAAAGCTAGGAAAGAATATAATATGGGGAAAAGACACTTGAACTCCCTACAGAAGATCTACCAAAAATGTACAAAGATGATAACATGACTAAAACCTGGTGTCCATGCTAATTAATGTAAATATATTACATATATAAATATATATAAATGTATGTGTGAGTATATCTGTGTATATATACACGGGGTGGGAGGAGATTTCTATTTACCAGGCCCTCAACTAGACACATTAAGGACAGAGAAATAAACATGAACGTTCCTGCTCTCACAGAGCTCATGATCTGCTGGTCACATAAATAAATTAAACTACTAAGCACAGCACAGAGAATAATCCTGTTGTAAACCTTAGCCAACAATCATAACTATTATAGATCAGATATTTATTATATGTAAACTCAACAATAAAATTAATCTGGGAAAGCTTTATAAAAGTGGTAAATGTTAAACTCAGTTTTGAAGAAGGAAGAGACAAGATTTAGTGGGCACATTTGGAGTAGGCAAATCAGGAAAAAAATCTATCCCTTGAGATATTACAGAAGCAAGAGATTTTGAGTTGTGTGCAAAAAGGTAAATACTTAAAATTATTTCTTGAGTCAAATACATAATAAAAGGTTTAGGTAAAAGGAATAAAAACTCGGTTCATAAAAGGACCTCTTGCTTAATGTTTCCCAAATTTCTGTTCTTATTTCCTGAATAATCATTGGTATATTTGACAGTAAAATATAGAGAAAGAACATAAGTTTTAGGATTAATTTAGTAAACAGGACCTTGGAGAGGAACCTGTCTCCTTCCCTGATGTGAAAAACAGGCAAACAATTCTAAATTAGGAGATAGTTTTGAGAACTAAGTGAGATAAAATACGTAAAGGGCCTAACATAAGGCTTGATACCTACAATACACAAAACAAATGTTAGTTCATTTACTTCTCTACATATTTGTTCCCTGATCACTTTGGTACAGGAAGCGCTTAGTCTAATTTTTCAAACATATCATAAAGCACTGGAACATAATGATATTTGAAGACCTGACTTTTATATTTAAGATTCACATTACTCTAATCAAAGAAAATTCTCCAAGTTATGATTTTATAAATCTGCTTTGCGGTAGTCCCCATAGAACTTAAATAAAACAAATCATATGTGGTTTAATCACAGTTGAATGTATGTGCCTCTTGGATCAAGAGAATACGTTAGTGACTGTGCAGTCTTTAAACACACTCTGCACATGGCTGTTGTAACAGAGTTCTATTTCTACAACTAGCTGTCAGGTAGAAGCTACGCTTTTTAAAAGAATTCTTCTCCTTCGGATGCTGTGCCAGTTCCTCCCTCCTGTTGCCCCTTTCGATTTGTCCTGATGTGTTGTACATAATTGCCCTTGATAATAGTACCTAGAGCTCTTGATAAAGAGCTATAATGAATACCCCTCAATTCAGCATAAGAGGGACGGGCAGAGGAAGGGAGTTGTATGCATATCTGGGCTATTATCTCCTGACACGCTCTCTCCAAGTGAGACCCATTATGGCTTTCTCACTGGTTCCATGGAGCCAGGCAGGCTCCCTCCTTTCAGAAGCCGTCATCATCAGCTTGTCTCCCACCCCATCCCACAGATCCATGCTTCTACGGTGTCCCGGGAGCTGAGGGACGTAGGGGAGTGGGGTTTCTAAGCCAAGGTCGCCTCCGGGATTAAGCTGGGTTCCACGGGCACAGATGTGAAAACTCTGAAGATGCCCAGTCGGGTTCTGCCCTCACTTCCTCCCTGGAAGGAGCACCGTGCTTCTTCTGCAGATGCTCAGGATTTTAATGAGACCCTTGCTGTCAAAATTCCTGCTCCTACGCGCAGGTGTTTGACCTCTGCAAAAACGGGAGTGTCCTGCCTCAGTAAACAGCACGCTACCACCATAACAATAAGTTAGAAACTCGAATTTCAGAAGCAGGGTCTTCAAAATAGGAGAGGATGATTTCAGGGCAGGACCTACAAGATAATGAAATAATTCAGATCTCCCTTGGTTTTACCAGCACTCATAGATATCGTCTGCAGTATTTCTCAGGCGATAAGAAAACCCTCCAAACATGGAACTAAAACTAAAATACAAGCCTATTTCATTAAGGCGTATTCAATCCAGTCCAACAAACGTTTATTAAACAAAACATTTTTGAGCCTCTATCGTATGATTTTTTTTCTATTCAGCTTGTTCATTACTAATATATTCCCTGATATAACACTTCTTTTGCCATATAATTTAAGCATTCACACTACTAAATTCTGCTCAATTTGCCCTCCTTCAACCTTACGATTAAAATGTTGCTATGAATTTAGTGTTTCCCCACAATGAAGTTGAACCTGGAGAAGAAAGGTCTTTCTTCTCATTTGGTAACCACTTCACAGGTATTTGCTCCATTAACTATGCAGGCAACCAACTGTGTACTTTGCTCAAAGGTAGTGTGTTTTGTAAATAGAGGTCCTTCTCCAAAAACTCTATTTCCCAAATCCCTGGACACTTTTGCCAGCCTATTTTTTTTTCTCACAAACTGACTCAATAGAAGATTTAATAAGGTTCATTTCTTTCATTCACTCATCACCCATTCACTTACTTACCCATTCATTCATTCATTCAATCAATACTGATTACTGATTATAGGGCAGGCTCGTAGCTAGGAGCTGGGATCAGAGGGAACCAATCAAGACACCGTCTCACTCCTATGGAGCTGACAGTCTGTGGTTTCATTTTGTCAATGGGGAGATTTCAGGGGCTACCAGGAAATTCTGGCAGCCTGACAGGCAGACAGGGGGGCAGATTTGTAGAGCACACACACTTGGAAGTCCTCAGATAGGAATTCCGCCACAGTCTTGGGAACTTGGGGACGTTATTTACCCTCTGATCCTCACTTACCTCATGGATAATTATAGAACCTTCATAGGGTTGATGGGAGGAGAAATGAAGTAATAACTCAAGTGAAGCATCCGGCACCAAGCATGTAAGTGCTCAAGAAATGTTAGCTACTATTATTTTGTCTTGATTTTTTTTTTTTCAGCTGAGGAAGTGATTCTTTTTTTTTAGACCCAGTACTAGGATGACAAACTGCCAGCCTCTAGCCAGCTGCCACTGCCCACAGCAAGCATACATGCCGTACTTCTATGCTATAGCACTGATTAAAAATAGATTTTCATTCCCCACAGGACAAAGCTAAATCTGTGCACCTGAGCTTTCCCATCTCACTAGGTAAACCCTGTCAACTCCCTGGCAATATGCTCTTTAGACAAGTTTTAGTCCCTACCTGGGCTCACCTCTGTCTGCAAGACCAGAGGAATTCAGGATCATTCCCCCTGGAGCACGGAATCTTGTTCATTAGACAAGAATTATGAAATCACTTTTGCCACAATTGTCATAAACCTAGTTTAATAGTTCTAAGAAATCAATCACAATTTTTAAAAGGCCTCCAAGAATTATAAGAGAGGCTGCCTGGTATCCAAGTTTTTCCCAGTACAGACTCTTTGAGGGCAGGGAGGACTGGGGTGGAGTGGGGTGGAGGGGTGCTGGGACATTGTTGGCTCAGACAGGGGACATTCCAGCCCTGCCCCATGCTCCAGCACTGGGTTCTTTATTCTAAAATTAGAATGTCCTTGGCATTTCTGGGCATTTAATGCCCTGCACTATATCTCTCTCCTGTGAATTCTGGTTGTGTTTATCTTAACTTACAGAGATGATTTAAAAACCTTAACGTCTAATAGTTTTGTCAGACTCAGCCGAATGATTAGCTGTGTGGGGAAATTTTTTAATGATATTTCTATGCTTCATTAGCAGCCAAATATTCCAAACTCTCAAACTGGATTCCAAATCCCCTGAGAAGGAATCGAGTTTTTTTCAACTTTCAACCCCACAGAAACGTGCAGGTCACCTGGAAATGCACAATAATGAATGCATGAACAGAAGAACGCACAGCAAATCCATTTTCCGTGGTAGAACCCTGGGGCCTCGGCCGTGTTGCACTACGGTTCTCACTGCTCTGCAGGACCAGACAGAACCGGAGGCTGATTCCCAAGTACACTGTGAACAGCTGCCCGCAGGCGCTCTGAACGGGGACTTGGGAGCCGATGGGGAAACAAGACGCTCTGCCCCGAGTCGGGTCCCAGCTAATCCTTAATCCAGGATGTATGGATAACGTGGTAGGAGGGAGGCTGGACCTTAAGGCCCAGGAAGACACACCCACACTCTTCCCTTCTTCTCCACACCCCTCCCCTTCTCCCGTCGAGCTCCTCCCCTTTTCCCCATGCCCCTCCCCTTTGCACTCCAAGCCCCTCCCTTCCTTCCCCACACCCCTAAATGTGAATGTTTCCTTCACAGCCTCGGAAGGAACCATAAACATGGGTATTCTCCAAAATTCCACCCTCCTCCTTTTCCTTCTTTTCCTCTTCCATTCTCTCAGAAATCCCTTCTAATCCCACATACTAAACTTCCCCATCAATGGCATGCTTAACAGCACCAGTCCTGTTACCAGACGGCGCCACCACGTTTTAACTGTAGAGCCATGGGCAAGTTATTTAAAATCTCTGCCTCAGTTTTTTCATCTTTAAAATAGGGATAATAGTACCTCTTTATATGGGACCATTGTGTGGATTGAATGAATTGGTACAGGCAGAGCACGGAGAAAAGTGCCAGTGTAAATATTCACCATTTCTTAAGGTATCGGTATTGTAATTTCTGAATGCAGATGACTCTCAAGTCTTTACATACACTAAGAACTCTCACCATCATCTCAAGGTCTAAATGGCAAAGTTTGCACCCGTCACATTCGCATGTCTCAGCTCTGCTATTTTGTGTATATTTCCCCACACAAATATGACACCCTCACTCACCCATCTACCACAGCCAGAGCCCAAAGAGTGCATTTTACACTGCACTCTCCTTCCCCCATTTCCGATCGAGGATAACTCCCGACTTTCTGAGCTCTTCCCCAGACCCCTCGCCCCCTGGCCCCTCCTGGGTGTGACCATCACCTCTGGGAGTCTCCCTTCTACAGGTCTCAGCTTCCTCCAGCCCCTCACTGCCTCCCAAAGTGGTGTGACCTGCGAATCCCTGATTAATCATGTTCTTTGGAAAGTGTCAGCACACAGTTCAGGACAGTGCTGTCTCTGGGAGGGCAGATGGGGGTGGACGCGATTGAGGAGATCAAAGCTCTTGATGTGTCTTACTTAAGCTGAGAGGACGGCACACAAGCGTTTGCTGTATTCATCGTCATTAAATTATACTGATCCACACTATATATACTCTTTGGTAGCTAAGCTTTATTTACTTTAAAAAGCAGCAAAAGTTTAAACTCTAACTGGGTGCAATGCCTGTAGGAAGGGCCTGATTCATAAGGCTTTCCACAATCGGACTCAAGTAACCTCTTGGCCCTCATCGTATGGTCGGGTCACCCTCCTTCTTTCATTCTCCAACCATGATGCAAAGGCGAGAGAGCGTGAGGGCAGGAAGGGAGCCAGGGCGGTGAAGGAGCGGGACCGCATCCCAGTGGTAAGTGGATCTCTCCCGCCATGGCCCGGAGGAGGCGCCCTGAGGTCACCTGCTCCCCTGTCCGTCAGCACACCAGCTGTGCCGCAGAAATCACCAGTCCGTTATGTCCCATGGAAATGTGCAACTCACCCACCCCGAGAGCCAGCACTGTGGTGCTTACAGAGGCTGGCGGAGCGCGGGCAGAGACCACAGCCCCAGAGAAATCAGCTTCAAACCTGTCCGACCTCTCTGTTCCCCAAACTGCTCGTCAGCTGAGCTTCTTCCGAGGCTGCTCCCATGCTGGTGTCTCCTCCCCTCTCTGCTCTTGTATGTGTGGGTGAGTGTGTGTGCATGCGTGTGTGTGCTTGCGAGCGTGTGTATGTGTGATCGCCTCTCCCTCCCGCCCAGCAGCGAAGCTCTCTTGGTCTCCTGGTTCTTGTTACTTTCCCAGAGCCTGGGAGGCTCGTGGTCTGCCTCAAACACCTGATCACAGGGAGTCTTTCTAACACCATGATTTCCCTTCAGGAATTCTGGTGAATACAGTGTTCTCCGTTGTGTTAGAACAGCTTATCTCCCTCTAATACGTTTAGGATAGTTACCACTTTTCCCTCATGGGGTATTCGGGGAGCACTGCAGTATTAAGGGGCATGTTGTAGCGGGACCGGAGGAGGTGATTTCTCCTACAGCGGCTCCCGACCCACAGCATTTCCACATTAATACGAGATCGACCCAGGGTCCAAGCTTTCCCTATGTTGTTGGCTCTGTCTGGAATATCTCACTTCCTTCTTATCACCTAGGTAATTCCTATTCATTCTACCATCTTTTTTTTTTTTTTTTTCGGTATGCGGGCCTCTTACTGCTGTGGCCTCTCCCGTTGCGGAGCACAGGCTCCGGACGCGCAGGCTCAGTGGCCATGGCTCACAGGCCCAGCCGCTCCACGGCATGTGGGATCCTCCCAGACCAGGGCACGAACCCGCGTTCCCTGCATCGGCAGGTGGACTCCCAACCACTGCGCCACCAGGGAAGCCCCATTCTACCACCTTATTTCCATTTACTGTCATCCCCTTGCTAGAACTCCTCTTGAGAAATCGTAATTCCTCTCAGGACCACCACATTCAGTTGCCCCGGTTGTTTGTTCACTGCACAACTCCAGTGGGTGCCATTCCCATAGCCATTCCCATTGGCAACTATCTGAATCGTGTCCCTTGAGGTGGTTCAGGGTACAACCTATATGACCTAATATGCTTTCTTTTGTTCCTCCTCAGCAAGGCACACTCCTCTTTTTGTGTAGTTTCTTCTCCTCTGCTTGTCTTACCTCTACTGAACTCTGTGCCTCAAAGGAGCAGGGAGCACGTTTTCTCTGAGTCGGTCCAACACTTAGCACAGTTCCGGGCACAAGTGGCTCTCTGTAGATAAGTAAGTGAGCTCATTGATTGGTTAGTTCTAAATGGATCGTAAATTCTCCAATTGCTCCGCAGTCACACTGGTGACTTAATGAAGGTTGCTGAGCAATTGTTCTGCATACTTTAATGAGAGAATGAGAAAAAGAGAGAGAGAGAGAGAGAGAGAGAGAGAAGGGAGAGAGAAGGGCGAGAGAGAGAGAGACTGCTCAAAGTAAATAATACCCAGGAAAAGAACTGTGTCATAACACTGAGTAGACCCTAATGAAGAAAGCCTCGGAACCACCATGCCTGATTCTGATCAGAAGTGAAGTCCTCTACCCACCTGCACGGATAAAGGATGAGAAAAGCCAAGTAAAGCAGGTAGATAAACAAACTGCCAAGAAGGAGATTTCTTGTGCTTTGGGGAGAAATGTTGGCATTACTGCGCCTTACCCTGTAAAAGGTCAAAGGAGTGTCTCCGCGGAGGCGTGCTAACAAGGATGCACTGCCTTTTATTTGCAAAGAGAAAGCTTCTGAGCGCAGCTCAGCCCGCGGGCGGGTCTGGGCTCTCGGATGAGCGCGCACCGCGGTGACGGATTTGAGTCTTTTCCACCTGGGCAGGTGGCTGCTGCTAGGAATTAGCAAATGACGGACCCAGCTGAGAAAAGTGTTTAGTTAAAAAAAAAAAAAAAAAAAAATACCCTTAAATATTATTAGTTTATTTTCAGTAGACTTCAGGTTGACGAAATGAAGATCAAGCGAGCCTCCGCTCAACGGTGCCAAATTACAATTCTTCACGCGTTGCAGCGGAGAGCGCTGAGGCTCTCGCCCCAGACGGCGTCCCCAGGAAATCAACAGTGCCTGCGCTCTGGGGCCATTCTGCCTTGTTCCCTACGTATTGTTTCGATTCAGATTATTTCTGGAAACAAGATAATTGTCTCCTGGCTACCTAATTCCCCGGAATTCTCCCAAGGCGCTGTTGGTGGGAGGGCTCGGGGAGCCGGTTGCTGTTAGCAGCTCTGGACATGAACCCTCTCCCCTGGGTCTCTCCAGTTCCCAAGAATATAGATCAGCTTTTCAACATCCACACCGGGGAATTCCTTTCCGTTTTAGGGGAAGCTGGGAGGACAACTTTTTAGCATATTTACAATAGTCAAAAGTAGGGAGGTGGATGAAAAGAATTCTGTTAAAGGAAGAATGAACAGGATCCTGAGACATCTATCTGTAGAAAGTCTTGCTTTGCTCACAAGTCAGAAGCCGGAGTTTTAAGATCACTCATGTAAATACCTCCCAGGATGTCTTCCCTGATTGAGGATGTGTGAGGGTTATTGAGTTTTGAATTAGAGGCACTTTAATAAAACAGTAGAATATTCTTATCTGATTGCACCTGCATTAATTGTGTTAAAGAGGTCTCTCCTTGGATCAGGGTAAATGAACCCTGATCCAAACTTACTGGAGACTCAGACCGGTATTAGTTTTAAGATTCCTGTAAGCTATCCAATTTGTTAGATTTCAGTAATCGAAGGAACATGAGAGCATGCCTCTTGTTGAAGATTTTTTTTTTTTTTGCCTGTGTTTTAGTTTGCTTAATCTCTCTGACTGCATACTCAGTTGAGGTATTAAAAAAATAACTTGCATTAAATAACAGAATTTATTTCAATTGTTTTTTAAATTTTAAGAAGTCTTTCATAGAAACCAAAAAAATGCATAGTTAAATATCACATAGGAAAACTAGCTATATATCTAATTAAAATGGAATGCACATTTCACAATTAAAATGCAAATATGTGTTCAATTGATATACATGCATCAATATACTTCAGATTATTAGTTGTGTAGTTTCTGATGACTTCCAGAAAATCAATATACATGAGTAAACGCATGGACAAGCTGCTACCTATTAGTACCCTAAACCTCAATTCTGCAAGAAAAAGCATTCATTGAGCTGAAGTTCGGAAAGTTTTCAATTGCCATGTGTATGATGTTGTAAACTTTATTATATATTATGAGAATATTAATAAGGACATCTTCAAAGTTTTTCCTCGATTGTAGAGATGTTCTTTTAACAAGCTTTTTAGATTTTACAAATAAAGCAAAACAAACACCTCAGCATTAGAATTCATTAGTTCTTTCATTCAACAACTTTTTGTGTGTTTGTTTTAGATCCTACTGTACTCTGGCACTCTTTTAGGAATGGGGATATGACAGTAAATGAGACATATGGGATCCCTGCCTTTATGGAGCCAAGGAGCTAGTGCAGATGACAGACAATAATGAGTGAACAAATAGAAACATATGAATTCAGATGAGATGGAGAAAATAATGCACAGTGAGGCTATGGAAAGGTTGGGGAGAGGGTGGGATTACTGGATGGTGGGATGGTGGTGCTTCTCTTAGAGAAGGTAAAAGGTTAGCAGCAATGTGACTAAAGAGAAAGAAAGGAGAGTGTGAAAACATGTGGGAGGGGTGTTCTGGGTAGAAAAATCAGCAAGTGTGGAAACCAGATGTGGCTATGAGTTTGGTGTCTTAGAAACCGTATGGCTAGGAAGGAGTGAGCAAGGAGAATGGTGGAGAAGATTGAATAGAAGGTTACTTGGGGACCAGATCAGGAAGAACCAGGAAGAACATGGTGAGGACCTTTGACTGCATTTTAAGTGTGATGGGAAGCTAGTTAATAATTTAAATAGGAGTAACATTCTAATTTGTGAATTAAAATATCATACTGGCTGCTGTTAGGAGAATGGCTTGGTGAGGGGCATAAATA